>NC_138028.1:46139397-46468653 GCF_964106645.2 Podarcis pityusensis
CATGTAATCCTCTAAATCTCTGGCATTTTGATTCTTTCGACCATCCCCTCTGCCTTCTGTTGTCTGCAAGTTTCTCAGGCTGTTTAACAAATTACAGTGCATTACCTTGACATTTCCACCCTACATGGGCATGGCAAGGGGAGCTGAGCTCTGTTATCCCCGCAATCCATGCTGTTACCCAGAAAAAAAGAGAGAGGATGTTCTTTAACTGGAACTGATTAGGGCCTGATGTGGCCAAGAAGCACATGAATGAAGGAACTGTGTTTTAAATCATTAAGTGAAGGCAGTGAGTGGGGTTGCGGGGAGCATCCAAACAAACAGGAAGAGACCATGAAATATCCCCTTTGATGTTTTGCGCTAGGCAGTTTTCAGTCTTTGCTTAAAGACTCTCTCTTCTCCCCCTCCCCCTTTCCCTGTTTGCCTCTTGTGGGACTGTATCCAATATTACAGCGTTCATGTAATGCCTTGAATTAGCTATCACTCTTCTTGAGATAATTATAGGTTTGTATAATGTACCTATTGTTCTGTTCCACAAAGCAGCACTGTCATATGGATGGCTGGGGTGGGGAGACGAGAGAATCTCAGTTTGCCTCCTGCATCCACCCTGGGCTGTTAATTAGTATTCTGGTTTGCATTTCCTTCTTTAGGGCTTTCCTCCTCTGATGGCTGCACTCTATCTTCCCCTGGACCGTCCCTTGCTCTTGGTCATCAGCCATAGCACACTGCCAATGTGCCAATGCCACTCCAGCCTTTATCACTACTCATCCTAATATAAAACAATCCACTCTCCAGCACATTGGAAAGTAAATGAACCTTTCCACTGTGTTCTCTGAACAGACTGCCAAATTTTGGACAATATGGGTTACTCGCAGTGAAGAAGCATCTTTCCCCAAATATCATAAGTTTCTTGGGTATCTGTCAATATCCTTTCAGATTCACTAGAGTCGGCACTTTGCATGTGGGAAATATATTTATCTGTTTAGTGTAGTTTACAGGGTGGCTCGCAATATTTAAAATAACATTATAAAACAAAATCAGTCCAACAACAATTATCACAACTAAAGCAGAAATAGCAATCAAAGCAACAAAAACCTTTCAGCTCTGTACAGCGTGGTAGCTAAGCCAGCAGATCTTGTCTGCACCTCGTGGTTAAGGAGGAGAGAGCTAAACCATGAGCTCAGATTCGGAAAATGCACTGACTAAGCCAAATGTTGGCTTAGCTGCTGCGCTGCACTAAAAGGACCAGGGAGGAGCAAAGCAGCTGTAATCTCCGCCCCTGGAGCCCACATGCCTGCATATTCAATGTCGGCACCAGGCAGACATTTAACAAATTAAGCAGCTTTTAATCAACGAAAAGGGCTTGGCACTTTGGGTTAAACCACAGAGCCTAGGACTTGCCGATCAGAAGGTCGGCGGTTCGAATCCCCGTGATGGGGTGAGCTCCCGTTGCTCGGTCCCTGCTCCTGCCAACCTAGCAGTTCGAAAGCATGTCAAAGTGCAAGTAGATAAATAGGTACTGCTCTGGTGGGAAGGTAAACGGCGTTTCCGTGCGCTGCTCTGGTTGCCAGAAGCGGCTTAGTCATGCTGGCCAAATGACCGGGAAGCTGTACACCGGCTCCCTCGGCCAATAAAGCAAGATGAGCGCCGCAACCCCAGAGGTGTCCGCTTCTAGACCTAATGGTCAGGGGTCCTTTTACCTTTTAATCAACGAAAAAATATCCCGATAATCTGGCAGAATGTTTTAAACGTATTATTTTTAAATGTAAGTTCTGGTAGAAACTGCTGATGGCAAACATCACCTTAACAGGAATCTCCCCACTCCTTCTCCCACATACAGGATGAAATACTCTCTTCTTCTGCTTCTCCTGCTTTAACAGAGCATGCCTCAGGCTTCAGAACTACTACTTTTAACTCCTATGCAGATTTAAGCAAACTCAGCTAATGGATTAATTGACTACAATTCATATGCTGAAATCAACTAAGATTTATTTGAGTGACAATCCTAATAAAAAAAATACTGGGATGAAAGCTACAGAAATGCTTCTTATTTATAGTGTAATATAATTCAGCCATTTAGCTGTTGCGCAAAGAATTCTCATGCTCACATTCTAGAATTCTCCTCAAATCCACTGAACTGGGCTGGAGTTTCTGTCCTAGAGATAACTTTATAAGAGTTTGTTTCCTGCCATCATAATAGGCCTGGGCTGCACACATTGCAGAATGTGGTAGAATCCCAAAGTGGTGGACTGTAACTTGATTGCAGGTGAGGATGCCATTTTTGAATGCAACCCATATTTGAAAATATAACTCTCTGTAAGTGTAAGCAAAAAAAATCCTATTATTTCGGGAATAAAGGGTAAGCCTGTTATATACTGGCTTTCCGTTTGCAGGGGATTTTTCTTATTGTAGAAAAGAATTCAAAATGTGATGCTTCTTCTGCATCCCAAACTTGTTCTCTCACCTCTGGACATCTCATTCCCATCTCATGTTTGCTACACATGTAGAGCAGGCCAAAGTTACCAATTGTATTACTGATGGGATTCAGCAGAAACAGTTGCAGCTTTGGAAATAGTAGCTGATAATAATGATGACACAAGCCTTTGTACTTTAAAAACCCTTCCTATACCTGATATGAAAGCCAATTCTGTCTGTCTGTGGTGATAGCTGATGAATGCGATGTGGCTGTTGATTGATGCTGGTGTTGAGTGATTTGTAATGTGAGATGGAGGGACAGGGCTGCACAGCCAGTTCCTCAGCATGTCCAGAAGATCTACATCTTGGCAATGGGAAGCTTTCAAAATCCATTTTCCTTCCTCAATCATTTGTGGAACTGTGTCATGGAAATAAATAGAAGCAGCTGATAAAGAAGCACAATCTGGCAAGCTGCAAATATCACAGGTCCAAACTTACCTATTTTTCGCTCTATAACACGCACCCGACCATAACATGCACGTAGTTTGTAGAGGAGGAAAATCCGTAGGCATGCCACCCATAGGCATTCCCTCCATAACACGCACAGACATTCCCCCTTACTTTCTAGGAGGAAAAAAGTGAGTGTTATGGTGCAAAAAATACGGTATTTTGCTTGATGTAAACTTTTCAGGAGAATCATCACTATCGATGATCACCCTTTGCCACCATTATATTTCAATATATTTAAAATGTTGTAGGGGGTGATGCTGGGTACCTACAAGGAATTCTGAACCAGATATGCTCTTTGGAGAGGAAGGCACACAGGTATACTGTAGCCATCATGTCCTTGGTAGTCTTCTCCATGAACTTGTCTAATGCTTTTTTAAAGCCACCCAACTTGGCCATCATTACATCACGTGTGTGAGCAAATCCCACAGTTTTAACTATGTGCTGGATAAATAAGCACTTTCTTTGGTCTGTCGGTGTTATGTACTGAGTTGAATAGGATCCAAAATGCAGCAGTCTGGTCCTAAAATAATAGGATTCAGAATGCAGCAGTCTGATCGGTCCTAGAACAATGCAGCAGTATGATTGGTCCGCAGGAGCCACCCAATCCAGCTCCAGGTGGAAGTGAATCCGCAACCTGATTGGCCTACAGGAGAATCCCAGAATTAGCCAATCATGTGCGGCCCATTGTGTAAATAATTTATATAAAGCAGATATTGTGGGGAAACTTTCATTCCTCGCTACTATGAGCTGAATAAAGAGCATGAAATCCACACTCGACTCCGAGTATATTTCAGTCCCGAATATTCCAACATTCATGGCCCTGTGTTTTAGTATTACGATTGCTTTATGGTGCCCTTCCTTCGAACAATTGCAGCCTGCCTTATGCCATTGCAGCTATTTCCCCCCCTGTGCCCTGAAGTAGCAACCCAAAGATTAATCTTGGCAAACTGTGCAAGTGGTTGGCACCACTGGAGCAGCTCCAGAACATTTTCTCCCCTTGCCTTAAGTGTATTTACATACCACAGCTCATTGCTGTCCTGACACACTCCTTTCTGTTTTCATTCCCAAGTCTTGGGTTTTTCGCTTAGTTCTTTCTCGACTATTTTCTGTTCCCTCTTGCATTCTTTTTTTTTTATTATTTTAAAAAAATGCGACTGTGACTGAAATGCTACTAAAGAGTAAGGATCCAACAAACTGGCTACAGCCTCTCATCTCTTAGTCATCACCTCATATTGTTCTTACCCTAATTAATGTTTGGCAGTAGCTATTCTGTTGAAGTTAGGCTGGAATCTGTTATGAGCCAGCCCCAACTTGACAGCACACGATCCCTGATTTGGAGGATGAGAATCACAAGCATGCCCTAGTAGCTGAGGTAACTTATGAACTGCAGGAGTATTATTATTATTTTATTTTATTTTATTTTATTTTATTTATTTTATTTTATTTTATTTTATTTTATTTATTTTATTTTTTATTTATTTATTTATTTATTTATTTATTTATTTATTTATTTATTATTTATATATTTTTGAATTTATATACCGCCCTTCATCAAGAGATCCCAGGCAGTTCACAGAATAAAATACAAGATAAGACACAAGTAAATAATTAAACCAAAACAACAAAACAATAACCACCCCCTTCCCACAGATATATTTAAAAGCTGATAGGCGTGTTAATTTGACTAAACCAAATGCTCCAAGGAACCCCGTGGAACTCGAAAGCTGTAAGAACTTTATCATGCCCCCCTGGAAAATTATGATAACCTGGGCACAGTAGAAATAAGTATTTATTTTACTTACATTTTACTTACATTTGATAATAGTCTTTGAATTTACTCTACCAAGCCCACAACGCTCAGACCAAAGTGGAAAAGAACACCGACTAATACAGTTTCCAACATCAGACATATCAATTGTATAGTTTAATCAAAAACAAACAATTCCAATTTCTAACAACTGTCAAAAGCATAATTATTCTTAAGGCCCCGTCATTCTAATAACCCATTACGGTTTTATCTGAATTACCAGACAAATTAAAAACTTAAGAACCATCTCGCTTATCTATTGTTCCAGCTTCTTTTAACTGTTCCCAAAGCAATTGTCCTCTTCAGGAATCTGCATGAAGCCGTAGTACCTTCTTAAAAAAGTCCACCAACTTAATTGGAAATCTCCATCTATAATTAATATGTAAATGCTGTAACTCACTTGTAAGCCATTTCCAAAGCCTATGCTTTTCTAAGTGTCTTGCAAGATAAATCAGATAAAATCTGTATTGGAGAGTTACTCATTAATAAATTTTGTGTCTGCCAAGCAGACCTCCTTATTAGATTTTTCAGATGCTTCAGTCCTGTAAGTGTACACCTGGAAGTAAGCCCTGCTGAACACAGCAAGACTTTCTTCTGAGTAAACATGCATAGGATTGTTGTGCTGCAAGTCTATTAGCATATAACGTGAGCCACAGGGATGCTTATTTCCTTGCTGGTAGCAAGACTAAAGTGCAAAGGCAGATCTGAGAGTGCTGCCTGCTTGTAGAATTGCTTCTGACCTTTTCAGGTCTTAAGATCTGCAGAGGGGAACCAGGAGAGGGTGGTGTTTTTTGTGTGCCAGCCTCTCAATCTTTGATAATCAAGGTGTTTTGTGGGACCCACCTCTTTTGCTGAATTTATCCAGTTCTTGTCTGTTTGGAATTGTTTTAAAGTCAGGTAAAGGGACCCCTGACCATTAGGTCCAGTCGTTGACCGACTCTGGGGTTGCGGCGCTCATCTCGCTTTATTAGCCAAGGGAGCCGGCATACAACTTCCGGGTCATGTGGCCAGCATGACCAAGCCGCTTCTGGCAAACCAGAACAGCGTACGGAAATGCCGTTTATCTTCCCGCTGGTGCATACCTATTTATCTACTTGCACTTTGTTGTGCTTTTGAACTGCTAGGTTGGCAGGAACAGGGACTGAGCAATGGGAACTCACCCCGTTGCGGGGATTCGAACCGCTGACCTTCTGATCATCATGTTCTATAATTGTAATGGTTTTAACTGTTATTGTAAGTTGCATATTCTGTTGTTGTAAAGTGCCCTGAGACTTTATGGTGAAAGGCAGGTAAGGGATCTAATACAGTGGACGCTCGGGTTGCGAACATGATTCATGCAGGAGGCATGTTCGCAACCTGCAGCGTCCACAACCCACAGCGCTGCGTCTGTGCATGCGCAGGTTGTGATCTGGCACTTCTGTGCATGCGCAAAGCGTGATTTAGCGCTTCTGCGCCTGTTCAAGCACCGAAACCCGGAAGTAGCCCGTTCCAGTACTTCCGGGTTTCGGCGCGTCCGTAACCTTAAAACGTGCAACCTGAAGCGTCTGTAACCCGAGGTATGACTGTAAATAATTTAATAAAGAATTTAAAACCATATTTCCCTTCTCTTCAAAGTAGCAGAGAATCACAGTTTTTACCAGCGGTGCTGTACTATTTTGGCTTCTGGACATGTAGTTGTGCCCTGAGAAGAGATGCAATGAAAAACACTAGCAACTAGTCAATGGTGATTAATCTTACATAAACAGTGCAGTTATCTACACAGCTACTCAAAAGTAAGTCTCTTTAATTTCCTAAAAGAGGCTTCCTCCCAGGTAAATGAGTAAGCAGCCAAACTTTCCTGAACTCAATAGGATTTACTTCTGCATAGTCACATGCATAGGGTCGTGCTGTATAGTATACATATGCACCACAATGACTCCTATTACAAAGAATTGTAATATGAAGGCCACAATTACTTCAGAATAAGTTTAACTAAACTCAGTGGGTCTCATCTGTAAGTAAACATGTAAAGGACTGTATTGTAAATGATTTACTCAGGGATGGATAAATATTTTCAAATCTTTACACACACCTTGCCCCCAACCTCACTTTGTTGAGAACCAAATTTTTAGGCAATATCATCAGGCCTGAGTGATCAGGAGTCTGAGATTTTCCTACTGTGGATCTTAGGGTGCCTCTAGATAGGGGCCTTATATTGCGAATGGGTCATTCAGATTCCATTTTCTTGTATTTGTGCTTGGCACATTAACTTACACACATTCCTGGAGCCCCCCCCCTTCCAGTCATGGGTATTCATAGCTATTTCGACAGCTGTCCATATCAATAGGCTGTTTATCTGCCTTTTTTGTATTGGCAAAAGTTAGAAAATGTGGAAAGGACTGAGGTAGGGTGGCCAGATGAAAGAGAGAGGTGAGGAAATATCAGTAAGGTATGGCTTGAATGAGGCCCAGTGTAATACCTCTTCCACACAGCTATTAAAATTATAGGAACCTGTTATCTTTTTCAATTGAATCCGAAAGGCTTAAGGTTAGGGCATCATATTTGACACTATATAGTAGGTAAAAGGGTAAAGGGACCCCTGACCATTAGGTCCAGTCGCGGACGACTCTGGGGTTGTGGCGCTCATCTTGTTTTATTGGCCGAGGGAGCCGGCGTACAGCTTCCGGGTCACGTGGCCAGCATGGTGACCCAGAGCAGCGCACGGAAACGCTGTTTACCTTCCTGCTGGAGCGATACCTATTTATCTACTTACACTTTGACGTGCTTTTGAACTGCTAGGTTGACAGGAGCAGGCACCGAGCAACAGGAGCTCACCCCGGCACAGGGATTCAAACCGCCAACCTTGTGATCGGCAAGTCCTAGGCTCTGTGGTTTAACCCACAGCGCCACCTGCGTCCCTATATAGTAGGTAGGCAGTATTTATTTTTAATGATTTGGTAACTACTGAAACTCCCTTTTCTACATAGCTATTAGCATTACGGAAAATTATCTTCTCTTTTTAAATGAATTTGGATGGTTTAACATCTATCAAATCATTAATAATCAATACCGCATACTCTGCAGTATTGTGTGCAATATGAAGCCCCTCCATCAGATTTGGCTAAAATGCTGCCCCTTCCTGAAGCCTTTTTGACTGCCTTTGTCCTTTCACAGTATCTTAATAAGTTAAAACTTAAAAAAATAAACAAACCTCATGCCATTGCTATGTGATCAGAAGTGCCTGGCAAGCAGAGACCACATCTGCCATGAACGATGGGATGAAAACCTGGATGAAAAGGAGGCAATTGCATGACCATTGAAGGTTAAGTTGCTGGTGAATCCCTCTTGTAAGATAAGTGGG
Source organism: Podarcis pityusensis (assembly GCF_964106645.2). Lineage (NCBI taxonomy): Eukaryota > Metazoa > Chordata > Lepidosauria > Squamata > Lacertidae > Podarcis > Podarcis pityusensis. The sequence continues at coordinate 46,147,467 of NC_138028.1, forward strand.
ATCCATCCGAAAGGTAATTATTTGAAGGCATAAATGTCTGACACAACCTACGGAAAGCATCTTCTTATGAAGGAGGAGGGGAGGCAATTTTCCCCTTCCTTCCTGTTTAGGAATGTCCCACCACTCTCAGGGGCCCAGGGAGCTACAAGGAAGAGGGTGAATGGGTTCTCAGGTCCATCTTGTGGGTTTTCCACAGGCATCTGGTTGGCCACTGTGAAAAGAGGTCGCTAGCCCGGATGGGCCATTGGCCTGATTCAGCAGAGTCTTGCTATGTTCTTACGTTGTTGTTGTTTAGTCGTTTAGTCGTGTCCGACTCTTCGTGACCAGAGCACGCCAGGCACTCCTGTCTTCCACTGCCTCCCGCAGTTTGGTCAAACTCATGCTGGTAGCTTCGAGAACACTGTCCAACCATCTTGTCCTCTGTCGTCCCCTTCTCCTTGTGCCCTCAATCTTTCCCAACATCAGGGTCTTTTCCAGGGAGTCTTCTCTTCTCATGAGATGGCCAAAGTATTGGAGACTCAGCTTCACGATCTGTCGTTCCAGTGAGCACTCAGGGCTGATTTCCTTCAGAATGGATAGGTTTGATCTTCTTGCAGTCCATGGGACTCTCAAGAGTCTCCTCCAGCACCATAATTCAAAAGCATCAATTCTTCGGCGATCAGCCTTCTTTATGGTCCAGCTCTCACTTCCATACATCACTACTGGGAAAACCATGGCTTTAATTATACGGACCTTTGTTGGCAAGGTGATGTCTCTGCTTTTTAAGATGCTGTCTAGGTTTGTCATTGCTTTTCTCCCAATAAGCAGGCGTCTTTTAATTTCGTGGCCGCTGTCACAATCTGCAGTGATCATGGAGCCCAAGAAAGTAAAATCTCTCACTGCGTCAATTTCTTCCCCTTCTATCAACACAAATAGTCCCCCTTTCTCTCCCATCAAAAACCCTTCTGTGTGCAAAGGAATCAATTGGATTCCATCTATATGTATTTTTGTGTGTGTGAAGAAAGCTCAAGTTTAGACAGGAGAGGTCCATGGTTAGCATACCACACTCCTTGCAAATGGAATTGAGACTGATGAGGAATAGAAACCACTCCCATGATAGTCCTTTATCATATCTGAATGCCTTTCTTCATTATGTGGCCATAGACTATAAGGCAGCTTCATTTCTGATGGATTTCATTGGAATTCCATCAGAAAGAATGTTAGGTTGATATGCTAGAAAGAGAAAGAGATTGATTTTTTTAAAAAAACTTTAATTACTAAAGTTAAGGAGGATCTTTAGGGGAAAGTAGACATTTTCTGTCAAATGTGTCTCTTGTTGGCACTAATAACTTATTGGATGAGATAGATTTTAGTGCTTTGTTGTGTATGTTGATTATGTTTCTTATGCATTATCCCATCTTTATTACTGCAAATGATATCTATTCAGGGCAGGCAGATGTTTAAATAAATGGATCTTTGTATTTGTGTATTTCAAGGCCAGGCTCGGGAGCAAAATAAAATCTAATTATTACGCTAATGTAAATTTATTATAGAGCTGTTAAATGTAATTGTGGTTTACAAGACTCATATTGTGAATCCAGAATTATTTCACTGCATGGAGCTAGTTGCTTGGGGACAGAATTACATAGTTTAAACAGCTCACTTCCCCCCTTTCCTTTGAGTTTCATAAACTTGTAGCACGACAGATCAATTAAGCATGCAATTGTAAGGTTAGAGCCTACCTTAAGACCATCTAGCCAAACCTCCGGCACTGAGACGGCATCTTTGAACACCCAGAACAGATTAGATTACTCAGAATGCTATAAACAGAGAGGAGTGAAGAAAGTGCGCCATAGGAACCTGCAAGGCAATCAAGCGAAACAAGTTTTTGTTTTTTTTTTGCTGCAACTTCTGTTGTTACACTGTTGGTGCATCAGGAAGTGTGAACCATGACAGAAATACAGCTTGAGACTCTCAAATGAAGAATGGCGTGGTTCAAGGCCACCTGGCAATAGAGGAGCCAACTCCTAGGGACCAAGGGGGCTTCGGCTGTCCCAATAAAATATTTGAGAGGGGCCCTCAAAGTTGATGGGCATTGCCATTCAAATGGTGTGCATGCACCATGTCATGTGATCAATTATGCAGGGCGGGGCTTACCTCTCCCCCCAAAAATATCTTATTCAAGTTGGCACCCCTACCTGGCACTGAGAGTGATCTGGACCACATGGGCGCAATGTGCCGCAGTTTTGATCTTCTGACCCCCTTGTGAAGTGACTTAACTGTGAACTGACCTGTGGCACAATGCAGTTCACCAAAGTGATTTGTATATTTAAATGCTGCCAGTGAAATTCTCACTGGACAGTTTGCACCTCTCTACGTGTGCTACTAGGTGAGTCAAGTGAACTAACTACAAGAGAAGAAAAAATCTGCTTCATTATTACTTCAGATGATATCTATGATTTATCTTCTTTCGATGCAAAAACTGCATATGTTGCAGAGAAGCATCCCCAAACACCCAGGAAGTTTGACAATGGTATTATTAAGTCTGACGGGAATGGGTGGGTGGGAGGCAGTGATTGGATTTGCAAGTTGCTACACAGTTAAGTCAGTTTTAGATAAAAATGCACCTGGGCTGCACAGCACTTATTTGGATCTGCGTCGTGAATGCTCCAAATATGCGATGCCAGCATGTTAGAAGGTGGAAGAACAGTGGCTGGTGCTGTTAGAAATGGAAGCCCACCATTGAAATCCTACCTCAACCACAGTGGGTGCGACCACTGTTGTTGTTTTTTTAGCAGCATGCTAGTTCCTCATCTCTAAAATGGAAAGAACTCCATGGAAACAAAATAATTAAAATGTGGTTTTCTCCCCTTGCTGTTTGAAGACAGAAGGTGGTGTTTTAATGCATGACATCTATGGGGCTGTGTTGTCACTGGGTGATGTGTCATAGTTTCACTTCCAATGACATGGGATCTTTAACAGTCACCACCAAAAGGATTTAATTCTTTTTTTGAGGGGAGGGTTGCGTGTAGGAACAAGGTGGGTTTTTAACATGCAATATGAAACTTTTGAGCACTGGTCTCCATTGACTGGCTGAACATCCCCAACATATTGTTGGCCAAAGCCAAAATCACCTTACAAGATACTGGGCAGGTTTTGCTCGGATGTTAAAGACAAGTGGTGACAGGACTGAGCCCTGTGGCTCTCAGGCATATATGAGAGCTGCCTAGGGAGGAAAAGCAGCTGCCCATTATGCATCTCTTGGGACCTGTTAGAAAGGAATTAGTGTAGTCAGCTTAGCACCATTCTCTTGGTACTGACCGTGCTGGCAGAACTTCACAGTCGGCCATGCCTCGCTGCTGATAGATCAAGAGATAGCAGCGGCATGGCTGATTTCCTTTTTGTCATTTCTCACGAATGCCCAGTGCATTATTGCTGCTTTGGTTTTTCATATACGACTCATCTGGAAGAAACATCATTGCTGCTTTGCTTCTTGATTCATCTGGAAAATCTACAGCAGGGATGGGGAGCCCAAAGCCTGGATCCATGGGCAAACTTCTGGAGAGCCACAGGCCCGTAGTAGGGGGAGCCAGAAGCAAAAGTGGACAGAGCAATGGATGTGACTCCTATCTTTGTGCCATAGGCTACAGTCTAGCCATGTAGAGGGTTCCACATCTCCCTCACCAATCCATCCTCCATTCAGGCTAACAAGAGGCATTATCACAGTTCAAGTACACATGCCAGCCAGGCAAAAGTATTTGAGGGAAAGAGTAAGTAAGGTCAGTGAGAGATGGGGCATTGAGAGAGGGGTGTGGCTGAGAAGGATATGAAGCCTGAGATACGTCCAAAGAGCCAGACACAGAGACTTGGAGGGCTGCATTTAGTTCTCATATCCGATGTTCCCTATGCCTGATCTCCGCTATGGGTGATTCAGATAGTTTGTCACCACTTTCTCAATTGCTTCCTAAGGTTTGGAAAACTATTAGCAAGGCCATGGGAATTGGGTTTGGATGTATTTTGATTGCACAGTTATTTATTTATCTTTCATTTTATTGAAAGACATATATAAGCTGCTTAAATATTTTAAGAATCTATGTAAAAAATAGTACAGTCATACCTCATGTTACGTATGCTTCATGTTACATTTTTTCACTTTGCGTCCTGCGGTGCCCTGGAAGTACTGGAAAGGGTTACTTCCAGGTTTTGCTGCTCGCACATGCACAGACACGCAAAATGATGTCACACGCATGCGCAGAAGCAGCAAATCGCAACCCTTGCGTGTGCATGCGCAGACGCGCCACTGTGGGTTGTTTTCCTTTCATGTTGTGAACGGGTCTCTGGAACGGATCCCGTTCACAACCAGAGGTACTACTGTATTTATCTTGCTTGTCTTGAGCCTTCTCACAATGACCTCCACTAACTTGCAATACTCTAAAAGAGGATTCATCAAATTCATGGAGACCATGGCTGTCAGTGACTACAGTGGTACCTCAGGTTACAGACGCTTCAGGTTACAGACTCCGCTCACCCAGAAATAGTACCTCGGGTTAAGAACTTTACCTCAGGATGAGAACAGAAATTGTGCTCTGGCGGTGCGGTGGCAGCGGGAGGCCCCATTAGCTAAAGTGGTGCTTCAGGTTAAGAACAGTTTCAGGTTAAGAACAGACCTCCAAAACGAATTAAGTTCTTAACCCAAGGGACCACTGTACTTACTACAGTGGCTATGCCCTGTGTCTGTGGTTGGAGGCAGAAATGCTTCTGCAAACCAGTTGCTGAAAACCACAGGATGGGGCCTGCTCTTGTGCTCGGTTCCTGCTTCACGGTTTCTCACAGGCACCTGGTTGGCCACTGTTCACTACTAAGCCTGTTGTTCGTACTGAAGTTGAAAGATTTTGATTTGGTTAAGGTCACTTGTTAAGTTCGTGACAAAGAGTTCAGCTTATGTCTTTGGTGGTTTCACACCAAAATACTAATCGTTGTGTAGCCCATTTGGAAACATCAGGTGTCAGAACTAGAGGAATTTGAGGGGAACAAAACCAACTCACAGAGACTTTTCTAGAGTTATGGCAGGAAGACTCTAGCAGGCTATTCCTATGCATTTAGCAAGCTCTCAATTTCATTTTAACATCTGCAGTTTTGTGTAACTGGTGTTATTAGAGGCTTGTGTTAGAAGCATCATCAAAACTCTTTTCAGGCATTAACATTAACATTGATTAAACAGGTGAGGGGGTGCAGGGAGCATGAGCATGCTAGTTCCATCTCCTTCCATAATCATTTCCATTGCCCTCTAACTTGTGGAGGGCGACTATCTGCAGCAGGGAATCTTCTATCCTTGTAGGGCTCCTTGTGTATCCACGTGACGGGGTGAGCTCCCATTGCTCTGTCCCAGCTTCTGCCAACCTAGCAGTTCAAAAGCATGCCAATTCAAGTACTGGTAAATAAATAGGTACCGCTTTGGCAGGAAGGTAAACAGCGTTTCTGTGTTCTCTGGCTACTGTCATGGTGTCCTGTTGCGCTAGAAGCGGTTTAGTCATGGCGGCCACATGACCCGGAAAAGCTGTCTATGGACAAACGTTGGCTCCCTCAGCCTGAAAGCAAGATGAGCGCCACAACCCCATAGTCGTCTTTGACTGGACTTAACTGTCCAGGGGTCCTTTGTGTATTTTAGATCCCTGCAAAAATTAGGGTTCTAACTTACATGGGGAGTCTCCGTGACTGGAGAAGGCTGCTCACTGCATATAACTGCCTTCCACAATGACTGGAGATGGAGCTAGCACAGTCATGGTTGTATATTCAGGATTTATTTATTTATTTATTTATTTGGTACCGCAGGTCTTGTAAATTGGAAATCTTTTAGTGTGACAGCACCCACACTTTGGAACACCTTCCCTGTTGACGTCAAGCAGGGGTCTTTTACTCTTTGCTGTATCTGCTTAAAACATCTTTGTATAGGCAAACTTGTCGACGTGTAGATGTTGATGTGTTTTGATCTTTCTTAAATTTTAATTATTCAAAACATGTTTTTAATTGTTTTGATCAGCTTTTATAGATAATTTTAATATTTCCTCTAAACTGTTTAGAGATTTTACCACACTCAAGCAGCATATAAATTTTGTTAAATAAATAAATAAAATTTCATGCTACCTCCCTCTTGTTTTTCTGTCACCCAGTTTTGCTTATATTATCTTGCCAGCATTCACAAGCTGAGTATGCTGGAGTAATGATACTGATAATTGCAACGTCTCTTTTCATTTAAGACAAAATGAAGCAGGTGGTATAGTCCTCAATAGCGTCTCACTGATATATGAAATTTTCAAGTTTCTTAAAAAAAATTCAAAGTCAAGGGGTTACTCTGGATATTCCAAAGTTGGCAAAATGTGAGCAGATGCTTTTTATTTATTTATTTAAAATATTTATGAATCACCCTCCCTCCAAAGAAGCTCAGGGCGATATACAATAACACAAAAATCATGCTCTCTCCCTCTTTCTGCATCCACTCACACCCGAAAATCAATTTAAAACACAGAAAGAGATGATAAGAACAAGAGATGAACGATGAGAACAAAGCTAAATGTGGTAAAGTAGAGCCTATGTTCTATGAAAACATTTATTTTCTGGTTAAAGCTATAGTAACATTTTTGATAACATCAAATAATTGACACATCATTTTAAAAAAAACATCTTTTTAAAAAATTCTTTAAAATCAAAATTTCTTATTTTCAGGCTTCGATCGGCTTTTCAACTGCTGGGAATAACTGGACCCTTTGATTTTCATATAACTTCCCTCCACCATAGCAAAACTGGCATTTTCAAATTTTAAACAATCCTTGATGCCACCAATTTAACAAAAAGATTTAAAGTTTGAAGTTCTACTTTTATTTTTAGCCTTGCAACTAAAGTGGTGAGCAGCAGGGATTCTTATATGGGTAGCAATAGTTCAACTTTTGCCAGCCTGGTGCCCTGCAGATGTTTAAGCCTAATACTTCTATCAACCCCAGCAAGCATGACTTTTTTTTAGTCCCAAAACATCTGGAGGGCACCAGCTTGGCAAAGGCTACTGTCGTTTATTGTTCCCTAGTTTCTGTTAATACAAAGTGATGGGCACTGCTCATATTTCATTCTTGGGAGGAATTTTTGGTACACACAGAACTTGAGCAACGGGTGATAGTTTGTTTTCATTCAGCATGCTCTCTTTTCTCTTAAATTCTCCTCTCTCTCTCTCTCTCTCTCTCTCTCTCTCTCTGCATCCCAATTTTCACAGTCACAGAAATTTGACGCTGTGCTGTTAAATTGTTGATTAGTTCCTTTGTGAGTGTGTCTGATAAAACAAATGTGCGTGTCACCCAGTTTTAATCAGCTTCATTTCTTTCTAGTGAGACTTCAGGTTGGGTTTGTGCACTTTCTAATTGAAAACAGGGGTCTAGACAGCCGCCCTGGGACTTCTGTGTAAAGAGCTTTCTCAGTAGGCTGGCATCTCTCTGCAGATTGCATATCCACAGCCACAACCCCTCTCTTCCTGGTGCCATACAGACCTCCGCCCCCTGCAGTCCCTCAGGGAAATGTCTCCGCTGGTACTGGTTCCACCCCTCCTCATCCCACATTCCCATATCCTTCAGGCTACTGGAGAATCCTAATAAATATCTGCTACCTTTTTCTTTCTCCCCTGGCGAGACTCTTGCGCCTTTTTACGCTTGCACGGCGGGCAAATTCAGCCGTAAATATAAACTCTCGCCTGAGTCTTTCCCGCTGCTTTGCTCCGGTGCCAGGAAAAGCCGCAGCGGTTAAACTTCTTATCTGCCGTGCAGCTGCTGAAGGAACCAGGCCACAAGAAAAGCGGTGGGTTTAATTTAGTCTAGAGCGAGGGAAGAAATAAAAGAGAACAAGGTTCTCTCTCTGTGGGTGCACCTTTTAACAGCTACTGTGGCCTATTTATGCCCTTCTCCTGTTATTAAGCAGATTAGGGTTGTTGTTACACCACCCCGCATATAAGCTTTCTGATAAAATGCCATATGTTGCTATGCAGCTGACTACTGGAGGAGGACCACACAGTTTAGCATGGGAACATGGACTTACCCAGACATGGCTATATATGTAATTGCCAAATTTTCCCCAAGCCTCACACCCCACACTCTTTTCCTTGGACCAAACTTCCTCATATTATCACAGACCCTCCAAGTGTCCCTATTTTCCAGGGACAGTCCCGGATTTACGGAAGCTGTCCTGGTTTTTGATTGGATCCTGGAATGTCCCTGTTTTCTTTGGGACATCCTTATTTCATTGGAGAAATGTTGTAGGATGTCCTCTAGGAGACTCTGTGAATAGAAGTAATGTTTTATTATGTGTTAACATATGTTGGAAGTCACCCAGAGTGGCTGGGGCAACCCAGTCAGATGGTTGGGGTATAAATAATAAAATTGTTGTTGTTGTTGTTGTTGTTGTTGTTGTTGTTGTTGTTGTTGTTGTTGTTTTGTTGTTATGGAATAGGACATCACTGTTTTCATCGGAGACATGTTGGAGGGCATGCTATCACCTCCACCTCCCCAGTTCATCTGTCTCACTCTCTCTCTCGTTCCATCTCTCAACCTTCCTGCTATCTAGTTGCTCAGTCTGTCAGATTTCTTGGCAGTGGGAAGCACGGTGTGTGTGTGTGTGTGTGTGTGTGTGTGTGTGGTGCAGGGGGAGGTACATATGTCCAGTCCAGTGGTTGCTTAGCAACCAGGATATGCCCCCACACCCTGTCCCGTTCTCTTAAGCTTCATTGGTGAGGAAGGCAAAGGGAGGGTGAGGCAGTCAAGTAGATGAGAAGCGCTGAGCAGTGGTGGAGATGCCTGCTGGCTAGGATCTTTATAGCCTCCCAAGGGGCTTGTAACCGCAGGATCTTGTGTCCCTTTTGGGCAGTGAATCAGAGCAGCTCAGCCCTCCTCAAAGCTGCATTCTGTCGTTCTTTTATTCCCTTTCTGTGCAGCTATTTTCCTCTCTCCCATGTTGTGCTTTATTTACTTTTTAATTATCAGAATGCTGTACAATTCATTTTTGGAGGGTGGGAGAAGAATGCTCTACAGCCCCTCTCCATATCTAGTCCTTTAACAATTAGGCCAAAACCTCACCACAGTGCTTAACAAGGATACTAGTTCCGGTCTGAAACTGGCAAGGATGGTAAACATCCTGACTGTAACTAATAAATTGCACAAATCATCTTGTTCTCACCACACATCCATCAAAACACAACTGCCCTAAGCAGGGATGGGTTTTCCATAGTCTCAGAAAAACAGATTTTGATCTGGAGATACACCCAGACCAATGCTAACTGTGTTCATTCAGAGGGAATTCCCATTGCGTTCACAATCCATGGATCAATCCATGTTTAGGATCTCAGCTAATAACTCTAGGAGAATAACTCTCTGAGACAGCCATTAGTGCAAATTACATGCTGTTTTGCTTGCCGTTTGATGCCCATTTCAGTGCGCATGAGAGCGCATTAGCAAGTATACTTGCTTCCTGTTAAACTACATAATTGCCTGTCAGGTGAAAGTTGTTACAAGAATAAGGCATAATAGTGAATCAGACATGCTGCTTTAAACTCAATTATTTTTTCATTTTAAAATTAGGACAACCTGCCTACCTCCAACTTGCATGCTTTTGAAAAACATGTGTGTTTCTCGTGCTGGCTCTTGTCATAGCACGGCCTACTGTTTCTGCAACTGCAGTGTTGACCCCCAGAGTTTCTGTTAACGTTGCAGAGGTTTTTAGGTGCATTCTCAGTTCATGTTGGAACTGAAAATCCAGTCATGTTTGAAACTGTGGGCCTCTCCAGATGTCCCTTTTCTTGTGCATTCATGGTTATTTGTACTCATGATGGTATTTGGGCTTTTGTACATGATCTTGCTTTGGTTCCCGCTCCCACCTGCAAAAAGTTTGGGGCAGACATACTGCTTTATCAGTCCAGTCAGTGCATGTGGCTTAGTTGCCTGCTGAAATCCAATAACTGTTTATACCACAAATATTGCTGGCGTTTTTTTGGTCCTGCTTCTGTTGCCCTATAGCATAAGAGTCCCTGTCCAGATGGCAATAATGTGGGAATATTGGAGACACACCACCAAACAACTACTAGAACAGAATGATGCGTGGACAGCCCAGTGTAAATCCACAACTAACACACTATTATTGTGTCAATGTCATGTTGCAAAGTGTACCCACAAAAAGCCACCAATCCGCTCCCTTCTTAAAAGTTAGGGCCTCACTAGCTTCCTCCCTTTGTGAATAATAGGCCTGTGAGGGGTGGGAAGGTGTGGAGAACTTCAATTAATTGTATGCTTTCAATGCTTTTCAGTAATTTCATTATCCTGTAATTGCACTGATCTTTGCCTAACACGTTTATATGCCCCTTCCCCTCTTTGTTTTGTTTTGATCCCGGGGGAGGTGGATGTCCACTGCTTCATCCTCTGCTTCTTCCTCCTCCTCTGCAGACTTGGGGACCAGTTCTACAAAGAAGCCATTGAACACTGTCGCAGCTACAATTCCCGGCTATGTGCCGAACGCAGCGTCCGTCTTCCTTTCCTGGACTCGCAGACAGGTGTAGCTCAGAATAACTGTTACATCTGGATGGAAAAGAGGCACCGGGGACCAGGTACACATTGTTCATCAGTGGCATGGAGGACGCACAGAGTTCTGCTACCAGGAACTTTGAGAAGCCACACGCAGGAGGGCCTGCCTGAAAGGATATGCTTGAAAGGGATTCCTTTTGTTAACCACAGAAGATGAGTAAACCCAGTGGAGACTGGTGCTTATTGGGACTGGTGGGGCAGAAGGCAGGGAGCCCAACAGCTGGTGGAGCCACAACCAATGACAGGCAGAGCCAGCTAATGCCTGTTTGGTCTCCATTCTCCCCCCTGTTGGGTTCTACAAATGCAAAGTTGAGACTAAGGAGGAGGAAGATGACAGGCAGGTCTACCTCCTGGACTATCTGTAACTAAGAAGGCTGGGGGGCAGGAGGGGGCTGGCTGAGGTTGGTGGGGCACTGTCCCATTTCCCTTACTAGACCAGCCTCCACTGAGGAAGCCCTAATTATTCCTTCGCCCCCATTCACTGTCACAAGAGAGGATTGCTTGACATGTTGTTTCCTTTGGATGCAGCATCATCTCAGCCCCTTTATTTCTATTGATCTTCATTGCATAAGTGCAATGGAAGGTGAATGGGAAATGGTTTTAAGTAAGAGTTGCGAGGGAAAGGCATCCGTACGTTGTTACTGATACACTTGAGAATAATGAACCTTATTTCTCAGAAGGTAAAATGCATTAGTGGCGTGCTTGCAATTTTAAAGTGACTTTACCATTGCCCGTTTCAGAAAGCGATAGGGAGTGCCTTGTTCCCTTCTTGCACATACCATAAAAGTTTAACATATTAATAGTAACGCAAGGATCAAACTAGACCTTACATAGAATTCTTGATACACCCCTCCATTTTAAAAATCGAAACCAGCTGTTTCAGAGTGGGAGAAAGTTGCGAGCTGCACTTGCGCAGCCTTGCAGAACTCATCCAGCCATTGGCTCCACTTACTGCTGACTGCCCAGTCCTCAACTACTAGTTCCAGTGGGCACCAGCCACTGCTGCAGGTTCAGAAAAAGTATGGGATAGAGTCCTGGGGGACTGCACTCCATATTGAAGAAAGCTAAGGTGCCGAAGAGTAGGGTTGTAACCCGGCTTTCTTTCTACTATACAAATTTTACTAAATAAAATTTACTACTATAATAATTTTACTAAACAGCCTCTTGCTACTTGCACTCTGAAGTGGCGCAGTCCCAGGGACCTGAATGCACAGATTGGCTCTGGGTATTGGTTTCTTCAGGTGTTACGCACTGTCCTTCTGAATAGCACTGTGCCCAGTGAACAATTCTTTCCCATTCATTCTGCTCTTTAGCATATATACTTGAAATATATTCATTATCCTACAGGGGGGGAAATCATTCCTTTGTTGCATCACCTTACTTTCGTACAGTTCTCTTAATAAATGTTGTATCTCATGGCAAACAGTTGAGGGTTAATTTCACACAGTACTGCACATAACTCCTTTCCTCTCTTCCCCCTCTCCCCCCCCCCCCCCGGCAACCTTTCACTTTAGCTTTGAGTTATGACTCTTCTACACTAATGAGATAAACAACATAACTCATTGCGGGTCCCGCTATTTCCTTTATAATCAGATGGTTAGAACCTTCTGTGGTTGCCCTATAAGGCACTGAATTGTGGGGCAACTCTGGAGAACAAAGAAGATAAAAAAAAACAACCACCATGCATGCATTCTCACGTATGTGGTGCCCATGTCAAAACTGGGGAGATCTTTGCAAGACTGTCTTCCTGGACTTGCCTTCTAAACTTCTGTTTGCAGAAGAATTGAAAAAAGAACACCATACTTCTTTTGGGAAATTATATTGCAGTGGCTAGGCTCAACACATCCCTTTCCTGTTCCAAATTCAGTAGACTCTGTTTTTGAAGATAACACAAGGTTACTTCAGATTAGCAAGATTGTGTAGTAGGACTGCTTGTTAGCATACAGTCTCGTCAATTAGGAAAGGAAAAGCAGATTTTTATGTAGGGCATTTCCCATCCCTGTTGTGCCTCTTTCTACTGTAGCTGCTAGGGGTTATCTGCCCAATCAGCTTTTTGAGTTTGAAAGCTTTATGCCCGGTATGAAACAGGGACAGGCGATTGAGGGGTTGTTTCTCTCCCCCCTTCCCCCCCCTTCCATTTTTTTCTCAGGATGTTAAGTATAAGGTGTTCAGCTACAGAAACAAAACAAAAAAAGCCCACCCCACAATGCATGATTGCAGCCATGTCTATTTACATTAACTGGAACAATTGCTGCTTGCCCCAAGTGGGCTGGTAAGTATCCTGGCACCCTACTTTAACATGTGCTGCATCTGCGTTCCCCGCCCCCCCCCAATTGCCATTATTCTTCTCATCTAGATCAATGCTTTTAAGCTGCCAGTTGCTGCTGCTGTTCCGACCAGGGAACTTTTGCCTCCCCAACCTTAAAAAGACAGCCACTCTCAGTTTGAGTGACCTAATTCTTTGTTGATGGATAATGTTGTAGAAGAATGTAACTCTCCGTGGTGCAAAGCTATATAAATGGCACTTTCAAAGTGAGAGGGAGATTGCCAAATGCCCCTTATTTTAAAGACAGCCGGTCTTTTCACAAGGGATGTTGTCTTTGTTCCGGAGTGATATCCTTATAGCACTTAATATGGGCCCCTTATTTCGGGTTTTAGATGCAATACAACACTGAAGAGAACTGAAACTGCGTCTCTGCAGTGACAGGTATTTCTGAACTTTTGATCTCACAACCCTGTAGAAGAGAGAAGAGGTGGAGGGAGAAACTTTGCAATGCCTTTTTGCCCATTTCATTCCACTTCATGTGTCACTTTGAGCTAATCAAGTGGGAAAGCTCATAGTGAATGAATCAGCTGTAGGTTTCCACATCGCCTGAAACGTATATGCTTCCTCTAAAGAGTGCTTGGTGTTCCTTCAGTCACAGGTGGCACTCAGAGGCCAGTCCTAAACAAATGTTTTCCCTAGAGCTGACTTCTCCAGCCAAGTGCCCTATGGGTGTTTTGTTGTGGCAAATGGGGTAGGACAGAGCAGTGGCAGCGCCCCACCAGATGAGTTGTAACCAGCATGCTAGCTGGGACTCATGGGAGTTATAGTCCAAAACCTCTGGAGGGTACCAGCCTGGGGAAGGCTGCTCTCGAGCAAGTGGTGGCTATGAGTACGAGCTTCCATTCATCTCTGGAATTAGCCACTGTTGCCACTATCAACATTTTCTTAGTATTTAATAAAACAAGTAGGTCATATGGAACAAAAGCAGGGTAAATTAACTTATATTTTAAAAGTAGCTGCCTTGACATTACTTGTGACCCTGTAGTTGTCAGATTGAATAAAGGACTGCATTCCTCTGTCTTAATTATTCTGCAGGAGGAAGGTATGTAGGGAATGTCATTTCCCCATATCTATCGCAGTAGTGTGAAGAGTTCCACTCTCTGAAGATGCCATTAAGGGTACAGTGGTACCTTGTTTCCCGAACGGCTTGGCTCCAGAACAAATCGGCTCCTGAACGTTGCAAACCGGTTTGCGAACTTTTTTTGGAAGGCGAACATCCAACGTGGCTTCCGTTGGAAGCTCCTGCAGCCAATCGGCAGCCGCGGCTTGGTTTTTGAATGGTTTCAGGAGTCAAACGGACTCTGGGAATGAATTAAGTTCGAGAACCAAGGTACCACTGTATACCTACACAAAAATATTTTTGCAGAATCTATCTATACAGCGTTACTTCGGTTTAAGAACAGTCCTGTTTAAGAAGGATTCAGTTTGCAAACTCTGCAAAACCGGAAATAGTGTCTCAGTTTGAGAACTTGACCTCGGTCTAAGAACAGAATCCGAACGGTGGAAGGGCACCAGCGGTGGGAGGCCTCATTAGGGAAAGTGCGCCTCGGTTTAAGAACGGTTTCGGTTTAAGAAGGGACTTCCAGAATGGATTAAGTTTGTAAACCGAGGCACCACTGTACTGTGAAAAGTTGGTGGATCTGACTTGGTGCTGTGTCCTCTTTGTTAACATCTCACCTTTTCTATATATTCAGAGGTACTGCGACCGTGTTTTCAATGAGATGGTAAGCATGTTTTTTGGCCTGTACCACTTCAGGCTGCAAGTGCTGGCTTACATGACTGAATACTCTTCCAAACACACAAATAAAAACCACTGCCCATTGAAAACTAGATGTCAAAGATGAGCCTTGGCTACATGCTAGTTTTCTAAGTTATATATAAATATATATATATTTTAAAATTGTCTGGGGAGCTCTTAGTAATGTGGTCTGCTAGTTGCAGTGTAAAGTGGTGCAGGTCTTAATTTATCAGCCCAGTGGTAAAACTTGGTGTGACATTGCATTGTAGCTGCTATTTGCCCCACTGCGTAAATGCATAGATATCACATGGATTCTGGTAAGTGTCTACCCCCACTCTACAAATACCCAGAGAGGGAGGGTGAATTTACTTGGAAGGAAGCACAGTGGGGAAGTTTTGCTGCTATTGTTAAGAACTTCTGGATCACTTTTGGTTGGTTCCTGAAAAAAGGCTTGAGTTTCCTCCAAAATCTCACATGCAGGTCTGTACACTACTGCTCTCCCAGTCAAGCACAGCATCATCTAATGGTGCATCTAGGTGGCAAGTGCATTCTTCCCTTGCTCCTTCTTTGCCACAGTGGGTTGTTGAGTCATTCAGCTATGAATTCATAGAAACTCCCCAGGGGAATGGTAGGGATTTCTCTCTCGCCCGCAAACACTTCTGAACTCAATTTAGGAATATAGTTGTGATGAAGAAACAACATTTGTAATCCCTGCAATTAAAGTAGTCTGGAAGAGCCCTAGGACTTAATGCAGTTTAAAATAGCATAGCATTCTTGAGCTCTCTTTTCATACAATTTTTAGATGATATAAAGTGGGATTCCCGCCTCCCCCCTCAACAAACTTTCTGTTCATGCTTATGGGCTTAAGTGAATATTCTCAAAGCTGTGATAGGGCCCTTCAGAAGTCATAGCAAAAAGGCGAGTCCTTGCATTTCCTCTGTGGGTTGACCACATATTTTCTGTAGAGTCTGAATGTCTTCTGTAACTATGTGGTAAACATACCAAGGGAACATAGTCAACTGTGGTTCTCCAGTTTTTTGTTTTTAAACCATGTCCACAAAACATTACAGAAGGGGCCCATGGTTGAATAATTATAATGTGTCGTGTTGCTGGCAAGGAGCATATGAACTGGGTCAGTTACTGACTATTGTCCCAATAATACAAGGAAATTTGTGACAAAGCACAGGTTGATAAATATGGGGCAGAACTCCTAGCAGCTTAGTTCCCACCCACCAGATGGGAGCACAAGATGCCTCTGATGGTGGACCTGAAGACCATGTTCCGCAAACGCTTCTCTTCCTAGAATTCAAGGGAAACCAGTGTAGTTCAGTTCACCGCAGCCCATTTCCTTTCTTATAGAAATGTTCTTAGATTTTTTTTTTAAGCCTGTGCAGACCAGAGAGGACATACAGTTGGTGGAGTTCCTCACCTTTGAAGAATCCCCAGATGGAGAACAAAATATTTTTTTATTATTCTTATGATTTATTAAATAGCCTCCTTACCCTAGGGTAGAAGTTTAAAGCTCACTTGCAGTAGCTTGATACAGTTGATTCCAGAGAGGCTACGATTTCTAACCTGTTTGTGAATCACTCCAGAGTTTGTCAGCCTTGAGAGGAGGAAGGGTGGGCCAGCCTAATTGCATGCAAACCTCTCTTGTCAGGAAGTGTAAATGCTTCAGAATGAAAGCTACAGTTAGATTTGCAAAATTTGACACCCCTGTCTCCATTTGCTTATGGTGAACTTTTGAGGGAGAGAGAGAGAAAGAGAGAGAGAGAGAGAGAGAGAGAGAGATTTATTAAGGGTTAAAAAAATCATTACGCTCGTTATCATTGTCCATATTGGAAAATACATATTTCTTTAGAAACTTGCCAATAGTTCCGTTTGTTTTGCTTGGTTCCCATATCTGGGTCATTCTTTCACATTGCAGCTATTTAGCATGGTCACATTAATTGTGAATCACCACCGGCAGCATCCAACATGCTGAAATAATCTCCACAATATTTTATGTGTGTTTTTGCAACTATTTCACATTTAGCAACCTTGACAGCCATGCTATCTAATATTCACAGTCTGCAGCAGCTTGATGATGGTGGGGAGATCACCACAGAGTTGTGTGCAGGTGTGTGTGGTGAACCTCTCTCAATAAATTTGATTCTTCATGGTGGCATCATATAGCACTGACTTCTCCTCAGGGAATGGAAAGGGATTTTTTTTTTAAAGCAAAGTTGGCCAGTACAGTCAAATCTTATTCAGTGGTGGGCTGTATATACATGTGTGGTGGCTATGCCCAGTTAGGAAATCGTTCTGGGATAATAGAATCTAATATTCCCACAGAAACTCTTGTATGAGTTTCTGTTATATAGCCTAATGTTCTAGGAAAGTACCAGGATCTTAAATGCCACGAAAAAAAATTTTTCTTTCTCACTAATGGCAGCAAAACTAAGAGCCTAGTCCTATGCTTTACTGAGCAGCTCTGCTCATCCCCCAGTGATTTCAGAGCCCAGACAGGTTCATATGGGACAATACGGTTCTTCAGATCACCTGGACCTAAGCCATATAGGGCTTTATAGGTGATATTTATTTATTTATTTATTTTATTTATATACCACCCTTCGTGGGATGCGGGTGGCCTTGTGGGTTAAACCACAGAGCCTAGGACTTGCCAATCAGAAGGTCGGCAGTTCGAATCCCCGCGACGGGATGAGCTCCTGTTGCTTGGTCCCTGCTCCTGCCAACCTAGCAGTTCGAAAGCACGTCAAAGTGCAAGTAGATCAATAGGTACCGCTCCGGCGGTAAGGTAAACGGTGTTTCTGTGCGCTGCTCTGGTTCGCCAGAAGTGGCTTAGTCATGCTGGCCACATGACCCGGAAGCTGTATGCCGGCTCCCTCGGCCAATAAAGTGAGATGAGCGCTGCAATCCCAGAGTCTGTCACAACTGGACCTAATGGTCAGGGGTCCCTTTACCTTTACCTTTATACCACCCTTCATCTGAGGATCACAGGGTGGTTTATACAGGGTGATTTTCAGAATAAAAACAAAAAAAGTAACACAACCACAAACAACCCCTCTCCTAGTTTAAAAAGCCATATAGGTTGTTTAATTAGCCAAAGGCCTGAGAGAAGAGGAATGTTTTCGCCTGGCGCCTAATGATGTGTAATGAAGGTGGCAGGTGAGCATCCCTGGGAAGAGCATTCCACAAATGGGAAATGAGCATTTCACTGCAGAAAAAAGGCCCTTTCTTATGTTGCCACATTCTGGACCTCTCATGGAGGAGGCACATGAAGAAGAGCCTCAGATGGTGATCACATGGTCTGGGTTGGTTCATATGGGGAGAGGCGGTCCTTGAGGTATTGTGGTCCTGAGTCATTTACAGCTTTATGGGTCAAAAACTAGCACTTTGAATTGGGCCCGGAAAGTAATTGGCAGCCAGTGCAGTCAGGCCAGGATCGGTGTTGTATGCTCAAACCATCTTGCCAAATTCTGCACCCGCTGAAGTTTCTGATCCATCTTCAGAGGCAGACCTATGTTTAACACATTGCAGTAATCTAACCTAGAGGTTACCAGAGCATAGATAACAGAAGTTAGGCTAGCCTTGTCTAGATAGGGGTGCAGCTGGGCCACCAGCCAAAGCTGATGGAAGGCAACTGCACACTACAGAGGACACCTGAGTCTCAGGTGACAGCAAAGGGTCCTGATGTACCCCAAGCTGCGTACCCGCTCCTTCAGAGGGAGTATAACCCCATCAACAGCAGGCAATCTCCCATCCATCCTGTTTAGGGAATCACCCACTAACAGTTCTTCAGTCTTATCTGGATCAAGCACTTTGAATTGTGCTCGGAAACAGCCAACGTTGTAGCAAGATTTATTATACAGGTTATTTCCAAGCTAAATTCAACATTCTGCTGCTAAAATATAAATCCTATGTGGTTTTGACCTGAGATGCCATGTAGGAATGGAAGAGAAATTTGTGTGGCCTGCATTTTAAAGCAAATCAACCTAAGCCCCCTCCTCACAGTCGGAGCTGAGTTGGGTAAAGACTCCAGAGACAACATTTTTAGAACCAGGAAAATTTGCTTGATACTACAGCATTACTATTTGCATGCCAGGAAAATAGCTTTCCAACCCCCTGCCCCCAGCCTCTTAAATATTTTAAGCTGGAAATATTTAAATGTGATGATCTGGTAAAGTCTGCCCTGAAATCTTTATTGTGAAAGGTGCTATCAAAACCCATCATGGTTCGTTCCACTCCTCCTTTCTGAAATGATACCCGAAGGTAGGATGCAAGCAAAGGTTGCCTTCAGGCCAAAAGAGCTGCTTCCTCTTGCTTAATTATAAATTTTGCCCTGTGTGGGTCACCCGACAGAGACAGATCTAAGAACTAACTCCTGCAAAAAGAAAGAAAGGAAAACCAGAAAATCCCGCCAGTACCAGCTCTGTCCTTTCATCTACTGCTGGGACTATGACCCCCAAGAGCATCAACCATATTATCAAAGCCACATTCACTAGAGCATTCTTCAGTGCCTGTCAGCGATGCTCCTATGGCCCACGCCCATGAGCCAAGCAGTTCACCCTCTAAGTGAGAAAATGAATGGACATGAATAATAGGGTATTAGAAATGGAAATGTCCAAGTGGAGCACTTTTCAGGCTCCCTGGGGGGTTCTGTCTCTGACCTTAAGATTGCCATGCTTAAACAGAAAGGCTTAGAAGAGAATTAGACTGAGAAGGTGCCCAATTAGAGTGGGCTTACAATTTTGCTACTGTATCTCTTGGTCTAAATAAGGGCTATAAAAAGTAATTGTCCCCCACGTGATAGCTGCTTTTGTGCTTTGATGTTTCAGCAAACGCAGAACCCTGCTAGGTTCCATGCTTTTTGGGGAAAATCGTTAAATCTTACCTTGTTAACCTAGTTTTTGCTCCCATGCACCTCCACCCATGTGTACTTATCGGCTCTTGCAGTCTTTTACCTATTGCAGCTCATGCTACAATTAACAGGTTCTTCTTCAATGCCCTGCAGGACTCATTTGTCTTTTGCACCGGCCAAAAGCAGAAGAACATAAAGTCTAGACTATATTATAATACTATATTATGTCTCTTCATTGATTTATTTTAAATGCCATATTTTTTTCTTGCCACCCCAATTTTGTGAACTGTTTGTCACACTGTTGCTACTACTGTATTGTTAGTATACAGCGTTCTAGATCAGTACACAAGGTTAGTTTGCTAAAAGGCTACCTTTTTACATATTACCATTTTCTCTTGGTTGTTATGAATTTCTAATACCTATTGGGCATACTTGCAGCAAACTAACCGATTTTCAATGCGCAGTCTACAAACTTGTCGGGATTCTTTTTTTGAGTTGTCATGCTGTAACTCTGGATTCTGCAAAATGCAGCAACAAACTCGTTTCTCCTGCAGAGGAAAACAAAACCTAAGCCGTGTCTGCATTAAACTTCAGAAATTCACATCCGTGAGCCCATCTTGACATCATGTGCCCCAGGCAAGCCTCCTCTGGTGCCACTTAGCATGTCGCAACTGCTGCTTGCCAATGTTCTCCCAAGTAAATCTTACAGTAAGAAGACTGTCTTCTCATGCCTACTCAGAGATAAACTCTGCTAGCTTTCTTTAGCAAGCTTAGACTTTGTTCACACTCCCATTTGCTGTACACTCACTGCTTTTCCAGTGCTGGGTTTTTAATCAGTGTTCACAAGGCGTTATCCAAAATGCATTATGTATGCTGTACGTTGTTATAAAATACTACTGTTTGATGCATTGTTTATCAAAGCAACTTCACATCAGTTGCAGTCCTTAAGCTGTCCGTAATTAATCTCTAGCCAAGGTGTGAGCACCTTTGTGTAGGGTAAAGACATCTCTGCCTATCAATGTTCCCTGGTGTGTACACACACAAAAAAACAAATCAAACACTAAGGAAGGTATGTTGATGTGAACAGGTGGCGGGGCGGGGGGAGCTGTGAAACACACCAGGGGGGGAAATCACTACACTCCAAGGCAGTAATGTGAACATACCCTGTGTCTACATGAGATTTGCATCCAAATGTGCATGCTGTAAATCAACCTGCTATGAGCTAAAATAAAAAAAAATTCCTTCCAGTAGCACCTTTAAGACCAACTAAGTTAGTTCTTGGTATGAGCTTTCGTGTGCAAGCACACTTCTTCAGATACACCTGAAGATACACCTGTGTATCTGAAGAAGTGTGCTTGCACACGAAAGCTCATACCAAGAACTAACTTAGTTGGTCTTAAAGGTGCTACTGGAAGGAAATTTTTTTTATTTTGACTATGGCAGACCAACACGGCTACCTATCTGTAACTGCTATGAGCTGTTCTGGATACATATCATTGTGCAGCTGAGTGGTGTTAGGGATGCTGTGGACCCATCGCTAGCATGATTAATATGCCGCATGATTTTGGGACCACTCCTGGTATCTAGCATTACACTTGCCACATCCAGTGACATCCAGCTATGGAAAGATGCTAAGGAGTTTTGCAAGGCTCAAGTTGGCTATAATTTTGAAGAGGTGCTAAAAACCCTTCAAAGACAAGATGTAATGAAGTATAATTCCAGAGGTGAAGAAACGTTGAGATTCTAGCAAGGCTAATGATGATTTGACAGTGAAACAAAATTGTGTGTGTGTTTTAATTGTTGTTTTCGTTTCCTTCTAACCCTCAGGATTAGCACCAGGTCAGCTCTATACGTATCCTGCTCGTTGTTGGCGCAAAAAGAGACGTTTGCATCCTCCTGAAGACTCCAGGCTGAAGTTACTGGAGATTAAACCTGGTAAGTACTCCTCTCGATGTAACTTCATGACTCTGGCAGGCACAACCTCAGGGCTTTTGAACTTTCCTTTCCTCTCTCCTGTTTGCAAGCAGAGAATTTTGCTAAAATCCATTGTGTTTTTTAAAAGGAGACACCCATTCATTCTGAATTTAAGTGCGCCTGTAATTTATACCAGTCTTGAAAGACCTACATTGGCTCCCAGTACGTTTCCAAGCACAATTCAAAGTGTTGGTGCTGACCTTTAAAGCCCTAAACGGACTCGGCCCAGTATACCTGAAGGAGTGTCTGCACCCCCATCGTTCAGCCCAGACACTGAGGTCCAGTGCCGAGGGCCTTCTGGCGGTTCCCTCACTGCGAGAAGCAAAGTTACAGGGAACCAGGCAGAGGGCCTTCTCAGTAGTGGCGCCTGCCCTGTGGAACGCCCTCCCATCAGATGTCAAAGAAATAAACAACTAGAAGAATCTGAAGGCAACCCCTGTTTAGGGAAGTTTTTAATGACTGATGTTTTAATGTATTTTTAATCTTTTGTTGGAAGCCGCCCAGAGTGGCTGGGGAAACCCAGCCAGATGGGTGGGGTATAATAATAATAATAATAATAATAATAATAATAATACTATGGGGAACTGCAGTATTTATGTTGGGGCCAAGTGTTTTTCTCAATTTTAACACTTGACGTTTGGGAGGGCAATGTTATCTCCTGAGTGTTATGCCTCATGATGGCATATCCTAATAAATATTTGCTAAGGCTCCATTCATCCATTACAGCCATAGCATGGTTGTCTGTGAAACAACTGTGGGTGCAATTCCATATAGGAAAATATTTTGTGTGTTGTAGTTTCCTACATAGTTCAACAGTTAATCACAACCACCTGAAAAAAGTAGTCATGCAGCTCTTGCAATGCAATGTGTAGGAAATCCTTCAATAATGTGTGTGTGTGCTTATATGCATGGTGTGTCACAAGGAATCATGAGAACTGTAGTTTTCACTGAACTGAAGGCAATCCATGACAGTGACACACCTTAGAAGAAGAAGAAGAAGAAGAAGAAGAAGAAGAAGAGTTCGGATTTGATATCCCGCTTGAAGGAGTCTCAAAGCGGCTAACATTCTCCTTTCCCTTCCTCCCCCACAACAAACACTCTGTGAGGTGAGTGGGGCTGAGAGACTTCAGAGAAGTGTTACTGGCCCAAGGTCACCCAGCAGCTGCATGTGGAGGAGCGGAGACACGAACCCGGTTCCCCAGATTACGAGAATACTACCGCTCTTAACCACTACACCACACTGGCTCTTGAATGTAGACTGTAAACCTGAGAACAAGTACCGTCCTAATGTTGACATTTGTAAATGATATAAAAATGCTTCAAACAAATACTTATAAAACAATATAAATGCGTATGTTTGCGTTCCTTTATATTTCCAGCTTTGCTGTTTTCTGATTTCCTCCTCATTGCCAAGCTATTAAGAAATGAAGAAGGGATGAATCCTTGTGCTTCTTTATTCTTAGCAGTCAAAGACAGTTAAAGCACTAGGAGAAGGAGGGTGTTCTCATACTGTTCAGTTTTGGAGAGTAGGAGCACCTGGATGTCTAACTGTATATTTACTTGCAGGATTTACTCTTGATAAAATCCCACAAAAGTGGCAGCCTCTTCTGGGCAAACAATAAGACCCCAGTCCCTTTTGCAAGCCACATAGAACTAAACTGGTGTGTGTGTGTGTGTTCCCATTTGTTCAGATTCAGTTTTATTCACCAGAGAGAGAAGACCCAGTGGTAAAGAATAGGTCTTCTCTGTTTGAACCATTGCAAAATTGGGCGTATTTGGATCTTAATTTGGCTTAATCACATTTGCCTTCATCACAGAAAGTAGCCAGATGGTCAATAATGGAAACCAAACTAAAGTCTGTTTAGCAGTCCTAACATCTAATCTATCTATAGCATGCTCAACACTGTACGTATAGCATAAATATCAAAGACTTAGTCATGTCTCCGCCACAAAAAAATAAAGTATTTAATGAATAAACCCAAAAGCCTTTTTTCACATTAGCATGTTTCCACAACTCCTCCCTCCAGCCATACAGTAGAAAATGGGAAATCTCTCTGAAACCAAATGTCATTGTCCAGCACCGCACAATTTAATTTATGTGTCTGTCTGTACGTACTCATTTAACAGTAATTATGGACTCTTTTATCTACTGTGATCAAATGCTAAGTAGCTGTTTTCGAGTGCCCTTTGACTATCCTGGGAGGGTTGTTCACTCTGATGCTGTAAGATAACATGATCAAGAGTCTGGTGATGTTAATTCTTGTCTGAAAAGAAAACCCAACAGAGTCATATTAAACATTTATTTATTATGGCAGAAACAATGTCTAAGTTCATCCGCAGTATCAACTTGAAATAGTGATTTAGTCACATTGTGTTCTATAAAGTATTTAGGAATTACAAATAGTTATCTGTGAAAAATCAAGGAAAGGTTTTTGGAGGAGAGAATGTGTCAGAAGAACATTGTGGTAGCATACCACAACAACCCACAGTAAATTTTCTGCAGCATGCTCAGCTTTTTTTTTGATAACCTTGTGGGAAAGTATATCAGAGAATCCACAAAGCTGGAGGGGGGGGGGAGCAGAGGGGAGGAATTGTCCCAAGGGAGTTTCCCTATTGCCCTCCTCACTCTCCAAGAGGACGTTGCAAGCTTTTGCAAGATTAAAGGTGTTAGCTGCAGGTCCGAAAAGTCAGCTAATCTGCAATTCATAGCCCTTTTTAGATGCAAGGAGAGCGTTTCCTAAACTTTTAGTAATTGAAGCATATGTTCTTCTGAATTTAAATTCAAATTTTCCATCTGAAGAAGTTTATGTGGAGAGTATGTAAAAGCAAGAATTATTTCTCCTCAGAAGACTCCATAAAGATTTGTTTCTGCATGAGTCACTAATCTGGGCTTGCCTCTTGATTGGAAACAGGCAAGTCCAGAGCAGTAAATCTTGCAAAGATACGACAGGCAGCCTCTTCTGTGGGTGGATGACTTGGCCAAGGACACAATCTGAGTATATATGCCAGAGCTCTGAACACCAAACCAAGCCTCCTTTTCTTTGACCAGACAGATGGCTTGCTGAACATTGCTACTATCCCTCAACCCCATATTGGCAGACACAAAAGGAAAAACTAATCCAGGCAACCTCACATAGCGTTACCACTCCACGTAATGCATCTTTCACTTATTGGATTTGGCGCTGAACGTGTGATGATAGCCACTAAGAATTCAATCCTATACACATCTACTCAGAAGGAAGTTCCTCTGAGTTATTCCCAGATAGGTGTGTGTGGATTTCCACCTTAGTTAGATGGCTAAAAAACAGCAACAAACCAGGTATTTGGAAAAGAAGTCTATCAACTAGCTACATGGGTTCCAGTCTGCTTCTGGGCCTGGGTCAAGTGGGGATGCTTTAAGAATTAATTGGGTTTTTTTTTGTACTCCAGTATGAACTCATAGATCCACAGTTTCTGGAGTAATGTGCAGATTGGAACATAGCTATCCATCAGATTTTACAGTATGCTTCTTTGAATGTTGCAACAGTTCTTACCTCAAAAAGCATATCAAAATGTTTTAAAATTGTGTATTTTGACATGGAACACTTTCAAAATATTTTATTTCAGTCTGTATTTAAATATGAATTTTTAAAATAAAACCGCAGATGAACGTGGGAATGAGGCAGAATGGATTTATGAGGAATCATATGTGAAAGCAACTTGGTCTGCTTTTGACCATTAAATGCTCCTTAGAGCTTAGGACCAGGATATTTGACAGACGGCCTACCTCCATATGTACCTACCCATACTTGAAGACCTTTGGTGGGGAACCTCCTTTGGGTGCACTCATCAAAAAATGTGAGGCAAATGCCTACCACAGAGAGGGCCTTCTCAGTGGTGGCCCCCTCCCAATTCTGGAGTGCTTTCCTCAAAGAGGTTTACAGATATGCGTTTACTCGGAATGCCCCAGCTCTCCCACCTCCAATTTAGAGAGGTGGGAAAGCACAAAAGGCAACATGATGGGCATGATGAGCCAGCCCTCTGCCTCTGTGGTGGAACGCAGACTGTGTCCTGAGGGGCATGGACTGAATGTGATTCCTTTGCACAGCCCACTGCACAATATTCCGGCATGCCTGTGCCCTATTAAAGTCTCAAGTGCACGTGCACCCATTGAATATCTATTGATTTACAGTGCCTGGTAATATGAACGTGTGATTTATTTAGGACCCACAAAGGAGTATTGATTTTTTCTCGAACCTTTTTGACCTTAAAAAAAAAAAAGGGCAATGCGGCCCATGTGGTCTTTATGTAAAGTGACCAGTGGCACAAGGTACCGATCCTTACATTTAGGCTTGTCTTCCTCCTTTTAGATATTTCTCTCAGATCCCTCCCCCCCCCCGCCACCTCACTGTATCCTAAGCTGTGAGCCAACCTCACTCCTCCCAGCTATCCAGTTAACTTTTCCTTGGGTGTGCTCAGAGAAGTGGGTTTGCGAGCTCTGTTTTCCCTGCTTTTTGCTGCTCAAACAAAACATACATAATTTCTGGTTTGAAGGCAGTTCCCTTTCTTCTCTTCAGCTCCCCCCCACCCATCTTTCAGGCAGGCTATTTCCTCCTCTTCCCTTCTAGTTCCCCCTGTGTTTGTTCAAACGTTTTGAAGAGGGGTTTTTGATTTTAGAAATTAGAATAGAACGTATCGTTGCAATTCTATTCTAATGGGGCGGAGGAGGAAGAAAGAGGATAACCTTCACTAACAGAATAATGCTAGAAAAGAACCAGCACCTGTTTCTTATTAAGAAGCAGCGCTGAACATAGATGCTGGAACCAGAGAGAGCTAAAGACCAGGCGTTTCTCTTGGGAGTTGCTTGACTGTCCCTCTCCCCTTTCCTGAGGCCTTCATGCGTCACTGTGGAGTTTGAACTGCCCATGGCTTAGTTCATTCCTGAGAGATAGCAGGTGGCCTTCAGCAGAGAGGGATTCTAATCTGAGGAAGCAAAATACTTTGTACGTGGTTTCAACTGCCTAACTGATGTCCTTCATTCCGTGTTACTGTCCTTAACCGTTTACATTTTCACCAACACACCATTTTGGGGTATGGGGCGAAAAAGGAGAGGGCAATCTCAATTTTTCTTTCTTTCTTGTCAGTGAGTGTAATATGGCATCTGGGTTTATGTGTGTGTAAGGTTAGCCCTGCTTACATGCAGATCTCTATTTGCATTCCTGTGTTCAGCTCGGCTTCTGTAATCACATTTGTTTTACTGGGCAAAAGGTCTTTTCAATGGCTTGTTGACTCAGGAGGAGACTTGGGAAGCAAAGAAGGGCTGCCAAGGTTTTTGTTATCGCAGAGACAGCTTGAAAAAACACAACTCTCCCCAGCTAATAACCTTCCCTCTTTTTTATCAGGTGTTAGAAGGTGTGTTCTATTGTATGTATGAGTGTGTATAAGATCCTGGACAACTTCAAATAGCCTTGAAAAGGTTGAGGGTTAATCCCAACAAGCGCTGGGCATACTTCTTTCTTTCATTTCCACCAAGCATCACTAGTGATACTTTTGCTTGTGCGCATGCCTAGATCTAGCCTTCAGAGGCTCTTCCCCCTTCCGAATCCCAGCTGAGAGGCTCCCTTGGCATCCATGCTCTCAAACTAGGCTGGCCAGATGCAAAAGAGTTCTCTCTCCCTTTCATAGTTCTGTAGAAGAGGGAATATTTCAGCAGATGTACCTTATCAATCAAGCACTAGAGCAAGAATGGAAAGACTGAGTGGGGAGGGGGGTCTTAAAAAAACAAGACAGCTCAGCTGAATTGCTATTCTCCACCACCGCTGTTCTGTCATGTCTATTGTGGACAGCATTTATTTATTTATTTATTTAACATAATTCACATATCATTTTATGGGCGGCGGGAATTAGAGTGGGATGCACCCCGGAGAAAAAGTGCAGTACCTTC
Organism: Podarcis pityusensis; assembly: GCF_964106645.2. Taxonomy (NCBI): domain Eukaryota; kingdom Metazoa; phylum Chordata; class Lepidosauria; order Squamata; family Lacertidae; genus Podarcis; species Podarcis pityusensis. The sequence goes on from NC_138028.1 coordinate 46,174,872, forward strand.
AATGGATTGAATAGTTGGTTGCAATTCCAGTGATAACTTTCAGTGGAAGAGCAATAATTGGGTAGTGCAAGGTATCACCCATCTGGAGGTACCCTTTGACAGATAGCATGGTGGCATACAAACAAATAGGGCTATGTGGAAGTAGAACAGAAGTGGTCAATGCCTGCTCCTTTAGGAAAGAGAAGGCATGCGGGTGGCGCTGTGGGTTAAACCACAGAGCCTAGGACTTGCTGATCAGAAGGTTGGTGGTTCGAATCCCCGCGACGGGGTGAGCTCCCATTGCTCGGTCCCTGCTCTGCCAACCTAGCAGTTTGAAAGCACGTCAAAGTGCAAGTAGATAAATAGGTACCGCTCTGGCGGGAAGGTAAACAGTGTTTCCGTGCACTGCTCTGGTTTGCCAGAAGTGGCTTAGTCATGCTGGCCACATGACCCGGAAGCTGTACGCCGGCTCCCTTGGCCAATAAAGCGAGATGTGCGCCACAACCCCAGAGTCGGCCACGACTGGACCTAATGGTCAGGGGTCCCTTTACCTTTAGGAGAGAGAGGGTGCAAACAGCTTAACGGGACACAGATCCAGTTTGGTATGGCAGTTAGATTGGGAAGACACAAGTTCAAAGTTCACAGGCTGTTCTTGGGCCAGTTACTAGCCTTCAGCCTATGCTACATCACAGTGTTGTGGGGATAAAATGGAAGGTGGCCAGGATAAAAGTCTAATTGATAGATTGACTGATATTGTCCGTTTAGATAAAGCATTCTCCCCCATGGTAATTGCAGATTACACACCTTCCCTGTACCACACAGTTTGCCTTTTTGATATATGAAAATCCCCATTTACAAAGCACCGGCAATACTCGTTTTTTTTAGCTCTGGAAATGTTTGCTGCCTTCTTTCTGCGCTTCTTGTAACATGTGACAACTTACTATTTTACCAGTGGCATTCAGCTGACTTTGCTTCCTGTGATTTAATAGCAAAATTGCTAGTCCTTCAGAATGACTGCCTCAGATATACTGTTTAATGAAGCTAATACGTTATATAGAAACGTAACATGGCTACTTCAATCTGTGAATAAATATTTGACGTGTAATCTGCTTTTTGAGATAACACGTTGTGTAAGATTTACTGCATCTTTTTTTTTTACTATGAAATAAGCCACATTCTCTGAAAAAATAAATGTCGCTCTACTTATCATTACCAAAGTCCTCCCTGCCTCCAGCAGTGTTGGAGGTCCTGTTGCACTTTTTACTAGATAGACAGGCAGAAGATGCAGATGGAGACAACCTATAGATCAGATCTTCCCCCCCAATGTGTAGACAGGGCAGAGTCAACAGAAGTCACAATGGCTGGACTAGGGAGTGTAGCTCCCTTCTATCTCCAGAGTGTCTGGGGAAACCCAGCCCAATGGATGGGGTATTAAAAATAATAAAGTGATAATAATAATAATAATAATTCCATGTGATGTTACTTGCATGGTGGGGAAAACATCTGGACAAGATTACAGGGGAAAAACAAACTGTTGCTTCAGAGTCAAACTTCAGTGCTTCTCCAGTATTTTCAGAAGAAAAATATTTATTTATAGTGCTTGTTTGCCTTTACACCATAAGTAGTTCCCATGTATTCAATTTGTAGAATTCATTTTTTTTATAAAAAAATGTCCATGCCTTGAATCAGTACAGAAAACTACTGTTTTAGGGCCAGCAGAGGGAGTAATATTACAGGATTTATTTTGTGTGTATGGGGTTTGATTCTGCTTTCATTTAAGCTGATGTATGTCAGAAGTGAGTTTGTTCATGGGATTAACATAAAACTGTGCACTTAAATTCCTGACTGCTACACCAAAAGCACAGGTGCAAAATAGAAATGTATAGCCATAAAAGATCTGTCACTGTAACTTTTTGTAACTCCAGCCAGTACAGGTGCTCAGATTTGTGACTGCAATGCTAGCCAGTCATTTATGCAGGTGATGGGAGAAATGTGCACACAGCTGGAAATTTTTTAAAGTTTTTAATTGAAGCCAACTTCCTGGCTGAATAAGCATGCTGCTTTTATATGGCAAAGTGTTTTACCTCTTCTGTCACCTGAGTGGCAGCAGTGAAAACTTCCAAAACTTTTCTGGTTGTGTGAGCTTATCTCCCTAGTGTGCAGGGATATGGCTGTCTAGGATCATGGCCCTGGGTTTTCATGTGCTGCTGTGTTCATGCCCTTCAAATGTACAGCTTTTAACTCTCTTTTGGGAAGGAAGGGAATACAGACATACTGCTAGTTCAATATACCGTATTTTTCGCACCATAGGACGCAGTTTTTCCATCTTAAAAACTAAGGGGAAAAGTCTGTGCGTCCTATGGAGCGAATGCAGGGGGGAGGCAGGCAGGAAAAGCCCCCAAGAGCCACACACAAGCTTCGTGCGGCTCTTGCGGGTTTTTCCCCAGGAGGGAGAAGGGACTGACGTGGTCAGTCAGTCCCTTCTCCCTCCTCTAGAAAAGCCTTGCGCAATCTCTCCAGCCGTGGGGAGGCTGCGCAAGGCTAAAGAGGAAGCCCGGGCAGCCAGCGCGATCCATCCCGCTCGCTGCCCGGGCTTCCTCTTTAGCTTTGCGCGCCTCTCCAGCCGTGGGAGGCTGAGCAAGGCTAAAGACGAAGCGCGGGCAGCGAGCGCGATCCATCCCCTCACTGCCCGGGCTTCCTCCTTAGCCTTGCGCAATCTCTCCAGCTGCCCGGGCTTCCTCTTTAGCTTTGTGCACCTCTCCAGCCGTGGGAGGCTGAGCAAGGCTAAAGACGAAGCCCGGGCAGCGAGCGCGATCCATCCCCTCACAGCCCGGGCTTCCTCCTTAGCCTTGCGCAATCTCTCCAGCTGCCCGGGCTTCCTCTTTAGCTTTGTGCACCTCTCCAGCCACAGGAGGCTGAGCAAGGCTAAAGACGAAGCGCGGGCAGCGAGCGCGATCCATCCCCTCACTGCCCGGGCTTCCTCCTTAGCCCTGCGCGCCTCTCCAGCCACGGGAGGCTGAGCAAGGCTAAAGAGGAAGCCCAGGCAGCGAGCGCGATCCATCCCGCTCGCTGCCCGGGCTTCCTCTTTAGCTTTGCGCGCCTCTCCAGTCGCGGGAGGCTGCGCAAGGCTAAAGAAGCCAACTTTTAAAAAATCTCTCTATCTGTACCTCTTTTTCTTTTTTCGTCCTTTCTCCACCCCCTTCTTTTCCTCTGGATCAGTGTTTTTATCTAGATTAACGTTTTAGTTTGGGGGGGGGGGAATATTATAAAAAAGGAAACTTTGCAGCTTTTATTTTAGTATACAATAAAAACAGATTAAACAAAACACAAAAGAAGGAAATAGCACAGAAGAAGAAGAGAAAATGGAAAGCCATTTACCAGAGGTAGATCTTAACCCTTGCCTCACCTGGGAGCTTCTCTGGACAGGAATTCCCTCGGCTTAAGTGGAGTGGGGGGAGAGTGGCAGGTGGGGGGGGTATCTACCTAGACACTGAAGCCACATGTCTCTCCAATGAAAATTGGGAGAGGGCATTGTGTGAAGTGGCTGTGGATCTCCTGCCACAGATGTGTAGGACTGTATAGAGTTGGGAGGGCCACCCGAGGGTCATCTAGCCCAGCCCCCTCACAATGTAGGAATTACAGCTAAAGAACGCCAGGCAGATGGTCCCCCAACTGCTGCTTAAAAGCCTCTTGTGGTGGAGACCCCCAACACCTTCCAAGGTCATAGAATTGCAGGGTTGGAAGGGAACCCCAGGAGTCATCTAGTCCAGCCCCGGTGGACAGCGGGCACGATCCATCCCGTTGCGCAAGGCTAAAGATGCTGCTTAAGGCTAAAGAGGAAGCCAAGGCAGTGAGCGGGATGGATCGCGTTCGCTGCCTTGTCTTCTTCTTTAGCTGCGCTGGAGAGGTTTAGCTCCTGGCTGGAGAGGCTGCGCAGCTATGGATCCCGCTTGCTGTCTTGGCTTCTTTGCTCTTTGGGGCTGCAGGGGAAGCCCTGAGAAGCTCTGGGAGAAGCGGACAGGCTGCACACAGCCTGTCCCTTGCTCTTTGGGGCTGGGGGGGTGGAATAATATTTTTTCCCTTGATTTCCCCCTCTAAAAACTAGGTGCGTCCTGTGGTCCGGTGCGTCCAATAGAGCGAAAAATACGGTACTCTTTTTCTAAGCAGTTTAGAGAATGATGGGATAGCCTCTTATTCCCAGATCTTCTGCCAATCCTCAGAAAAACTACAGCCTGGTTCCTGCCTCCATGTTTTACATTGGTATAGCTATCTATGTAATTGTTCTAGGCATGGAGTACCGTGGTACCTCGGGTTAAGAACTTAATTCATTCTGGAGGTTCGTTCTTAACCTGAAACTCTTCTTAACCTGAGGTGCCACTTTAGCTAATGGGGCCTCCCACTGTCGCCACGTGATTTCTGTTCTCAACCTGAAGCAAAGTTCTTAACCCGAGATAATATTTCTGGGTTAGTGGAGTCTGTAACCTGAAGTGTATGTAACCTGAGGTACCATTGTACTATAGCTAAAGGATGTCACACATCAAGATTGGGTATGAAGTATGAACATTGTTTCACCTATTACTCTGTGGCTCTGTGACTGCAAGTACAGTGGTACCTCAGAAGTCAAAACGGAATCCGTTCCGTAAGTCCGTTTGACTTCCAAAACATTCAGAAACCAAGGCACAGCTTCCGATTAGCTGCAGGAAGCTCCAGCAGCCAATCGGAAGCCGTGTTGGACGTTTGGGTTCCAAAGAACGTTTGCAAACTGGAACACTCACTTCTGGGTTTGCGGCATTTGGGAGCCAAGGTACGACTGTACTAGCAAGCTCTTTTATGCCTTTGCTAAAAATGTCTGGTCCTATGGATGTACCGACAGTGTAATAAGCCCATGAATGTTACTAGCTGGCAAAAAATGTTTGTAGTCTGTTGGGGGTTGACAGAGGAGGACCAGGGTACTCCCATCATTCCTGCAGCAGCCCACTGCATTTCTATACTGGGTCTAGAGGAAGGATCCTCCATATCCTCCAACTTTTTTCTGATGAAAATAGGAACGTCCTAGGAGAAAGCGGGACATTCTGGGAACAAATCAGAAACCTGGACGGCTTCTGTAAATCTGAAACTGTCCCTGGAAAATAGGCTAGAGCACGCCACCCCTCCTTGTCCACCTTTTGAACAAGACTCAGTGGCAGTTATTTTTTAAAAAGAATATTTACAATGACCTAGCGGCTTAATTTAAAAACTGCAACACTAAAACAATAACTATCAGTCAATTAAAGGGATTGGGAAGCCACATTGTGTGCTACACCCAGCTGCTAGAACAGGAGCTGAAACTAGTTTTTGTGATTTGACTGTGCCATTTTTTAAATTTAGAGCTGTTTTTTCTTTCTTTCAATTTATATGCCATTTAACTGCAGCCATCTCTATGTGGTCTACAAGTAACAAGTACCAGAAGTTCCCTCCAAGCTGTTGGTTTTTTTTCCATGTGCAAAATCATCATATAGGTATGATTCCAGTATGCCATACATTTGCCCTGAGTATCAAATAGAAGCTTCTCTGTGTGGTTTTTTAACTGGGAAAACTGCATGGGGAAAAGGAATAACCTCTTCCACCAGCACTATGGTCCAACACTGAATTGACTCCACCCCAACCCACCCCTGCTGGTTTCTAAGACTTTTAGAAACCGTGGCGGGGGGGGGGGGGAGCCTGTAGTCTGGCCCCTAAAGATGGAGATGTAATAATATTTTTTATTATTTTTACCAAGCATTACTGGGGAGACACGATTGGCCATATCTCCCATGTGGTGTCTAGTTAAGCCAGAACTCTATAAAGTTGATGCAGTAATAAGTGTGTAAGGAATCAATGCAAATTTTCATATGTGCTATGTGTTAAAAGAAATGTGGAATTGTATTTCATTAAAATGTGATCTTTTAATTTTATTCCGTTTTATAGGTCTCTTTGGCAGATTAAACTGTTTAGGAGGTTGAAATACGATAATATTTAAACAGTGATTCTCCCCCTCCTCCTCTCCAGTGTATACTTTCAATGAATAAGCAATAAATGATATTAAATTCCATTTTGAAATGTTACAAGCCAAGTTTTATGGATACATAGAGAGCAGTAAGAGCTCAAAGATAATTTTCCTTTGTCCCCATCTATTATTCTCCCCTTTTCTTCAGCGAATGTTTTCAATCTGTCATCTTTATTCTTCTCCCGGGTAAACATTTTACAGCCTCATAATCATTTTACACTTGATGGATATTAAATATGTTTTTTACTGGTTTGCAATTCATTTCAATATTTCCCTACATTTTGTACTTCATGTCCTAATAAAATGCAGGTATTTTATGCTAAAACATTCAGACCCGGCAAACACCTGCACTTTCCAAGTAATAAATGCATTTGTATGGGGTATATGGAAGTGGGTATGCATGGGAAGGAGAGCTGATGTAATTCACCCTGATGCAAGATATATGTATATGCTATAGTTTGTTAAGGCCCCACTCAGAGATCATATCTCTAATGCACTATTTTTTGAGTTCATAAAGTGAGTTTGGTATTGCATCAACATCTGGCAGGGGAAAAATAACTAAAGTTGCACCTGTGTATATATGTGAAGGAATGATAAGGGATGCGGGTGGCGCTGTGGTCTAAACCACTGAGCCTCTTGGGCTTGCCAGTCAGAAGGTTGGCAGTTCAAATCCCCACAACGGGGTGAGCTCCCGTTGCTCTGTCCCAGCTCCTGCCAACCTAGCTGGTCAAAAGCACACCAGTGCAAGTAGATAAATAGGTACCGCTGCAGTGGGAAGGTAAACAGCATTTCTGTGCGCTCTGGCACTCGTCACGGTGTCCTGTTGTGCCAGAAGCGGTTTAGTCATGCTGGCCACATGACCTGGAAAGCTGTCTGTGGACAAACGCCGGCTCCCTTGGCCTGAAAGCAAGATGAATGCCACAACCCCATAGTCGCCTTTGACTGGACTTAACCATCCAGGGGTCCTTTATCTTTACCTTTACCTGACTGCCAGTGTGCATGAAGGGGGGGGGCAGTAATATGCTCTTAAATGGGCCCAATATTGGGAGAAAGGAAGATGGTTAGGCAAGCCTCAATTATGCCTCTTAAGAAGATGGTTATAGGTGTGCCTTGAAAAGTGGCTTGTCTTTATATCCTATCCCTGTTCCACTTTGAGTATGACTATGGCTTAAACTTATACTTCAGAGTCCTATGATTTTAGAAATTCTACCACAAGAAAAAAGGCAATAAAACAGTGCCCTGTGTAGAGCCAATCGATTTATGATCATTTAACAAACAACATATGCTGTAAGAAAGAAAAATAGGCGAAGTTTGGATTGTGAGTATCATAAGCAGAAGACAAAGTGTCACTCTCTGTAAGATCCCTTTCGCTAGAATGAAGTTCGCCCTAGCAGGGAATTTTAAAGTAATGCTGTACCCACAGACGATTCCTTCACATACATCTGTCATTGTAATCTAATGCTCATTGCTCTGCAAGGTGCAAGCACAGCAGGAGAACTGAAAGCAGTGATGTTAGATCTGTATGTGGTGCTATGGATTACAAGCCTGTCAGCAAACAATGATAATGTTAACTTGAGGGTATATGCCTGCAGCTGCTGTATCTGCCAATAATATGGTAAAATACACATAGTTTATGGGGTTTCCCCCCTCAAAAGACTTTCGTGCCATCTTGCAGGGCAAAATCATACCGAGGTGGCTTCTGTTAAAGCCATAAAATACAATAGATAAATTAAAACCACAATGTAAAACACTATGACATTAAAATATAGTTCTCCCCGAATTTCTCTGAAAACAACATTTTGGAGCAGATGTTTCTGCTCAAGAAAAAAGAAAAAAAAAAGATTTTTTTTGAGGAGAGATTAAAGTTTTGATCAGGCAAATTCCTCACCAGAGGCGTGGGGGTTTCCCTATCTATCTAATTCTATAGTTTTGTGATTCTAGCTTTTCATATCTGAATGGACAAATCAATCAACTTCCTCTTAGAAATGATGCCTGAAAGGCATCTAAACTGTCAGCATGATGGCTTGAACCAAAGCATACCTAACTTCTCTTTGCAGTCCTTCATCCTGAATCTTAATAGGTCTCCTACTGCTTTGATGCATGCAGAACACGTTAATGGAGATAAGACGTCTCCCAGCCCACTGTGCCGTTTGGGCTGTTGCGTCTTCCACACTAGCTGTAGAAGAGCAGCTCACCAGCCAAAGATATCCGTAGATTGATGAGCTTATTACATCGTTCTCTTCAGCTCCTAAAGTCCTTTCCTCCCTCGCCGGCAAGGCACCTAGGCTAGGCCTTGCTCATGTTCTGCAGACAGATGATTGTTGTGGGGGAGCGGGGTGGGTAGGAAGGAGAAGGAACGTAGTTTAATGAATCTCATGGCCAGATGTTAACGAACGAACACACTGACCTTGCCAGAGTACCCAAAGGAGCCTGCACTCCCCTTCCTTCTGAGGGGCAAGGCACCCCAGGTGGCTCCATCTGCCTGGTGTTTATCTGTCTTTCTAAAAGGAACATGACATGCCTGCATTTGGCACGGCTGTTTAGAAAAGACATTTCATTGCACATCAAGGGCAGATGACCAGTCATTCATCTCCGCAATGTGGAGCCTCTCTGCAGCCATCAATCTTTTCTCCCAAACCCGCAGCTTCTTGGCTCCTCATTAATCAAATGAAGGGAAATACAGAGGCACCACTACTCACCCCCCTTCATTATCATTTGCTTTTCTCCTCAGATGCAGTTCTCCTCCCCTCACAGTCTTTACTATTTTTGGTCAGGGAAGGCGGAGGTACTGAGAATAATTTATTGAGTGTGGGGATTTGTCTCCACTTCCCACAGTTTATGCTGTCATTTGGATAGATGGCAGAGGCTGATAACTCCCATGTTTCACTTTCAGATACGCACGGTCATATTCCGGGTGTATTCTCCAAAAGAACTGCCTTGCTGCTTTTGCTAGATCAGTCCATCTGGTCCAGTCCTCTGTGGCCAGCCCAGCAGTCACAAGCAGATTGCCATCTCTTGTTCTCTGGGCCAAAACCTTCAGTTCATCAGCTGAATCTGACCAGTTCTCTCTATATCCTCAGGCCAAACAGGCCCATTTTACTCTCTGCTGTGTGTTTCCATTTCTGATTTTTTGCACTATGAACCTTTCAGCTATGTTAAGGCTTCCAACTCTATACGCTGCATTTTTGGCTAAAGCTCCCCACCCCCTGGAATGATACCCCAGAGACTTTGAATGTTACCTTGTTCACAATTTCTCTTTTCTCCCACCGTTCTGATTCTTGCTGAGCCCGCAGGGCACATTTTCCCCATCTGCATATTCTCTGCTGCCAGAAATCTTGTTTATTTCAGTGCTCGTATTTTTTATCTTAACTTTATATAAAAGCTTCTGGCATACCCTCCGGTAGCAGGCAGAAATTCCCTTTTCAGACACCTCTTATTGGTATAATAAAATTACACATCTCTTGCCACCATTTGGTGCTAGAGGTGCTAATGACTCCATGACAAAACTCTTTCCATATCCCTGCAAATAGCAGGGACGGGGAACTCTTTCCAGACCAGGGGCCGCACTCTGTTCTGTGAAACCTTTCAAGGACCACATGCCTGGGGGGGGGGGCAGAGGCAAAAGGGGGCAGAACCCAGAATGTAAATTTTATCTTTGTACAGTACAGTGGTACCTCGGGTTACAGACGCTTCAGGTTACAGATGCTTCAGATTACAGACTCCGCTAACCCAGAAATAGTACCTCAGGTTAAGAACTTTGCTTCAGGATGAGAACAGAAATCGTGCGGCGGCGGCACAGTGGTAGCAGGAGGCCCTGTTAGCTAAAGTGGTACCTCAGGTTAAGAACAGTTTCAGGTTAAGAACGGACCTCCAGAACGAATTAAGTTCTTAACCCGAGGTACCACTGTAGTCCAGTTTTACATATATGCACACCCAGGCAAGCAAGAGGCCTTCTCAGAGTTTGTGGACACATTCTAGCCAGGCAAAACTCTTGAGGATAATGCAGAGCTTCCCATCACCCCTACATATCTGCAGTGGACAACACAAACATGTGGTTTCCTGTCCTTTGGGTTGATTGTCAAAGAGACAGGGTGGAAGCAACATGCTGGTGTCCATCCCTACAGCCTCATTTCTCTCTCATCCATTTTGACTTGGTTAGTCCAGAGCTCAGGGCATGAGTAAGTACTGACAAGGTAGCCGTATGTCGTATTATGCTAGGCCAATTAATATGGTTGTTGTGATGAAGGAGCTCATCCCATCAATACTGAATCAGGAATATGGTTTTGTTCAGCAGTCCTCCCCCCTCCCCCCATAAGTAGCTCTTCCTTTTTTTCCGGGAGCATTTGCAAGATTTCCACATGCAGAAGACTGATCCTTAAGACCACTTAATCATTTTGGATATTGTTTGGAAATATACTGACTTTGCCCCTCAAGCGGTATCCAAAATGGTAAAGTGAGTGACTTTTCTGTCTAAAAATGTTTCTATGAATTGCCCCCTCTTTATACCTAGGATACTTACTTGATCGATTGTGGAGATTTCTGGGACAATATTATTATAGTAATATGCAGTACTTTTTTATGGGGGTACGCAGGGGTACACATACCCTTAAATATTTTGTGAATCTAAGTTTGGCCTCATTGAGGGCAGTATTTCAATATGAGTAGGAAAATGAGAGTACCCCTAAATATTTTTAAAGAAAAAAAGCATTGGTAATATGAATAATAGAACCTACAGGAAAAAACTTTTATAAGTTTGTTCTTGTTGCTTATCAGGTGCTCTGCTGAAAGAGCTTTATCTTCCTGTTTCTGCATAGTTCCTATGACAGGCTAGAATATCACACAAAAACCTACCAACTGCTTAGAAATCATCTGAAATATTTTGTTTTCAGAGGGCATTCACAGTTGGACTGACAATACTTTAAAACACGTTCTTTATTAAGCTATTTACATGTGCAGCTCTTCAGATAGCTTTGTGAAGTATTCTGGATGGATATCTGACAGTGTGTTTTGAGAGTGTGTTTATGTTCCCATTTAATTGACTAGAAACCAACGTGAAGAAAGTTATCATGTTCCTCTATCACGTTAAACCTGAGAGAGCATAAGGGGATGAAGTCAAATGCAGGAATCTGTGATTAAAAGACCTGACAAAGCCAGTGATTTCTAAATGGTGGTTTGGGACCTGATAAATGATTGGAAGAGTATCTGAGAAATTGTGATTATACTGGCTGCTCTCAGATGTAATTGGTATATAATCTTCCCCTCTAGACCTCCTTTATATCTAAAGGTTGTTTCACACATTATACTGAGGTAACCAACACTTGTCACTGAGCATATGTTGTGGCTGATTCTGGGTCCCTGAATGATGGGGATGTTTTGCAAATGTGTCTGCCACCATTACACCTGACATTTTTGGGGTGATATATACAAAATAGCTTAGCTGTACACCTAACAACGTAATGTGTACAGTGGTCCAAGAGATTGCCACCTTTTCTGCACAGGGTAGCTAGGTGTCATGCTTTCAAAAAAAAAAAAGGTACTCTATACAGAGGGTTGTCAGAGAAAAAATACTCTATTCTGCATTTTTGGACACCTGCCACTCATAGGGTGGAAGTCAGTGTCATGTTCTTTCATAATTCTGTAGGTGCAAGCATTTCAGCTTGTCAGATGGAACCATCCCCTCTCTCCTCCCCTCGCGAGCCTTTCTGGTGGTTCTCCTAACCCCCTACAAGCCAGCATTTGGGAGGAAATGAGGGAAGCCCCCTTGCACAAACACAGTCCTTGCCCTCTGCTGGCAGAGCTGGTTAGCTGATTTCTACCATACACATCAATACCTTCCCCCTTGCATACCTTTGATGTGGCCCTCTGCAAGTGCCCAAGCACTCCCAGAGCGAGTGTGGTGTAGTGGTTAAGAGCAGGGGACTCGTAATCTGGTGAACTGGGTTCGATTCCCTGCTCCTCCACATGCAGCTGCTGGGTGACCTTGGGCTAGTCACACTTCTCTGAAGTCTCTCAGCCCCACTTACCTCACAGAGTGTTTGTTGTGGGGGAGGAACGGAAAGGAGATTGTTAGCTGCTCTGAGACTCCAAACCTCCTCCTCCTCCTCCTCCTCCTCCTCCTCCTCCTCCTCCTCTTCTTCCCTGCTTCTGAATTTAGGGATGACTGAGATCTCTTCCTGGTAAGGACAGACTTGGAAATCAGGATTGTGCTGGCTGTCACAAACATGACCCCTGCTTCAAATGTGCTTTCCTCTCCCTGCTGGGCCGGGGGGGGGGGCATTTGCCCTTTTCTGCCTCAGCAGGGAGACGCTTTGAAAGCCAGGGTCGTGCTGGCTGTCACTGGTGCCTTCAAAGTTCTTTCCCCCTCCCTGCTTCAGTGGCAAGAGGGGTCTGCCCTTTTGTGCATCAGCAGGCAGAGACTTTGAAAAAGAGGGTTGCACTTACTGTCGGCAGCACAGCTTCTGTTTTCAAAGTGCTCTTTCCCCCCTGTGTGTCTCTGTGTGCACCAGGCGATGTCCACACCACTGGCACGTGGCCCCTGATCACCCATTCACTGCTGCAGGTGGCCATTAGGAAAATGGCTCACCACTGATCTATTTGAAGAGGTCCCCCTATCAGAAGTGGTTGTTTAAGAATGAGAAGAAGGGAGAGTCTTGATGCTGCCCATCAGCACCGGACTGAGCAGCCATACAGTCACTTGGACCCAGTTCCCTCCCCTCCCTCTGATGAGATATTTGTTCTCTTTTTCATTATTACAACTTGCTTATTTTTTGTTGATGATTAATAGGTCATCCTACTTCTCTGTCCAGTTGTTCTCTCTAGGAGCTGGGTATGTTTAGCCTAAGAGCCAGTGTGGTGTAGTGGGCAAGAGCGGTAGTCTCGTAATCTGGGGAACCGGGTTCGATTCCCTGCTCCTCCACATGCAGCTGCTGGGTGACTTTGGGCCAGTCACACTTCTCTGAAGTCTCTCAGCCCCACTCACCTCACAGAGTGTTTGTTGTGGGGGAGGAAGGGAAAGGAGAATGTTAGCCGCTTTGAGACTCCTTAAAGGGAGTGAAAGGTGGGATATCAAATCCAAACTACTCTTCTTCTTCTTCTTCTTCTTCTTCTTCTTCTTCTTCTTCTTCTTCTAAAAAAGAGGAAACTGTGAGGATCTACGATAGCCATCTTCAGATATCTTAAGGGTTGTCATATGGAAGAGGGAACAAGCTTGTTTTCTCCTGCTCTGGAGGGTAGGACTCAAACCAATGGCTTCAAGTCACAAGGAAGGAGATTCTGACTAACATCAGTAAGAAAACTCTTGACAGTAAGAGCCCCTCAGGAGGTTGTGCACTCACCTTCATGGCAGATTTTTAAGCAGAGATTGGATGGCCATCTGTCATGGATGCTTTCGCTGAGATTCCTGCATTGCAAGGGGTTGGACTAGATTACCCCTGGGATCCCTACCAACGCTATGATTCTATAATCAGAGGTGGCATGGCTCTAAATTCCAGTTGTGAGATAGCTAGAGTGGGAGAGTGCTAATGCTCTCATGTGCTGCTTTTCAACTTCCCCATAGGTATCTTGTTGGTGACGAATGCTGGACTTTCTTCAACAACCAAGCAGGGCTCTTACGGTGTTTCAGTGTTCAGTAGTAACATCCTAATCAAACTTCTAAGGGGTTGTTATGGTATTCCGGCAGTTTAATATTCCAGAGAGCATTAGGGCAATTGGACACTCTTTGGGCTGGTTTGCTTCCCCTCCAGCAAGGCCAACTTGTCTCACAAGATGAAAGAAAGCCAAGAATTGGTACACTCTGGGATTTTACTCTTCCACAGTGCACTGGTATGATAAATAGCAGTGGGGAAGCAGGGTGTCTTTGAATTTCAAATAGCTGTGCATTTGACCTAAAGGAGCACTACTCTCCAAATCATACTCCCCACATTAATTTTTCAAGTCTCTGGCTTTTAAAAAGCTCTGCTACTCTTTAAGGAACATCCTTCAGAAGTTTGTTTCAGTACAGTACAGCAAAAGAGGGGGGGGGATTATCTCACTCGTAGATGGTTTATGCTCTTGTCCTAGGGGTGCATGGTTGGCAACAGTACATTTAAATTAAAAAGAAAACACTCGTTTTATTTAAACAAACAAACAGGAAGACTCAAGCATTATTAAAATCAACTGAAACTTGTTTTAATGGTCATATGTCTGGTTGGTAAAAGTGGTTACTCAAACAGTAAGTTCTTACAATATTTTGGGGAGATGCTTGGATTTAAGGTTTACAAGAGAGTTTTCTACAACTAACGGAGGGTGTCTGTCAGTGACCGCACACCACATACAATGGGAAGGGAGAAAGAAGGGACCCAAGAGACTTGTGCTTCTAGGATCTTGACCAAAAGTCACCTCCACCATGAGATGCATGGGCTCCACCTACACAGAGGAAGATCAAGGAATGTGAAAAACACCAGTGTGTGCTCTCCCTCAGTGTGCCATAGAGTCATAGAACTGTAGAGTTGGAAGGGACCCTGAGGGTCATCTAGTCCAATATACTTCGATAAACCAATAAATAGATACATGATTCTAACAACATTTAGGAATTGTGATGGCTATGTACTACCTCCATTATTGAAGGCAGAGTAGGCCTCTGTATACCAGTTGCTGGGGGGCAGGCGCTGGTCATGAATGAGAGAGTGCTACAGCATTCATGCCCTGCTTTTGGGCTTCCCATAGGCATCTGGTTGGCCACTGCGAGAACAGAATGCTGGGTGACATAGGCATTTGGTCCGATCAAGCAAGGCTGTTTTTATGTTCTCAGTGCAATAGCTTTAAGGTATTGCAATGAAAGTTAGTGTGCTAATCACCAATTATATATTTCATGTTCAAATCTGACTTTCTCCCATGCACCTGTTCTCAAGATGACCAGGAGTGAGTAAGGTCTTTCAAGCATGGAGCTTTACCAGTATATACACGATATTATGCAGAATTCAGTTGTTCTCTGGTTATTCGGTTGGGTTACCTTGGAGCAGACCTTTCCCTTTTAATTGCAAAGTATTCATAGTCCTGCCTTTAAGGCAATTTAGTCATGCACACTTAGGTGCGGGGAAGGTAATGGTTAGGCAGCTTTCCTGCGAAGACAACATATGCACACTGTCAGCCATCTGCTCACATTCCCACATCAGAGAATCTTGTCTGCTAGTGCAATTTAAGATTTCTCTGCTTGGGGCTGCAGTTTGAAGTAGCTGTTGTTCTAGGGCAGAATCGCAGGATCTTATTTTCACATAAGATCCTGGCAATCCTTTCTTCCATAGTCAAGGCACAATACAGCGTTCATACAAAAATGAGCCAAGATACATGGTTATGAGAACGTTTGACATGTGTCCTTTTTTTGCTGGGGGAAATGTAGCTTTTATCTCAAGGGCTCTGGCACCTTAAAAGCCTGACATCCCCTTAAATTAATTGGATGGTTTCAAACTCTTGTTCACATGATGAAGTCACACCACACTTCAGCATTAGGGGCTCTCGGGGCTGAGGCTGTGTCATATTATGAACAACATTTTAATCATCATCGTTTATACAAACAATGCAGGCTGCAAGGAAGCTTCAAAACTGAAAGAGAAGAGTAAGGGAAAGAAGGAGTGGACAGGACTGGGTCTGGGAGAGTGATGTGGAGGTCTGGAGTGGTGAGGATGGTAAAAGTCAGAGTTGTTGCATATTGGGAGAGGTATGTGCAGAAAGGGCGTCACAAGACATCTTCCAGAGTGAAATTCTAGAGTACTATGAGAAGCTTTCCCTTTGTTAGGCCAATAAAAATGACTTTGTGGATGTGGCTCACCATTTTTAAATACAAAACAAGCAATTTCCAGGTACCACATTGACCGGACTTTATCATTTTCCCAGCTAATAACCCAGCTATTTGACTAAGTATGTTTGTATATTTTCTCCCCCACCCAATCTTTAAAAATCTACCCCCCTCCCACTTGCACTTTAATGCTATAGAGATGTGGAAATGAGCAATATGATGGATGGATGGATGCAGCTTGTCTGGGTTTTTCACCACCATTTCCCCCGGGGCGCTCCATCTGCTGGCAGAGAGCACCATCCCAAAAGATGGTATCTTTTGCAAACTCGACAGCTAACAGACAGCTTCTCTCTCTGCATATTTCCCAGAAGAAGAGTGGGCTTAATCTGTCCCCCCCCTCCTTCCTGTGGCATATTTCGTGATATTCTTTCTGACTTCCATTGTTCCCAGTGCTCCACCTTAAATAAAAATGCTAAGGGTGGGAAACAGGAATGGAGACTTTACACTCTTGTGACACTGATAGATTCTCATTTGAAACTGACATGAGATTTAATTGCTCACTGAGCCACTGAGTTGCCCTTTAAGGCACATCCTGCCACATCCTGTTAATGAGCTCAGTGGCTACATTCACCCAGCAGTAGCTAGGTGCCATGTGGATACATAAACACACACACACACACACACACACACACACACAGTTATTATTTGAAGATTATTGGGGTTACAGCCCTGGATCTGGGATTTACCATCTCAAATACTATCTACTAGAATCAATCATGATGTACAATTATGTGGTATTTGTTTATGAGAATCAGCTAGTCCAGAGAATCAATGTGACACAGTGTTTGTATAAGCTTTGTGTAAGCATTTCTGAGGAAGCGGAATTGCTGTGGTTTGCTTTTGCACAGCAGCTGTCCCTGGAGTGACAGAGCATCGCTAGAGCTCACCCAGTAAGTATCTCGTTCCCAATTAGAACTTGGAAGTGGAGCTGCTTTTGTGCAGAGAGAGACAGTAGTTTGGATGGCAGCTGATTTGGCATTGTGTTGTGATACATTGTATACTGTATAGCAAATTAAAATGCTGATAGTTTTATTTTAATAGGTAAGCCTAGAGTGTAGGATTTACTGTAGCCTATTGCCACCTGAGGCAGTTTGGCCATCCCCTTAAATAAAGGTAAAGGGACCCCTGACCATTAGGTCCAGTCGTGACCGACTCTGGGGTTACGACGCTCATCTCGCTTTATTGGCCAAGGGAGCCGGCGTACAGCTTCCGGGTCATGTGGCCAGCATGACTAAGCCGCTTCTGGCGAACCAGAGCAGCACACGGAAACGCCATTTATCTTCCCTCCGGAGCGGTACCTATTTATCTACTTGCACTTTGATGTGCTTTCGAACTGCTAGGTTGGCAGGAGCAGGGACCGAGCAACGGGAGCTCATCCCGTCGCGGGGATTCGAACCGCCGACCTTCTGATCGGCAAGTCCTAGGCTCTGTGGTTTAACCCACAGCGCCACCCACGTCCCTTGGCCATCCCCTTAGTGCTGACTAAAAACTACTTCTCCAGGCTGAGTCTTACCAGGAAGTCACTCCTACTAGCCCCTCTATGGACTGTTTCTTTCCCCACAAGATATAGGGCACCCTTCTGAGGAATATGACTCGGGAAAATCTGTGTCCCAAGTCTCTCTGGGCACTGGATCTTGCCAGTCTCTCTGGCACCCCCCTCCTATCCAGAGCAATCAGATTGCAGAGGTGAGGTTTAACACCGCTTTAGAGCATTTTATTCAAGAAAGGAGATACATGCATTGATCGAACAAGCCCAAAATAATCAAAGTGTGCTCTAACGACTCAACTCACGCTCTGGATTGATACTAATCTGCAGAGTTGACCATAGTAGATTGCAAAGAAGGCCATATACTCCCATTTTTTAATGAAATTGTGTGTGTGTGTGTGTGTGTGTGTGTGTGTGTGTTCCTTTTTGAGGATGGTGAAGTCTGACTCTCTTTTTTAAAACAGGCCACTTGTGTGGGTGGATTTTTTTCCTTTGGGACTGTTGGCCAATCTGCCTGGGAGAGGAGATGTGAATAGCCACTTGCAAATTTGGATTTAGTCAAGGGACAAGTGGGCTTTGAAGTTGGCCTTCTGGCTGAGTATGCTAATTGCTGAAAGCAGATGTGATTAGGAAATGAGACTGACACCTATGGAGGAGGGACAGTGCTTAATTATCACCACTTTATGAGCACTTAAGTTGGCTGTCACTTTGGAAGGAAGCACCCAGGAGTTGGAAGGGACAATAGGTGTGAAACAGCATGCTTCTTGGAATGTGATCATGTCTAGCCTGCTCTCAGGGAATATGGAGGTTAGTTTAATGCAGGGGTAGGCAACCTAAGGCCTGGGGGCTGGATGCGGCCCAATCACCTTCTCAATCCAGCCCACAGCCGGTCCGGGAATCAGCGTGTTTTTACATGAGTAGAATGTGTGCTTTTATTTAAACTGCATCTCTGGGTTATTTGTGGGGCATAGGAATTCGTTCATCCCCCCCCCCAAAAAAATAGTCCGGCCCACCACATGGTCTGAGGGATGGTGGACCGGCTCACGGCTGAAAAAGGTTGCTGACCCATGGTTTAATGGATACCAAATTTATCCAAAAGCGTTTTCTTAATCATAACCATGCAGGGGTGCCAACTTGAATAAAATATTGGGTGGGGGGCACTACCCCACATAACCAATCGCATGACGCGATGCACGAACACCATTTGAATGGCAATGACCATCAACTTTGGGGAGCCCTGGCCCCCTCAAATGTTTTATGGGTGGGGGTGGGGGCAAAGGGAGCTTGGCCCCTAGGAGTTTGCTCCTCTGTAACCATGCCAACATTCTAGTGGTGAACATACTTGGATTATAAAAAAAAAAGCCTGCCATTTTGTGGTCACCAAAACAGCAGCCAGCTTTCCTCTTTCAATGGCTGCCTTAGGATAGGTTCATCCATGAACATACTATCCTTGTATTAGTCAACATTTGGTACCTTGCTGTAAACTGACTCTTATTACAAAGAGATGGTTTGAAAATTCATTATGTGCTGCTGTGACACATGTAAGGCACCACTTGATGGTGCTTTATCAACATGCACACATGAATTGTATAAATGGATGGCACTTTAAATCTGTTTATCTTTTGGACAGAAGGGTAGAGTAAAAAGAGAAAAAGAAATAAGCACCTCACTGTGGTATAGGGGTGTGCCACTGGGATATGGGGAGTTTCTTCACACCATTGCAAACTTCTTGGGGAGGTTTGTGTGGCAGGTGGTAAGGGCCCACCATTCTTATGGCTCCACGTGAATGATTTGCTAAAGGGAGGTAATCATCACAGGGAACAATCTAAAGTGGCCTCCAATATCCTTTCATTTTTGTGCAAAGCAGAACTTAAAATACAAACACTGTTTAAAGGGTGAGGCTAACGGTACTGGTTGCTCAGACTAAGGCTGGGAAGACTTCAAGCTTGTGGTGGGACAGAAGTCTTTTTTGCTTTTGTTAAAAAATTGGAGATAAAAAATTACTGTTGACCTACTGTAACTCACCCAGAGATCTTCCAGAAGCTTCCAATCTACCTGTTGCTCTCCCCTTGTTTAGACTTTGCATGGGTAACAACTGCTTTTCACATGGCATGGTGGTTGAATTCTGACTGACTGCATGGACTGCATGTTGAGAGGGATGTTATATTGTTTTAATATAACAAAGCTTCCTGCAAACAAGTCAGCTAGGAAGAGGTCTAAAAAAACCCTCAACACCCCCACTTTTGAATTTTGATTCAAGTCCAGTATAATGGATTCAAATCCATTGGAAAAATTGACTCGTGTGTTTTATTTCAGGGTGTTCAGACAATGATCACATAAATCCATGTATGACTGTTGCCCATTCTCATTCAGCTTGAAAACCCACATGGCTATTCCTCTATACGTGATGTGCATCTTCTGGTTGCTTATTTACTGTTAGGAACACATATAGGGAAATGCAAAGTAAGTTGATGACATGAGAGAAGTCTTAACAGCAGTAGAGAAGATGAGCTGGGCAGGACTTCTCAAGAGAGCCTCCTTGAGTGGTTTTCAATTTCACACATTCTGTGATTTATCTGTGCTTGTGCATCCCTGGCGCTGCAGGAAATAACCATAGCCTCTGTTGTTGTATTTGGTTTGTCAGAAGTTGACCTGCCTCTGAAGAAGGATGGCTTCACATCAGAGGGGACCACACTGGAAGCACTGCTGCGTGGAGAAGGGCTTGAAAAGAAGGTAGATACTAAAGAGGAGGACACTCTACAAGAAATCCAGGTGATTAAGTGCTCTTCTATTGGCCTGGTCACATTTTCAGTCTATGTAATACTGAAATGGCTGCTTATAAGATTTTGTGGCTCAGTCTCAACCTCCAGCCTATTAATCTCTTGTGACCTTTATCCCATGATCTACAGGGGAGCACACACAAATGCAAATACCAGCTGCTGTATATAACCATAATCTCCAGTGAGAAGGAGAAAGAAAGAAAGAAAGAGTGTGTGTGTGTGATTGTGTTGCTCTGTTGCTGTGTAGGTGTGCCATAACCAACTATTGCAAAGGACCATAACATAATAACAGTTGGGCAAATGCTGCCCACGCAACCCAGTGGGTAGCCCAATTCATTCCCCTTTCCTTCAAGATTAAGGAAAATGAATATACAATAGAGGAATGTGGGAAGGAGTGGATTTACTTTACATAAGACAAATGCACTGCAGAAAGTGCAAATTAACACTGCACCAAATATTGCAGGGGCACCTTGTGGGAAGATACATTTGCATCTCAACACTACATGAAGGGCGAGCATTGTGACTGCAACACTAGTGTGAGTGTGAGTGTGAGTGTGAGTGTGAGTGTGTGTGTATTTGATATCTGTAGTAAATTCAGGATTTGATACAATTATTGAATAAAAGCATGATGGGAATTGAAACTCCCCTATAATTTTGAGGTGGAATACTACAGCAAACACTCAAAAGATGCATTCCTGTGTAATGGGTGTATTGCAAAGTAGGGGTGGAAGATATATGTTTATCCATGGAAGCTTCCACTGTGCCCTTTGAGCCTCTTCACAGCCCTGACTGGCTGCTGTTTCGTTGCCAGGTATCCCCCCCACCCCACCCCCCAAATTGGTCATCTTTCTAGGCTACATAATGATGCCACTGTTCCCTGGAAGAAAAAAGCCAAGAAAACCAATTTGAAAGACCCCCCAAATGGAAACAAAGCTCCGGCTAATCAGGGCTGTGAAGATGCTTTGAACATATGTGAAGAAAGTGAGCAACAGAAGGGTTCCAATAAGGTTTGTGGAAGACCCCCAAACCCCACCTTGTAGCCTTAAAAATGATCAGCTGTTGACGCTTGGTACAGGCAAACTACATGTCCTCCTTGAGAACAGGTTTGGAACTTTCAATCCATAACTTGAAATGGCCAGATCCAAAGTTGCTTTGTATTCGAACAAAGCCAGAGTCTGCATCCACAATGCCTGATTTCCTTTGCCTTTCTGTTATGAAGCCTCTGTTGTTCTGGGAATTGTTTTTAATTACTGTTTATTGTTCTAACTACAGAGGGTTTTGGAAAATGATGAAAATGCAGATGAAGTGAATGAGGAGGAAGAGATGGAGGAAGATATTCCGAAGCGAAAGAACAGACCCAGAGGACGGGTAGGTTGCCTCAGCCACATGGGGGGGGGGGAGGGAGGAGCGAGAACACTATTCTCTTGTTTCTATTTATATTGATTGCATAGGTAGACAAAGAGCCTAATGATACCTGTGTTATGTGATACGTTTTGTATGGTATGTATGGCATATGTATTGGTATGTATACATTATAAAGTGATGTGATGAACAAGGATTCCTTTGAATCTTTTGTCTTTTCACTCTCTGATTGTGGTTTTTAATAAAACTGTAAGAGAAACAAACCTGGGAGGGAGAAGGAATGAATGCACACATGGAGATATTTGTGTGCATAGATGGCACAATTTTTATTATTTGGTGCTTGTTTTAGCTGCCTTTTCAGATGGGCTGCAGTTATATCTTTTCCCTTGGCGGTCTCAGTGCAGGGAAGAGCTGGCTATTGATCAGTGCTCTCTGCATGGGTCTTGCAGCTGGAGGCTCTCAGTAATCAGATCCCCTGGCAAGAAACCCACACAGCATGAAGGCAGGCAGCTCACCTCCCACTCTTCATGCTGTCTGGCTGTTCTGGCCCTCTCTGCTCTCTGGAGTGAACTGCTGGAGGCTCTCAGGACTTGAGCAAGCACCAGCCCCTGCAAACCTCTGGTAGCAGACTCACAGCAGGGAGATCTTTACATTAGCCAAATGTTCACAAACTCCTCTATTCTCCTCCATCAATAAGTGGCTTTTATGGGGTGGGGGTGGTGGGGGTGGGGGAGAGAGACACCCGGGCCACCTTACAATCTGTTAAATTGTAATGTGCCACAAGCAGAAAGCAGGAGGGAAAGACATTGTGCTTGTGGTAACGGTAGGAAAAGTCCACAAGCTATATTTTCATCTTCCCATAAAATCTCATTCTTGCACGCGGTTCCTTCTACTCTTGAAATTTCCTCTTTGGCCCTTGCCTGCCTGCCTTGCCTCCCTTCACTTTATGCTATGACTTCATCTGGCTGCCCTTGGCTTGGAGCTGACCTGTTGCACAGAATGAGGCACACACTACATTCGATGGCAGCAGGCGTGCATCTTTGCAGGCAAGTCTGCGAAATTTGCAGTTAAAATAGAGTCGGACGGAGTGCAATTAAAAGGGTCAAAGGGCCTCTCCAGACTGGTGTTTTGTTGCGGAAGTATTCTGCAATTTGTGTTCTTGAGACAATCCTAGCATAGTAGTGGCGGATTTGTTCTGCGATGCTTCCCCATTATTGCTGCCTGGACAGGCTGTAATGGGGCAAAAATAAGTTAGAACATTTGTGCTATTAGAATGTTATGGGGCACGCACTGACTGGAAATGAAGCAGTGGAACTGCCCTCAAAGCCTTGCGGGTGCAAGCAATATTGAAAGCTGGACTGTGTGTGACAGCCCTGATAGCATCATGAACACAAATCACCAAGAAAGTGCAATAAAAGATATGCCTGGAGGGAGCCCAAAGTGGTGTTTGTGCAGGGAGCACACAACCCTCCCACCACTGGCCTACACTGGAAATGAGTTCAGCAGGAAGGAAAGTTCCTGGGGGTGAAGGAGAGACTGGGGGAAAAGCTGCAGGTGGGAGCAGACTTATGAATCCTTGTCTACATGCCTGCTTGTTTCTTTAAGTTACTCCCTATCTTCACCACCATCACCACCACCACCACCACCACTACTACTACTACCACTACTACTGCTAATTAAATAATAATAATAATAATAATAATAATAATAATAATAATAATATGTGTATACCACCCTTCATCCGAAGATCCCAGGGTGGTTCACAACAGAAAAATACAAAATGAGAATACAAAATGCATAACAGAGCAAACCATTAACCCCTCTCCCACAAACACTTTCAAGCACACTCACTTTACATATGAATTGGGAAAACCAGCTTTTAAAGATGTGGGTCTGCTGCCATAATGTGTACTGTCATGGACCCAATTCACTACCAGCTCAGACTGCCTCTCCATTTAACCCGGCACTGCCTCCTCTGGTTGGCAGTGGCTCTCTCCTGGAAAGGTCTTTCCCATGGTGAGGGTGGGGGCACAGCACTGGGCCAGCCCCTCCTGGGATGCAGTAGGAAATTGCCCCACACTACTATTTTGCTCCTGGCTCTGATCGGGGTTCTGGGAAAACACAGAGTAAATTCTGTAGCCCTGAAGACTGCCCACCCCCCACTTGATAGTATGCTGAGCCTGGAGTACAATGCAGAGCCAGTTAAGACTTTGAAGCTCTGGTACGATGTTTACCCAGCAGCCTAGACACTAGGACACATAAAAACCCCAAAGGCGGCCGTTGTTAACAAAGCACCTCATCCTTTTTTCCTAGATCTAGAAGGTATGTTTCTTCTCCACTCATCTGCATTAAGGACACCATTGCACTAGATTTCCAGAAGCAATCTAGAGGCCCTTAAATGTATATTTAGGCCCATGTGTTTGTTTCTTTCAGAGCAGCAACGAGGGAATGATAGGTACTGCAAGAGAAATAATGCGGAGCAGCTGATGTGCTGGCCATTCCCAATTTGTGCACGTCCTCCCCTTTCCTGCAGCATGATTTCATTTTTAATCTTGGGCCCCTTCATCTGTCCTTCTGGCAAGCGTCCCTGTTTGGCTCCATCTGAACGCTCCAAGGCTGCTCTGGCGAAGCTTTCCGGCTATGTACATCAATCCCTTGCTGTAGAACGGCAGGAGGCTGAAGGCAGCCATGGATGACTGAATGCCACATGCTGAAGCACTGACAGCAAGCACGTGGCACTCGAGTTTGTGCCTCTGGGGCGGCTGTCTATTTGCCAGCCCCCCTGAGGCCAGCCGTGAAATTATGGGAGTGTTGGGAAAGAGAGTTGAAGGCCAAGGATATATGGATTTGCAGACAGTGAGAGGGAGATTTAAAGAACATTGTCGGGCAGAAATAATGGGCAGGGCAATAAGGCCTGAAATCACAGAGTGCACATTACACACAACCTGAGAACATGAGCACGCATTTTAGGGGGGAGGGATGTATATTTTGCCCATTGTGTAATGCAGGTTAGGTGTAGCTACCATTCATTATTCAGTGTCCTCGGTGCACCAAGAGCAACCATTTCTTTTTAAAAACAAAAGGAACAAGAAAAGAAATTAGAAATCAACATGCATGAATGTGCTTGGGGCATATTTTACTGAAAGCTCCAGGTTCAGACATTTTAATTTATGCATGTGCTTCGCTCTCTCCTATTTTAAACAAGGAGACTTTGAAGTGAAAACTTTGCGTGTAATGTAACTGTTGTTATAATTACTGCACTCTTAACAATGCAATAACACTTTTGGATGTGTACAAAACGCATAATAGGGTTCATTTCTTAGAGTATCTCTTTTCAGAGTGTATATCCTTTAAAAATCACATTCCCGTTTTCACTTTGTTTCCTCCTGGTCATGAGGATTATATTGTATCCCTTGTGAAGTTTTAAAAAGAGATGGCTTGCATCAACCCCTGCCGGAGCATTGCTCCCCAGCATTGTAGAACAGAGGCGTCATTCCCTTCTCAGCTGTTTGCAGCTGCTGGCCCAATGTACTGGAGTCCAGGGACATGGGCAAGAGGGAGAAAATTAGCCTCAGAGGGCCCTGCTGGTATTGGTGTATTGTGAACAATGGGTTAAATTACACAGTGCTTGGTCTCATGTCTTGAGGAGTACACCCCCTCCCAATAATATGGCTATCCTGAGAGAAGGGTGCCAGGTGCACTGGGTTACCATAGCAACACTAGCAAGGCCAAGTGTATGACTAGCTGAGTCCTCCCATTGGTTCAGAAAATACGCCTACATGTAGAGACGGTTTTAATAGTCTCTAGGGCATGGGTAGGCAAACTAAGGCCCGAGGGCCGGATCTGGCCCAATCACCTTCTAAATCCGGCTCACGGACGGTCCAGGAATCAGCGTGTTTTTACATGAGTAGAATGTGTTCTTTTAGTTAAAATGCATCTCTGGGTTATTTGTGGGGCCTGCCTGGTGTTTTTACATGAGTAGAATGTGTCCTTTTACAGTGGACGCTCGGGTTGTGAACATGATCCGTGTGGGAGGCACATTTGCAACCTGCAGCATTCACAACCTGCAGTTCTGCATCTGCGCACGAGCGGGTTGCGATTCAGCACTTCTGTGCATGCACAAAGCACGATTTAGCGCTTCTGCGCATGCGTGACCGCCAAAACTTGGAAGTAACCCATTCCAGTACTTCCTGGTTTCGCCGTGTCTGTAACCCGAAAAAACGCAACCTAAAGCGTCTGTAACCCGACGTATGACTGCATTTAAAATGCATCTCTGGGTTATTTGTGGGGCATAGGAATTCGTTCATTCCCCCCCCCCCCAAAAAGATATAGTCCGGCCCTACACAAGGTCTGAGGGACAATTGTATATGAGAAATAGATGTGACACCACTTTGGCCTGACTGCAGTATTTTAGGTGTGTTGCTAATTCTTCCGCCCACTATGTATCAGGGTTAGAAAACCTTGTTCAGCCTAAGGGCTGCATTTGCTAGTGGGCCACATGTCAGGAGGTGGTAGTGTGACAGATGTGAATTTTGTCTTTTACAGTAGGCTGAAGTCCAGCTGCACCAAAGTCAGAGGTTCTACACATATAGCACACCGTCCCGGCAAGCCAGAGGCCTTATCCCAGTTCAATGACACATTTCAGCCAGGCCAAAAAAGGAAAAGTGGAGGCAGGTGTGGAGCTGTGCCACTGAGTGTGTGGCCTGTGGAGGAGGCATGGCTTCTAGAGAGTCCTGAGTGCCAGATAGGAAGACCTGGGAGGCCGCATGTGGCTCCTGGCTCCGAGGTTCTCCACCCTTGTGCTATAAGAACACCAGCTATCATGAATATATAGCAATTCCTCCACTAGTGTCAAAACAGGAATTCTTTTTTGCTGGAGAACAGTTCACCCTGCTATGTTTTGGTTTTGTTCACATGATTTTTGTACCTGAACAGTACTGCAGCATCAGAAAACAAAACACTGGGTATTCCACTCTGGGGTAATTTTCATGGAGCTGTGCTAAAGACACTCAAACCAGATTACAGTCATACCTCATGTTGTGTTGTTACGGACTTTCATCTTACAAACGCGGCAAACCCGGAAGTGTTTACTTCCGGGTTTGCCGCCCGCGCATGCGCAGAAACGATTTGCACACTTCGTGCACGCGCAGAAGAGGCACTCTAGTGGCGGACTTTTCTGGGTGCGAACGGCACCCCGAAACAGATTAATTCCGCAACTAGAGGTACCACGGTAATGTCTGGGTGGTGGCTGTTGCATTAACATCTTGGTTTATCTCTAGGCTCGGGGTTCTGGAGGTGGCAGGCGAAGGAATGATGTTTCTTCTATGGATGACCACGATAAACCTTATGTTTGTGACAGTAAGTAGAGTCCAGACCCTCCACTCTGCTTTCAGTCTGGTGCAGCAATCAAGACATAATTCATTCCTTTCCAGAAAATGAAACACATTTCACTGCTTTAGAATTTGCTGAGCTGCCACTCCCATCACTACTTGCTGTTACTATTTTTTGAGCGAGCGAGTGAGTGAAAATGAAACCCGTGGTAAGAGACCACACCACACCTCACATCCTTCTTTCTCTTAGGCTCAGTTTCCCTCTCTGTTTCATTTGCGGCCTTCTATGCCTTGGTATCTATGTCTACCGCATGAGTCACTCTCTTTTCTTTTTTGTGGTTCAGATAGGGCCACACTAAGTGCTACATGGGAGATGCATGAACAGCCTCCCAGCATTCTTCTTCAAATGAAAAAATAGTTGTGGGAGGCTGCCAGTTTGAGCAGAGGTATGGTGAGGAGGGGAGAAGCAGCTGCTTCACCCACTCCCTCCCAGTCACGTTTTTCTTCTCCTCAAAACTAGTCCCTTGCCGCATTTCTATAGAGGTAGCCATTTTTCTCTCCCATTGTGAATTGGGGATGATTTTGGGCAGGAGGGAAAAGGGATGAAATAGCTCTTTATCCTCATGCTGTCCCTGTGCTGAAACTACCAGCCTCCTGTGGTTGCTTTCCATTAAAAAAATACACACAAACTCTGCCTGCAAACTGTTATATGCATTGCTCATTTAACACCTAGCTCAACTCTGTGGTTAGAAATAAAAAGTATCACCTGAATACTTAGGTACTTTACAGTTATGCAATTCGCTTTTCCCCAAAACCTTTTTTTCCCAGTCCAAAGGCAAAATCTCATGCTGCTCTTTCTGCATCTCTCACTTGGACAGAACTGTCGTGTACACAGTGTTAGAAACTGAGATACGAAAGCTAGGAGGTAAAAGGCACTTTAAACCCAGATTATGGGCGCAACAACAGAATGTCTAGGCACATATTTTTATAACAAGAATACAAAGCTGAAAATGATTGCAGTGCAGCTAAAATATTATGTTCATTATTTCACATGGTCTAGTCCTTCCCCTGCTTACCCCTCTAATATTCTTAAGAGGGTTTCTTCTGCCGTCTTCAGAGAGTGGCTGGAAGTGAGGAGGCAGAAAAAGGTCCTCCTTTCCTTCCACTCTGCAGTTTTAATCTGAATCTGAAATTTTAGGTGCAGTACTGTGCCCAGAGCTCATAAACTGCTCGCACTAATGAAATTCCCTGTCGCAAAATGTGCCTAGAACAATGGGAGTTTCGAACACTGCGTGCACAGTACATGACTGAGCCCTGCTTGGGTGCTCAGTTGTATCAATCCCTCCTTCTGTTCTATGACAGAGAATGTAATTGAAATAAGCCAATCAGAATGAACTTGCTTTTTGTAAGAATTCCTATGTTTGCCATTACTGCCATTCTAACCCCTGCAAAGGCTCTGTTCATTGGCTTTTTATTGGCGCTACTGTATTGTAATTGAGGACTTTCTCCCACCAATTTAGAAGGCACCTTAAGCACCACACATTTAACCTAATGAAGTCCCAACCAGGTAACTTGTGTCGTAGGAGCTGTTTTTGAATAAACCAATATAGAATTCAGTCTACGGAAGTGCCTTTTATATGAATGCTTCCCTAACCTACCATGTGGTGTGACTGTTGCTCAAGGGGCTGGCCAACTAGAAAAGGAAAGTACAGAAAGGTGACAGTATAAGAAGAGCCCTGTTTGGATAAGAGCAAAGCGCTATTTAATTCAGGGCCCTAGATGCGCCCGATAACAAGATTGCTATAAGCTGGAATGGTGGTGGGAGACTGGGAGCCGACTTTTTTATTTTTTATTTTTGTTATAACCAATGAAGAGCCTACCAGTAAGAAGGGTGGTATGCTATACATTCACTTTCCTCAGTCTCCTCTTTCAACCTCTCCCCTCTTGCTCAGTTCAGTCTTTTCTGCCTGTCCTGTTTCCCTTGATACCATTGGCTGAAGTGTCCTGATATTACAAGGGGCTTGTAGGTTAGTCTCCTCTGTGTTTCATTTACTTAGTCGCTCTGATCCTTTGATTTTGGATACTAGGATCCAGTGCTTTTTTCTGGGAGTACTCAAAGGTACACAGTACCAACATCATTTTTTTCTCCCAAATGTCAAAAGTGTAGCACTTACTGTAACAACTTCATGGTGAGTCCTGGCACCTTTTCCTTTTCTTTCTTTTTTTAAAAGCACTGCTAGGATCCATGATAAAGTTTTAAAAATTAAACTGCAAAAATGTTCTGAACAAAGGATAGGTTGGGTGAATGCTAACATGAAACTAGACTAAACTCACCTCTGCAATTTACTTGCTGGGTTTGGTCTCCTCTTCCTGCCCTGTTTCCATTGATAACATTGGTGGAATTGTCCTGATATTACAGGGGGATTGTGAATGTAAGTCTCCTCTGGCTTTCATTGGCTTAGCTGCTCTAATGTTATAGAAAACCTGGGCTGATCAATGGCAATCTCCTTTACTGAAGCTGAGAAGGAAGGAAGGGTGAATGAATCCATATAATTAACAATAAATGAGGGCCTGCATGGAAACAGATGTGAGATGGCACCATAGCTGGTTTGAATTTCTACCCTAAACTCAGCTTTCCTTTGTGGAAAATCTTCAGTTAGTGAAACGTGCAGATACATTCCAAAGTTTATGCCAAGATGAGAAAACTGAACGAATGTGGCCCAGATCAGCATACTTTGTTGGAAGTGATTGTTCTGTGTGATGTTGTGGAATCATTGTTTAATGCTTGTTACCTCTGGCCTTATTCCATTTTCCTCCAACCACGCCACAATAAAATTCCAAATATATTTTTTATTCCACAGTTCTTACCATATTCTCAGCCAGCACCTGAAGTTTGTTCTTTTCCTGTTTCACTCAGCAATTCCTTAGGAATAAGGAATGTTCTTAGCTTGTGGTTTCATGGCATTTAATGCTCCTGCTACTTCCGTTTGTGGGAAAATTTGCTCTAGGAACACGCATTGATTAGCACAGTCCATCTATCTAAATCACTGATCAATTGACAGTCCGTGGGCAGCATCCAACCCTCCCCTCAATTTCTGGTGCCCGTTCCCTGAGAGCTTGCTTAAAGGGCACCTGTTCCATCATGTGGGAAACCAGGGCTGCAAAGGAACAATTGCTTTCAATATTTCCTTTGCAGCTCCAATGTGCATTTGGCACTGAATGCAAGGCCCCCTGCTTTTGGCAGTGATAGGATCCATTCGGAAGCTAGGGCTGCAGAGGAAAAATTGGAAGCACACTCTGAGGCTCTGGATTCCTCCATAGCAGCTTTGCTTATGCTGTGGCTGATGTCATATGACATCAGGTAAGTAACAGGTGTGTGTGGCCAGCTGAAAACAGCCTTGTGGTCTGGATTGCAAGGCCTGGCGGGTTTAATTAGCCTTAAGTCAGAGGTTCTGCACCCCTGCTTTAGACGTTTGTTCTCACTCACTTTAGTTTGAACGAGGTGGCTGTTAAATGAAGCTGAAGCCTAGAAAACTACTGAGCTCTGCAAACTAGGTATTGTCCCTGACAACGGTCCTAATAGCTTACTCTCAGCACACATGTGAGGTTTCTGATAATAGACTTATATAAATAAGAAAGGTAATATTAATTATACATTCAATACCTGACAGTTGCTTGACTGTAATAGTCTTATATAAATAAGAAAGGTAGTATTAATTATACATTCTACACCTGTCAAATGGGACAGTGTGTATGATATGTATCAACATTCATGTTTTAAATATGTCTAAGTATTGCTTTGATCATTGCCCCTTACCATCCAGACCACTCATTTTTTATTTCTTTAAAAGAATAGCTGGGCTAAGATAGCTGCACCTCATCAGAATCTTTTTTAAAAAGATGTTCTATTATTTTCCTAATTCTGCCATAATCCAGTACTTCTTAGACCTCTAATTAAATGTCTTAATTTAGAAACATTTTGGTTTTTTTTTTATAGAAATTTATTGGGTTTTACAATAGAAATAAACATAATAAACAATGTAACATATATCTTAACATAATTTCACATTTTCTTTGGACTTCCTCACATCTCCCGCTCCCACTTTCATCGTTATAACATTTTGTCAGCAATTTATTATCTTATTTACATTCTTATATCCCTTCTATGTTTCATAATCTTCTAGTTCTCAAAAAGAGTTATATTTTCTCAATCTCACTTATTTTCTTAAAATCATCTAAATTAGTGGTGCTCAGTTATTTTGATCTAGCATCCTGTTTAGCATTCACTCAAGTTGCAATATTTTTGTAAATAATTCTTAAATTTCTTCCAATCCTCCTCAGTCCTCTCTTCTCCCAGGTCACGAATTCTGCCGGTCATCTCAGCCAGTTCCATGTAGTCTATCAGTTGCATCTGCCATTCTTCCAGTGTGGGTAGATCTTGAGCTTTCCAATGCTTTGCGAGTAGTATCCTTGCTGCTGTTGTTGCGTACATAAAAAATGTCTGATCCTTCTTTACCACCCCTTGGCCGACAATACCCAAAAGAAAGACCTCTGGTTTCTTAGTGAAGGTATATTTAAATACCTTTTTCAGTTCATTATAAATCATTTCCCAGAACGCCTTCACTTTAGGGCAAGTCCACCAGAGGTGGAAGAATGTTCCTTCACACTCTTTACATTTCCAACACTTATTGTCAGTCAGGTGGTAAATTTTTGCAAGTTTGACTGGGGTCATATACCATCTATATATCATTTTCATTACATTTTCTTTCAAAGCGTTACATGCAGTAAATTTCAATCCAGTGCTCCACAACCTTTCCCAGTCCTCAAACATAATATTATGCCCAATGTCCTGCGCCCACCTTATCATAGCCGATTTAACCATTTCGTCTTGTGTGTTCCATTTTAACAGCAAGTTATACATCCTTGAAAGTACCTTACTCTTAGGTTCTAACAATTCTGTTTCTATTTTCGATTTCTCCACCTGGAACCCTAATTTCTTGTCATTTTTAAAAACTTCTTTAATCTGAGCGTAATGTAACCAATCTCGCACTTTATCCTTCATTTTCTCCAAACTCTGCAGTTTCCAATTGTCTCCATCTTTTTCTAGAATTTCCCAATATTTTGGCCATTTGGCCTCCATATTGGGTCTTTTTCGGGCCTTAGCAATTTAGAAACATTTTGATATATTCTCAAGCTTATTGACAATATTCTCAGGACGTCTAGGGTAATAATTTTTCAAAATAGTTCCTGCACAGTTTTGTGCATCTCTCCCAATGTTGATGCTTGGTAGTTAAAACAGCCGGTTGTGTAAACAAAGAATGATGCTTTTCATTGACCTTATTCATCATGTCCTCATTTCCACATGGTGTTGACCTGCTAACATTTATTCCTGTAAGATATAGTACAACCTGACTCATTTAGTTTAAGAGGCAGGAACTGTAATGAGTTTTAAAGGCCTGCTAAAAACCCACTTGTTTAGCAGGCTTATTATTACAATTAAGCAGTATATAATTTTTATGAAATAAATAAAGCATGCACTGGTCAGTTTTATTGTTGTGAGTTTTTTAAATTGTATATATATGTATTATAGTTGTGATTTTATAGTATATCTTATGAGAATTGCTTAGAGAGTGGTATGTTAAGTGCTATATAAGTATCACTACTAAATAATGATAACAACTACAACTTACTGTTAGTGCCAAAGCTGCAATTTGCATGCCACCAGAGCTGCATTCAATTTGAGTTAATAGATAGTTTGCAGCATTGTAATTTCAGCTTGTTTGCCATAACCAGGATGGTTTTCCTCCAGGGCCTCAGCTCTCTGACTCAAGCCAGTTTCCATTGAAGAATAGATAGGGTGACATGACATCCAATGTTAGTTATAAAACAGGTCCATTAAAATTAATGGTCTCAAATTCATTGATTACAATGGGTCTATACACATTACGTGTGTGAGAGAAAGAGAAGAGAGAAAGAGAAAAAACATTATCCACAGAGATGGCCTAAAAAGATTATAAGTACATGAACAAATATAATAATGTAATTTCTAATATAAGCACAGATCATTTGTGTTCATAATAAGCTATTTAACCTTTCTATATGCTTTAGTCTCTTCAATGGAAAACTGATAATAATTTTTTATTAATGCTCACAAGCTAATACCCAGAAAGCAGTTTCTAATGGAAAAATATTGATAAAGACTTTGATATTGATAAATATTGATAAAATTGATAAAGACTATCAGCTTCAGCAGGGCATTTTTCCCTGGGAATTTTCTCGTTAACATGAATTCTGAGGCATCTGATCACTAAATGCTGGCAGCTCACTGTCCCTAGTCTGAAGGAGAGCTACCACAGCATGGCACTCAGCTGTGACCTTAACCATGCAGCATCTAAATTTAAACTGAGACTGTATTCACACATAGATCATTCCATTTCCTCAATGTTCCCTTAACTGTTACTTTCCGAATTATAGCTGAGCTTTCACAGGACGTAAACGCCACTTCTGGAAAACCAGTAGAGGATGGTGCATGTTTAAAGCTCATTTGCGTGTTAGTTGGTTGCAGAAAAAAATCTGTTTGCAGTAAAGGGATGGAATTTGGAGCAGTATGCAGTTCTTTCCTGCTGTTTGCACAGGGGAATCATGGGGGAACAGATGCCTGCATGTGCAGAAGGGGTGTGAGCATAGAAATATTGCCCAATGACGTTTGTTGTTGTGTCACACTGCACCCACTGGTTTGAATGAAATTTAGCATGGTATGCTGGTATATTGGTCAAAAAGCCATAGTTCCATAGCACGACAGGTACTGTGGTGTGAAAGGAATGTTAGAAAATGGGATGGAAGTGCTAGTATTATAATCCAGAAAACTAATGCAATATTCCCCATATCTGAATACACCCTGAGATACCTTTGGGGCTGATTCTTACTCCACATTTCATTTCTTCAGCTATGCACTGTCCAGTGGAAAACAAGTTTTCCTCAGACTTTCAGTCCATGTCTGGTTGCCTCTTCTGAGTGTTTTAAAAGAAAGATTTTACTTCAAACCTGACTGGAGGGACAGGTATTTTGAATGGGGGTATTTAGCCCTCAGTGAAGAGCTATCCCTCTGGTGTTATGAAATGGAAATAAACGTCTATTTGTCTGGGAAAGGCAGCAGCAGTGAGGAAATACTTAAGGCCACTTTAGTTGTTACTGATGTATCATCCTCTGTCTTCTGCTCTTTCTGTTTTCTCTGTTCACAGTCTGTGGAAAGCGCTACAAGAACAGGCCAGGATTGAGCTACCATTATGCTCACACCCACCTTGCTAGTGAGGAGGGGGATGATGCTCAAGAGCAGGAGACACGCTCCCCACCTGTCCACAGAAATGAAAATCACAAACGTGAGTAGAATATACATTTCCCTCCTCTTTCTGCCCACCCCCCTCCTTTGTAGAATGCTCCAAATCCACCATCTATTCTTCCTGGGCTACCTTCATCCTTGCATTTCAGCAGTGGCCACAATTACTTTGCTCCTCTGTGAATTATTGGGACCTGGGCTTTTAGAGGAGCTAATCAACTGCAGCTTTCCCAGGTGCTGAGCTCAGCTAGTCAAAAAATTCAGCTCCAAACCTCACATTAACTCTGCAGCAGGGCACTTTCCATCACTGCTCCCATGGGGCGAACATGTCAAGGGAAGACAAGCGAAAGGGGGGAACCCAATCTGCCCATTGTCAAGCCGTTTCACTGTGGTTTAGCTCTGAGAACAAGAAAAAACACTTTTTTATTATCTTCTATCTTTGTCTCTTTTCTTCTTGTTATTGTACAAAATTCACTGCACGTTTCCAATGTCTTTCTTATGTGACACATGATATGATCTCCATAAATATCAAGGGAGCAAGTCGGACGCAAGGGCCTAGGCCTAGATCTGATAATATTTTCTGCTCCAGAAAGCCTCTGGATGTTTCAAAAGGTAATGACGTCCCCCTCTCAACTCTTATTTCATAGAATAATAGAATCATAGAACTGTAGAGTTGGAAGGGACCCTGAGGATCATCTAGTCCAACCCCCTGCAATGCAGGAATATGCAGCTGGTCCATACAGGGATTGAACCTGCAACCTTGAGTGTTATCGGCACCATGGTCTAACCAACTGAGCTATCCAGGCTCATATTTGAAAGTCCTAAGACTGGTTATTGAGGGGATGCTGATTCTACTGCTGAACGAACAGCCCGGAGACACTTAATCTCTACCGTGCTTTTAGACATATTGAGAGTCTTTTTTTTATTTTAAGTGTTGTATAGCTCTCATATGAAGAAAGGCTATAGTAGAATTTATTATAACTGGGGTGAAGTTGTACCGACAGTAACATAAAAGCTTTGCTAGGATCAAACTATTATTAATGCTACAAATAAATTTGGAAGTAACAAAGTGCATTCCTCTTCATAGCAGGATAAACTACCATAGCTTCTTACCAAGTTAAGGTTAGTAATCCTCTCCTGAAGCATTGGTTACTGGTTTCTTCCTAGAGGCAGTGTGCTAAACTAGATTAGGTGACTGTTGAATTATATTTAATTGTAGGAATATAAGATGAAGCTGATGGACTGAAGCAGTCAGTCAGTCTCGTCTTTCTTTTTTTTCTTTTAAAGCAGCCATTGATTGATTGATCAGAATATCAAAATATAGTTACCCTGAGCACCTTAAAAGCAAACTACAAATATTCTCAAGGTGCCCTTTCAAATGTGCAATTCAGTTTGTCAAATAACTAAACGAGATTGTTCAGTTGTTATTTTTAATAATTATCATTCAATTGCAACCATATCAATTCATTGCATGTATCCTTCAAGAGGCTTGCATAGTAGTAGCCCATCAATTTAAACAGAGACCCCTGTGCCTTATCCAGTACTGGGGGGGGGGGGGAATACTATCCCCATATTTAGCATACAACTCATTCTCCTATCTCTATATCATAAAATATGTCATTTTCAAAGTTATCAACACTGCTAGGATTTCACACCTCACTGCGTTTCTGCTAGTCGTCATATTTGATCTATTTGAATTCTTGTGGCTATCAACAAATGGCAAACCATTTTACTGTGGTAGGACCTGAACCAGTGGATTGAAGTTACAAGAGAGGAAATTCCAACTAAACATCAAGAATAACTTTCCAACAGCAAGAGCTGTTAGAGAGTGGAATAGTCTCCCTCGGGAGGTTGTGGACTCTCCTTCATTGGAAGTTTTTAAGCAGAGGTTGGATGGCCACCTGTCATGTATGATCTAGCTGAGATTCCTTGTTTCATTTAATGCAGTGAGATTTTGATTTTAATTACCACAAGCTCTAGCGGTAGTAGTTACTTGTATGCATGTTTATCCTTCTTTTATGTCCATCTTCCACCTTACTGGTCTGTGATTAAAAACATTTCACAAATTGTTCCAGGGATGGGGAAGAAAAATGCTAATGTCAACACAGCTGACATTGGGTTTTCCCCAATGTACAGAACCACCACCCTTAAGCTTGCTCCAGGAAATTAAGTCAAGTTGTTTATCCCCTCTGTTACATTCTCAAGCGATGGGGATTGCTGAGCATCAAGGGTGCTACCAGACTCATTAGAAACTGATCGTGTTCCTCCTTTTGTGTCTTCCATCATACTGTGAGCCGCAGCACAGTAAACAACACAAACACACTCAAGTCTATACAACTATGTAGCAGGGGCATTTCAGGCTAGCCCTGCACCATAATTCCATGTGGCATTATGATTGCTGTTGGCAGGATGGCTCTGAGGGAAGCTGCTTGTCTTTCACCCTTCCTCACCCTTAGGCTAGGCAGTGGCTTAAAGCCATATTAATTCCTTTAACATTTGTTAATCGCTCTGAGATTTAGGTGCTTGAGAGTGAAGTTTCCCCACCCCCCTTTTCGAATGCTACTCACAGGAGGAAGAGTAGTACCACAGAAATCCTCATAAGCATTTTCTGCTGAGAGGGGAGCCCTGACTGCTCAGTGATAGCAGTACCCCCCTTGCGTTGCAGGAAGTGGAAGGATCAGGGTGGAGTGGGCTTTGCAAACCACCCCACACTACCCCCTGTCACTGCTGCTGCTGAAAACAAGAGAAGTAAGTTTGTGGCATTTTTGGTCAGGTGTAAAGGTGGAGGTTTCACAGGGGGTGGCAGGTAGGTGGAACTGGTGAGTGAAGCGAGCAACTGTGAGCAATTATTATTATCGTTGTCATCATCATCCCACTCTAGGTGGCTTCCAGCACATATAAAAACATAATAAAACATAGTCCAAGCTACTTATACACACACACACACACACACACACACACACACAGTCTTTTAACCATCCTAGTTCCAAATGTTTTAGGGCTTTAACAGTGAGATCTAGGACTTTCAGTTGGGCTCAAAACTGGTCCGGCAGTTGATAAAGTAGAATAACATACTCCAAAAGACCAGCTGCTGCATGCTGTCCCATCTGAAGTGTCCATGTCCTCTTCACAAGAAATGAGACAAACCAAATGACAGCTTGTTGCCTTTGAAGCGTAGCCTGTCACAGTGCACAGACTTGCAATGGGGGCAGTTAAACACCATAGCGAGCCATATCCCATAGACCAGCAGGGTGGCATAGCTCACCTGCCTTATGAAAGCCAAGCGTCTGTCTTTTGCCTACCCTGCTTTCATCCTTTCAGTGATTTGCACTTTTCCAGCAAGAACATGGCCATTCAGGCCTGTTGCTGCTGCTATCCCTCTTTATGGTCTCTGTTCACACAGCCTTTGCCTTGAGCCCAGCTGCCCACAGCACTTAGGTGCACCATGCCACCCCCTGTCACAAGTCCCTTCCTATTTTCCATCACCTCTAGCTCCTTATCTCTTCCTTCCTTTCCCTCACATGCTGTATCTGCTGGCTCTAAGCACACTCAACTCACGCTCAGCTTTTAACCCTTTCTTAGCTTCTTGAATTGCCTGTGGCTGTGTTAACCACAGCCCCCTTTCCTCTACCTTGAGCTTTCCTTCCAGGTCTTGCTCTTCCTCTGGACCCCACTTCTGGCTGGCTCTATCCACTCATAACCCACATATCCCCATAAGAAGATGCCTGAGGTGGGCCACTTCACCGGGTGTAGTGGTAGGGTTGGCTCTGAGGTTGATTCTGATGGCTTCTGCAGCTCCTTCAAAAGCCTTCTGTTCTTGGCCCAGTTCTGATAAACTTAGCTTTCATGTGGGATGGGATGACTGAGTCTCCCCTCCCTGTTCACAATGAAAGCATTTCTCACTTGCTGTTTATGCATGAGCATCTCACCGGCAAAGGACCTATATGCAAAAAAATCCAACTTGTATCGGCTTAAACCAAATTATTTGCAACTACAGATGTTAAATATTTTGTACAGAGGTCCTACACCTATTAGATACCCATACCTGGATATCTGGCAGGCCTAGAGGTGTTCATGGTGGGTTGAGTCAGCAGCCACAATCTGCTCTCCCACCTTAAAAGGTAAAGGTAAAGGGACCCCTGACCATTAGGTCCAGTCGTGACCGACTCTGGGGTTACGATGCTCATCTCGCTTTATTGGCCAAGGGAGCCGGTGTACAGCTTCCGGGTCATGTGGCCAGCATGACTAAGCTACTTCTGGCGAACCAGAGCAGCGCACGAAAACGCCGTTTACCTTCCCTCCGGAGCGGTACCTATTTATCTACTTGCACTTTGACGTGCTTTCGAGCTGCTAGTTGGCAGGAGCAGGGACTGAGCAACGGGAGCTCACCCCGTTGCGGGGATTCGAACTGCCGACCTTCTGATTGGCAAGTCCTAGGCTCTGTGGTTTAACCCACAGCACCACCCGTGTCCCGTCTCCCACCTTATGCAGCAGGAAATTTATTAGAACTGGTAAAGGGTATTACAGTGGTACCTCGGGTTACATCCGCTTCAGGTTACACACGCTTCAGGTTATAGACTCCGCTAACCCAGAAATATTACTTCGGGTTAAGAACTTTGCTTCAGGATGAGAACAGAAATCGTGCAGCGGCAGCGCAGCAGCAGCAACAGGAGGCCCCATTAGTTAAAGTGGTGCTTCAGGTTAAGAACAGTTTCAGGTTAAGAACAGACCTCCAGAATGAATTAAGTTCTTAACCCAAGGTACCACTGTATCTGGGAACAGGATTTTACATAGTGCACTCTTTCAGTCACTCAGACAATCTCCCGCCCCCCTGCAGCCAAAACCTGGCTTCTCTTTGAATGTCTATTTACAGCCTGAAAACCTCTCTTCTTTCACTTATCAGGATTTAATTTATGTTGCCATCCATCTTTCATGTGAATGCTAATTGTTCATATTGCTAATACGTAGTAGTTAAGTGGTGCCTTTGTACGCAGGGAGGAGGCAGGGAAAGCCAGAATGCCAGAGCCGTCTACTCCCTAAGTTGGGTGCGTGTTGTGAATCAGATCTGACAGGTCCACAAGGTCACAAGGTCTAGACTTCAAGAATCCTCTCTGTATGGCTCTTGGGAAGGGAAGTGGGGGTGTGTGTTAATCCATATGACTAATCCGCAGCCTTCTGAAATGGCCGGAAAGGCCAAACGCACGGTAAATGGCAGGCCGTGATTATTTCCTTCGCTACATGGGAAAGAAATGCAAGAAGCCCAGTTTAATGAATGCAAAACAAACCCAGAATAGGTTGTGACATGTGGGGTGGTGGAAGATAGATCATTGCCACAGTACAGGGTTCTTGCTTATTTCCTTCCTCCTAGTTCATCCATGTCTTCTGTTCAAGCATCTCTTCACAGCAGTATCTGTGGTAATAATAGGCTGGTGCGGAATGTGCCAAAATCAGATATAGATTTGCTGCCTGACGTCAGCTGCTAGAAGAAAAACATTCCTTCCTCTTTCTATCCCTCACTCTGGCCACTGTGGATGTCTAAAAAGTATATTTTCCAAGCACTCTGGAGAAAATGTTTGTCAGGGCATCCTAATTTGAACTGACCGGCTTCCAAAAGGTCTGCTTCATAAAATAAGAGTCCAAAATGGATGTTAAGTTTGCCCCATCTATACCATCCTTCAGGTTCTTTGGATGCTAAAACCAGGGATTAGGCCTGGTTTTGGCACGGAAACTGCTTTCATCACCCTGTATGATTACCTCTGTTGGGAGAGAGACAGGGGAAATGTGTCCCTGTTAATTCTCCTCAACCTCTCAGTAGTTTTTGAAACAATTGACCATGGTATCCTTCTGGAGGGATGAGTGGCAGCACATTGCAGTGGTTCTGGTCCTACTTGAATGGTTGTTTCCAGAGGGTGATTCTTGGGGAGTGCTCTTTGGTCCCATGGAGCTTTCAATGTGGGGTTCCTCAGGGTTCAGTTTATCTCCTATGCTCCTTAACAGCTACATGAAACTGCTGAGTGGGGTTATCCAGAGTTTTGGAGTACGTTGTCGGCAAAATGTTGATGTCACCCAGCTATCCTTCTCCTTTACGTCTTCAGGTGTGGCAGTGGAGGTGCTGGACTGTTGTCTTGCCTTGGTAATGGACTGGATGAGAGTCAACAAAGTACCGTAAAACTCAATCCAGATAAGACTGAGATAAGCACTAGTGGGTGTTTCTCTAGACCAGATGGGTGGGAGGTTGTGCCTGCTCTTGATTGTGCTACATTCCCTCTGAAGGAGCAGGCATGTAGCTTGAGGGTACTTTTGGATCCTTTGCTGTTGCTTGAGGCTCAAGTGGCCTCAGTGGTACAGAATGCCTTTCATCAGATTCAGCTGCTGGCCTAGCTGTGCATCTGTCTGGACAGGAATAGCCCATCTTCTGTCACCTATGCTCTGGTAACCTAGGTTAGATTACTGCAGCATGTTATATGTAGGGCTGCCTCTGAAGACTGTTCAGAAACTTCAGCTGGTGCAGAAGTCATTGGCCAGGTTGCTCACTGGGGCAATATGGTCTGAGCATATTACACTGAT
This sequence comes from Podarcis pityusensis, assembly GCF_964106645.2. Classification (NCBI taxonomy): domain Eukaryota; kingdom Metazoa; phylum Chordata; class Lepidosauria; order Squamata; family Lacertidae; genus Podarcis; species Podarcis pityusensis. The sequence goes on from NC_138028.1 coordinate 46,215,569, forward strand.
CCTGGCCTGACTGAACTGACTGCCAATTATTTTCTGGGCCCAATTAAAAGTCCTGTTTTTTACTTATAAAGCTTTAAACAGCTCAACACCACAATACCTCAAGGACTGCCTCTCCCCATATGAGCCCACCCAGACCATGCAATTATCTGAAGCCCTTCTTCTTATGCCTCCTCCACAAGAGGTTCAGAGGGCAGCAACACAAGACCAGTCTTTAAATTGGCCTTTCCACTTCAAGAAATGGAGACAGCATGCTATTTTTGGCGTGTATAATATTTTTCATAAAAGTTTTTGCAAGGGTCTACAAAATAGTGAGAGTGTGACTATTCATACTGCATAGTCATAGATAGCTCCAACAATGCTAACTGCTCCTGATTTTTTTTGCCCTACTTTCTACTACTGTACTCTGGTTTTAAATATATTTATCCATTGTCATATTAGCAGCATTCTGTGCTTAATGCTACTGCTATCCCAGCTGGTAATATGCAGCATCTGAATCCACACTCTGTGCCGAAGAGTATGGCTAGCATATAGGACTCTCCTGCTAATTGAAGCTAGACACGTTTCCGCATTGTGGAACTCAAGACCATGAAGTCCAAATAAGAATTCCAGTAGGCCTGGGAATGCCTCATTTTACCCCACATACTTGGCATGGAATTTTTAATCGCTCCATGTACAGGGAAAAGGGCAGCTGTAGCTGTTATTCTTTTTTTGTTTCTCAGTCCTATCATCCATTGTGCTCATTCACCCACTGGGACAAGCAGGTCTTCAAGTCTGCCATGCAAAAGTTAGTGCAGATGAGTAAAATGGGGGGGGGGGGGCACACACAGCTGAGATCAGCCATGTATTTTCTGGTGATGCATCAGAAACTTTCTGTTCTTATATGTAGTGTCGGAGGAGGGATGACAACCCTACTGGAAGCCATCTTGTAAATTACCTTGCATTGTGGTTAATTTGGACCAGGACAGATTAAAATAAAATAAAATTGGAACCTCTCCCCTGATCAGCTGGTGTCAGTTTTAGATCTGAAGCATAATTTGATACCTAGTCTCCAGAAATGGAAAACAAAATGATGCCTTTATCCCACTGAATCCCAAGCTACCCCCCATTTCCCATGCAAAATCTCCTTTGAAACTTCTTAACTTTTATTTTCATCTAAGCAGGAGGCTATGGATGAATAAATAAATCAAGACAGCTTCTCAGTGGGAGAGAAACTATTTGTTCCTCACACCAAGCACCAGCTATTTGGAATGCTGCAGGACCTACCCCCCCCAGTGGTATTTTCTCCTTGGTCAATGGCAGGAAGTATATTTGAATGCAAAGAGTGTTATCCCTTGCCTTCCTTGAGGAGGATGACAGCAGTGTCTTTTCACTGAACACAGTATCATATTATTGTTATGATTATTTACATTTTTATCCCACCTTCAGTCCATTTACCCCTCCTTCTACTGGATGTTAGGGAAAGAGGAAAACATATGTTGTTCTGAGGCAAAATATTCCTGAAGGTGACCTGCTCTATGTGTAGACCAGGTCTTCTAGACGGATCCCATAAACTGCACACTTTCCCTTCTACATTTGCTGGAAGGACAACGGTGACCTTTGCACCAAGAGAAGCTTCCCTTGTGAACAGAGGTGATTGCAAATCAGCTGGAGTGGAGGGGATAATCAGAGCAATTTCCAAGCCATTTGTGAAATCAGGCCACTACAAAGACTTACATCTTAAGCCAATGTTCTTAAAAACAGCAGCAGAGAAATGCAATGTTGGAAGCATCTGGGGGTGGGGTGGGGTGGGGGGAAAGGCTCCTTTTGAATGAATACTTCTATGTCTTGTTTCAGTCCACACCTTTATTGTGTGCAAAGAATAAAAAAATAAAAAATAAATGTAATGGTCTGTGCAATGAACCATTCCCTTTGAAACCCACCCGCAATGACTTTCTCCATTTCTCATTAAATGTTGGGAATAAGCCAGCCGGAGTTGGACATGTCTCCAGCAGGGATTCAATCTCTCATTCTGTTAGCGCAAGGCGCTTCCAAGAAGCTTGTCTCCTCTCTGCCGTTCCTGCTGCTCTTCCTTTCCCATTTATTAGCTGATGCAAATCTGTGGCTTCTTCTTTTTTTTTTTTTTAATTTCTCATTTCTTGAATCCCACCTATTCCTTGCAAACTTGCTTTTGAATGGGAAAACAAGAGGCCACTAATCAGCTCTTTACACTTGAGAGATAGGGTAATAACAGGTGGCAAGACTAGAGGCAGCAGGAGCCTGGGATTCTGGTTGTCATGGAAACATGTCAGACCTGCAGAGAGATGAGCTCTGTCAGCAGTAGGGGGGTAGGGAAGGAACAGTGCCACTTACCCTATAGGTTCAGACTGTATGTCAGCCACCACCCCCCCCCCCCCCAGGGATGAAGGCTTGGAAATATGTGGAAACAGGGAAGCCAAATTCTGAACACAAGATTTGAACTGCAAAGAAGAGGGCTCAAGGGTGCAGGACAGAGAAGCTCTCACACTAGGCCTGAAACAAAGAGCTTTTGTTTTCTCATAACTAAATGCAGGGGCTTCATTCTCCCCACTCTGCTTTTTTTGACCTGAGGTGCCGGCACAAAGGACTATAGTGGCCTATAAGACGCAGAATAAGCAGATAACAAAAGTCTCATGCAGCCCATTGTATTATATTGTTATCCTTAATTGTTTTAAATAGCACTTTTATTTAACGTGAGTCAAGTGCTTGGCGATCTTTATTGTTACTTGCAAGCCTTACTGCACAGTCTCTTCCTGGCGCTGATGGTAGATTTCCTGATTTGGGATGTGAATTGTCTTCTAGAGTAGTGTCATAAAGCTTAATTTAGAGTGAAAAAATAACTCCAGTTTAAATCAGTGCTGGCCTCCCTGCGCACACCTCCCCCTTTGGTGGAGTTACAATATTTGCATCAAGAGGTTCAGCCATTAACACGGTCTCTGATGAACCTCTGCTACCAGGCAAAGACGTTTTTATTTAGACAGGCCAGGCTGACTTGCCTGTTGTAATTGGTTTTAAGATGTCACCTTTAATCATTTTAAATGATAATTTATCTGCCTTGCTTTCATTTTTGGCTGCATATTTAATTACTATTTTATGTTTTACTAGTAGTATTTATATTACAGTGGTGCCTCGCAAGACGAAATTAATCCGTTCCGCGAGTGTCTTCGTCTAGCGGTTTTTTCGTCTTGCGAAGCAACCCTATTAGCGGCTTAACGGATTAACGCTATTAGCGGTTTAGCGGCTATTAAAGGCTTAAAGGCTTAGCGGATTAGCTGCTAAAAGGCTATTAAAGGCTTAGCGGCTTAGATAAGGGGGGGGGGGAAGCGAAAAAAAAATCTCAAGACTCGCAAGACATTTTCGTCTTGCGAAGCAAGCCCATAGGGAAATTCGTCCTGCGAAGCAACTCAAAAACGGAAAACCCTTTCGTCTAGCGGGTTTTCCGTCTTGCGAGGCATTCGTCTTGCGGGGCACCACTGTATTGTTGTTTGCCATGTTGGGAGCACCTTTTTGGTGGAAAGGCGGGATGCAAATCTTAAGCAGTGAACAAATTAAACTGGTGATAGCACTAGAAAATATGTGGGGGGCTGGGAAGGTTCTGAAAGACAATCTCCATATTATTTAAATTTGTTAAAAAATATTGATGTATACTTCTGAGCAGAAGTTAAATTAAAACAGCACAAAATTATAACGGCACAAGACCTCACTGGAATATCCTAACTGGGATACTGGGCCATAAGGTTTTGGACTTTAGCCCTGAGGTCCAGCCTTAGTCACCTTTGGCAACATTTCCAGCATTAATGAAGTTCCAAGTACAAATAACCTTTCCCATCTGAAAATTTATCCAGCAGGCACATGGGGCTGCAGTGGGGCTGGCAGTGACTGTCCTTCTCTCTTTTTACTTGTGAATGTGGTCTTATGAAAATTCCTTAAGTATGCTTAAAATTGCAGTTTAAGAGTCAGTAAAAGGAGAAGATTAAACGCCCAGGATTGTAAAGCTAGTCGTCTACAAGGTTCTCAGGAGCACTTAGAAATGTGAAGCGTTCTCAAAATTATTGAGGTATTGCTTAGCACACTTGGATGCCCCTAAAACTTGTTTAGCAGTAATTTGGAACGCCATTGGCTTTTGCTCTCTGACTTAAAAGAAAATGGGTTGGATCCAAGTGGTCAGTTGAACTTAGATTGCGTTGAAATATATTGGACAAGTTAGTCGTAACACAAGTCTCTTTGATTTCAGTTAACTTAAGATGCTTCCAGACTCAGAGGCGATGGGTTAATTTGCAAGGGTTGTTGAGATATTGCAAATGGGATGTTGGCAACAGGTGGGAATTGTGTTTACTTATTGGATCCCCCCCACCCCTGAAAAGGTAAATCCAGATTACCAGGGGTCTGGGGGACACGGGATGGCATTTTAATGTCAATGATCTTGTGCGATCGCTGCAAAAAACCGAAAAGCAACCTTATGTGCATGAGGCACACTAATCTCACAATAAATACTCACCAGGGATTGCTTTTAATTTTCAGCCGTAGAGCACAGGAGTCATGGGGCACCCAGATACATGCACTAGGCAGTTTGAACTAGCTTTATTCCAGTTATTCTCTTTGTCAAATGTGTTGTTCAAATCCATGTACAGCAAAGAGTGAAAGTTGCATACTGCATGTCTCCTGGTTTAAGCAAGAATGTTTCTTACCTGCAGCCCAGAAAGGACCAGATGGGGCCATCATTTCCAATAACTACTGTGATTTCTGCCTTGGAGGATCTAACATGAATAAAAAAAGTGGACGACCAGAGGAACTTGTCTCATGTTCAGACTGTGGGCGATCTGGTAGGTGATTCCTTATTGTAACTTCCTGTGAGTGACTGACATGTGTAAATTCCTTTTTCTCATACTTAGGAACTGTGGATTTATTGTTATATTTTCTTGTACAACTGGTGCTGGTTAGACACGTAGTTTTGGGTGGGCATTTTAAAAACCGTATATACAGATGAGATTTGTTCCTATTCAACTTGGATAATTATTTCCACTGCGCTCTCCTCTGTCTCTGTTTCTGTCTCTGCCTCTCTTACACGCACAAGCATACACACAATATTGCATAAGACTGAGGACATTTGTCAAACATTGTTCTTTGCAGTGTAATACTACTGAAGAGGGTTTTTTTTTAAAAAAATCTGCTTTTAATCTATGTGCGTCTGCTTTAATATAAATTGTGATCCTTTTATCATTATCATCTTGAGATTTGTCCAGCTCAGTTGTTGAGTTTGGGGATTGTTTGGATGTTTTCATTCTACTTGGGGGGTTGTTTTTAACAAGGAAAAAATGAGTTTTAAACAATATTTACCAATGTTTATTGCATTTTAAACTTGTTTATATTTTTTTTTTAGGGATTTGGGGGAATATAAACCCATGGGTTAAAATCATAAGGTTCAATCCAGTTAGTTCTTATGCACATGATTATGTGCATGCAGCCCTTTTCTGCGCAGGTTTTCACACATGTAGGGTTGCTGACTGATGGTGTGTGTTGGTGAAAGGAAACTCCCATGCTCATAAGAGAGGTTGGGAGGATGTGGTGGGCATCTGTATAGTGTCTATAGTAACAAAAATCCTTGGAATTTGAAATCTGTTGCATTGATTCTGCTCCTGACATTAATTACATGGTAGGATAATCTACTTTTTGTTGTCCAAATAACGCAGAAACTTCTTCTAAGAACCAGTAGTCAACTTTTTATCAAAACCAGTGGGTCACAAAAACTGTCCCTATGTCTTCCAAACTCTGCGGGTGACAGCAGAATGCTATTTTGTGTTTTACAGAGAGTAAACAAAGCACAACAGATTTATGCTGCAATCCTGTACCCACTTTCCTGGGCCCTAGTGGAGAGCAAGGGGGATTTTTAGTCCTCCCTCTGACCTGCCCCATATTTTGCCCGACCTATCCTTTATTTTAACCTGACCAAAGGTGGCAACCCTAGGTCTATTCTGCATACATTTAAACATTATATTGAATTACAAATTCACACATATACCTGCTAGCTGAGGATAAGACTCCAAGCTTATAATCAAGGAGGTCATTTATAGCACCAGCCCTACCATTAGGCTGAGTAAAGTGGCTGCCATAGGTAGCTGATTTTGAGTGTCATGAAATGGCAGAAAATTCTTGGTTATTTTCAGTGCTTTTATCCCTGGATAAACGGTATCAGTACTCCAAAGCTTCCTCCTCCCCAAGGGCAACATGAGGCTGAGCCTCCATAGTACAACTGAACCAGTGCCTACTGCCAGAAAAAAAAGCTTTGGTTGTTTTATTTGGCATTGTTGTACTTTTCTGGGACAGGAAGATGCAGCTGCAGGATTTTCTGCCTTAGGTGCCAAAATAACTTGACTGGCCTGAGGTATTGTCTACCTTGACTTTCAGTGTAGGGGGCAGTTGCTTCTCTGCTTCAGGCATCACAAGAATTTGGGCCAGCCTTGTAAAACATTAAAGCTTATGCCACAATAAATCTGTTAGTCTTTCAGATGTGTTCCTAGGTTCTGCTAGGAATATGCTTACCATTGGGGTGAGTCAGCTAAAGTTGGATCCAAGTCTTCTGGGCTGTTTTTTGTTTTTGTAGCCCCTAGCTATACAGTGGTACCTCGGTTTACGAACTTTAATCTGTTCCAGAAGTCCATTCTTAAACTGAGGCGCACTTTCCTTAATGAGGCCTCCCGCCACTGGTGCCCTTCCACCATTTGGCTTCCGTTCTTAGACCGAGGTAAAGTTCGCAAACAGGGACACTACTTCTGGTTTTGAGGAGTTTATAAACCGAATAGTTCGTAAACGGGGCTGTTCTTAAACCGAGGTAACACTCTATTTCCAGCATCCCTAATTTTACATTATAATTTAGATATAAAGCTTTTTCTTATTCATTTATTTTTCATATTTGCAAACCACCTGCAAAATGTGACACTTAGACTTTCTAACTATAGAGTCCAGTATATTAGTATAAGCTACCATTGGGTGAGGGGGAGATGGATACTCCCGTAAATGGAATCCTTTTGCAAAGCAACTATTATTCAGTTTGAATTGTTTACCAGAGTCAGTTATCTGTTACACAGATGTCTGAGTCTGTATACAGCGTGCTGGTTACAAGCACATACAGTCTGGGTGGCTTATCATTCTTATTTCTAACAAAAACCTTACTCATTTACCCATTGAAGAAACTTTCTTTATATGACAAAAGGAGACAGGTTAACTTCTTTGCCTGTATAGACATAGTAAAATCATTGAGTGTTACTATTTTACATGTATTTTCATCTTTGGGAATATGATTTGTACATCAGAACATTTTCTGATATTTGTACATCAGAATAGTTTCTCGATATCTACTTCCTTCATCTATTTGAAGTCATGCTAATTGGAATTACTGAACAAGAAACAATGGGGGTATTGTTGTTTCACTCTCCGAAGATGGATCCAGGAATATAGTGTATTCTGAAAATTGTGTCAAAGTTACATATTATATTAGAAACCTTTCTTTCTTTGGATGAAATGCTTTATCTGCCTTTTTATATATGTACATATATACAAAGAGAAACTTTACTAAGTTGGCAATATGTATTTACTTATTTACTAGTTCTGAAAAAGTTTTCCACTTTGTTTTACAAAAGAACTATACCACTTAGGAGAACAGGTGCAGAAAGATCAGGATGAGGGTGCTTTGGGTTTTTGTTTTTTTTAAGTCATGGAAAACTTTTGAAATGGATTATTACTCTCAAATAATACATTTAGGGCAGTTGATGCCAAAATGAAGGCCAGTCATGGTACCCCATACTCTTAATGAAGTCCCACTATTACACACAGTATGAGTTATTTTAAAGCTGCTCAAAAGAATCACAAAAAAAAAAAATGTTTTCTGTATGTTTTAAAGAGAGGAAAACAATATTAACCCTTTTGCTGCCTTAGTTTATGGGCAACTGTGATGGTTGTTTTGCTTTTTACTCTTTCAAATGCAATTCAGTTTATACTTTCCTTATTGCTCCTGCTGCTGTTCTACTGCTCTGTTATCAAGCTGAACCCCACTTTAGATATATACAGACAGACAGACACACATATATATATATTTGTATGGCTGGGAGATCTCTTTAGTTTGAACTGTTGAATAGTGATAATAATGAAATTAATGATGATGCCTGTTGCTTAACCCATGTGCTGATATATTCATCATACATGTCAGCTCATTTGGGAAGAGAAAGCAGGAAGGAAGAGGCAGCGGCGGCAGCAGCAGCAGCAGCAGCAGCAGCACACACTACGGAGGACTTGTTCGGTTCCACATCCGAAAGCGACACCTCAACTTTTCACGGCTTTGAAGAGGATGATTCAGAAGAGCCTCTCTCAAACCAGGGCAGCAGCTCCCCGTCCACAAAGAAAAAGGGCAGCTGCTAAACTAACTAATCACACACAAACTCTATGAGCTACTTCCTGCCCTTTTTGCTACGTTTATTGTGGCTGTTGCATTCCCCCCCCCCCATCCCCAGTTAGACCCATTTTCACTTTTGGATGTGTACACTGAAAGCACAACAGTATAATTTTTTTTTTAAATAGAAAACTTACCTTCTCTTTTTATTAAAATAAAAGGTTTTGGTTATTTTATATTCATGATCATTCATGGCCCCTTCCTTTCTTTACAACCACTGAAATGTAGACGTCTTTAACAAATAAGTAGTAGAAAGCTAATTTTCTGGACTTTTAATATATATCAGCCAGATACAAAAAATAAAAGTACAGAAGGGTTGGACACCAGGAACCCGCCTCATAGAGTGTTTATATATTTATTTATATATTCTATATATTATTAGAAAAAAGAGACCTTTTGAGATTAAAAGAGAAAAAAAGCAATGAAGTCTACTTGATAATCTAACTATACAGAAAGAGAAACCGCTGTGGTATGGATAGTTCCCAGATGGAAAGGAAACTCAATCCCTTGCCAGTGTGACTTTTGCACTGTGAAAAGTTTGCATTTACTGTAGCACACTGGATTTTGTGACTTCCCCCTTCATATTCCTGCTGTCCTCACCTTTAACAGTTTGGAAAATAAAAAGGCAAGGAAGATCAACAAAGAACATAAAACTGAGGAATTTCTTGCCTCCTTATTTTGGACACATTTGTCTTCTGTAAAGAATGCTTCATCTCTCCCCCACCTTGGCATCTTTTTCTAGCCACTGCTTTGTGTTTTACGTTTCGCTCCTTTACCTTCTACGTTGTGGAAAGACATTTCCAAGCACAGGGATGGAATACAACCATCAAGTCACAGATTCTGCAAAAATGAAACAAAGGATGTGAACCTTGAAAGAAATGAAAAGGAAAAAAATACCTCACGTTTCTTTTACTTTTTGAAAAACAAAAAAACAAAAACCCATTTAGTCTTATTTTTGATAGCTCCTGTTGAAATAAACCAAAGCAATACTCACTAATCTTCAAAGGGCAGTAGAGAAGACAGAATCTCTCTCATTCCAGCACCATGGAGCTGAGCAGCAGGAGTAAAAGGTATGTTCCAAAATGAAGTATGTTTCATTGTTTGTGAAATGGCTGCACTTTTAAGTTTGTCCCAAACTATTCTGCATTCTTGTTTAAAGAGCACAATGCAGGCATACTGGCTAAGTTTGGATGATCATATCAATTTGAAATTGCTTTAATATCCTGGCTTGTTCTGGTTGGTAACCATAGTTTCCTGGTTCAGGTGACACAATAAACTATGATTTATTAGAAGCTTCTTTTCATTGCTCATGCTACAAAGGGAAGAGCAAAGGGGCTGCATGTGTAGGCAAAAGAATAGTTTATATCTTGGCTAGTAAAGGTGGGATATGATCATCATAACTGGGCCAGCACTCAAGTATGGTTAGCTTAACATTGGTTAAGATCCCCAAAGTGCAGCACAGATAAGCACTATGTTTACATAGGGACAATAGCATTGTGTTGTGTTGTGTTGTGTGATGCTTTTAGGTATTTATAGAGTTGACATTGTGCTGGGACATCTTTAGCTCTGACCTAGACAATTGTAGAGTTCCCGAGAGGAATTCATTTAAAAGCCTGACCTTAAGATAGATGCAAGTTTGAAAAAGTGTCATGGTGTATATATGTATGTGGGGTGTATGTGTGTGTGTGTGTGTGTGTGTGTAATATTTTATATTAATGATTGTTTCCTGTTATTATTCTACGAGGCCATGTTACTGCTTGCTGTCCCCTTATAATAGATCAGTGATACTTTGACTTAACAGAGGATGTTCTTCTCTAGGGAGGGCTGGGAAATATTCCTATATGCCAGTCAGTATACACCAGCCTTCCCCAACCTAGTGACCTCCTATGATATATTGCAACTCCCAACAGCCCCAGTCACCATTGCTGATGGGAATTTTAGTGCAAGACTTCTAGAGGGGTCATATTATGGAAGGCAATAACAAACTAAATGGGCCAAGGGTCTGACTCTGTGCTTCTACGGCCTTTAATTGATAATAGGATTATGATCAGACCATATCTTTGTGTGTTACTCCCGTATATACCAAGTTCCCAGCAACAGCTACTGTATATAGCATCATTGGTGCTTGAATGTTTGCAGAATATTCTAGAGTGATAAAGCAAGAACTAAGAAAAGGTGACAGCATTTAGAAGGGACTTCTGGAAGGCAAAGTTTTTGTGGGATGTGGAGGTGAAGAACTTGTGGCCTAGTATAGAGCAGTCCTAGGGAGCGCGAGTTTGAACTTGGGTTGTGGAAGCACCACCCTTCATTTAATAAGTACAGAAAAGGAAGTCTGCTCTGTTTCCCACAATACAAAATCTCATTATTGCAAGAAACAGGGGGGCAAATTGCACCATCTGTTCCAGCCTCCTGACTTGATATTGTCTTGCGGAAGGCGATTCTTTTAAAATGAGATTCAGAAACCGTACTAATAAGTACACAAGTAAGTTACTTGGAAGCCCTCAAGAATTGGTGAAGTGACTCCCCCAGGTGACCTCAGTTTTTATGGCCCTGTGGCCGATCAGTCCAGGCACGAGCTTCAAAGAAACTCTGCCCAAACTGTCCAATTTGATAGATAGCCTGTGTATCTATGTGCATACCATCCCCTCCCAATGCCTCACTTTCTCAAAACAATGTCCAGCATCAAAGAAGGCACCCAGCATTATCCTCCACAACTGATTAAGGCAGCTGTGTGTGGGGCTTCACCTCCTCCCAACGTTCTCAGGACATTAAAGACTGTTCTCACACCATCAAAAACTTAACAAGAGCGAGGGAGGGAGAAGGAACAGATGCAGGAAGGGTAACCATGTCAGGTCACTAACTCCTCAATACAGTTTGTCTTCCAGACACATTTCTCATACAGATATCTCCCAAGGCCAATGCTGTAGCAATTATTCCTCCTCATTTTCTTTCTTTTTTGGCACTATCAGCTGTCTTCTCACAAATCATTGAGTTACGGAGAGCAGTACCTCCTGATACATCATGGAAGTTAATGGCAGATGGGTGGTAATCTGATCCTCTCCTAATATTTGCCAACTTGAGAAAACATATTGCCTAAAAGCACCCCATTTTAACTACTGTGACTGTAGCAAAAATAATTTTATAACTATATATAATGAGATGGTCCATAGTTTCTGTGTTGGACACATATGTGGTGAGGGCAGTCTATGTGGTTTCACCCTTACTTGTTTCCCCTTTCCCCCATCTATTACTCATTGTTAGAAGTTGTTCAGATTTGCTGTTTTTCAGCCTGTGGCTGTAGCTCCATAGATACAGAAAATCATTCCTGCTAATGCCTGGAGCGGATCAGATAGTTGATAAGCATAGCCTGTAGAAGGGACACCATCTGTGCTAAATGCCTTCTGTGCCTGCTGTCATATTTGAATCCGGCAAATTCTTTTCATCATCATCATGAGAGGCAGGGACAAAACAAAATTTGCAATCTGAAAGTTGGAATAGGCCTAGGTATGGTTCTTCAGGAATGTTGCTCATTATAGTAATATCTGCCCTCTGGATGTTCTGCTCCTAGGTGAATGAAAGGTTACAGCAAATGTGCAAATGGAGAACCCAGAATGGGAAAGAAAAACACCAGACAGTTTGGGTAGGGTCAGTTCCTTTACTGACAGGTAGTCCAAAGGATAACGCAGCCCCTTAGCTTAGCAGTTATATTCAACTGTAGCATAAAGTAATCCTACCTCAGTCTGTCCCAAGAGACAGCTCACAGCAAAAGTAATAAAAAGTATTTCCAGCAACATGCTCTCCTTGCAGCATTCCTACACAGATTAGGTTCTAGCCAAGCAGCAGGGACCAAGGCAAACTTGCTTATAAACACAAGGACATTTATACTTTAGATTGTGCTGAGTCACTCTCTGACTCACAAGTTTGCCAACTCACACTTAAGCAGCTGCAGGTGTAGGACAAGCACACCCAAATCAACCCTCTTGCCCTTTTTCTCTGTATGCATAAACCCACATACACTAATAGTATTCCCATAAGTGTGGTGTCTGTTATTTGCTGTAGAACCCCAAGTATCTCAGCTGTTAATAAACCTTTAAAATCTCCATGGTTGTGCAGATACGGTTGAAAACATAGACTGGGCCACAATCCAGCCCATACTTAAGCCCATTGAAATAATTTGGTTGAAGTACACTAATTAAGTAATGGATTGTAGGTACAAATGGAACCACAATCCAATGGACTGCATAAATATATATCCTTACCAATATACTCCCAGTCAGATTCCCACATTCATAAACTCCCATTGTTGATATTTCCAATATATTTTTCTCCTATTACCACACCTTTCTTTCTCACTTTTTGAAAAAAAGAGAAAGAAAATATTGAGTCAATAACAAAGGATGTAAATTAGGTTCATTCAAAATAATCAATTTTGTATATGAGCATAGAATTTGAGTTAACTTGGTGAAATGTTTGAATTTGGCTGGTGCACAGTATGAAAATCCTTTCTTACTCCTCTTGGTTTCAGAATTCAATATTGTCCTTCAGCAAATGTTTCAATCATGAAGTGTGGGTGTGCATGTGTGCATGTATACAGAATGGTGGTGGTGGTGTGATGTACTTTTATGAGACGTAGTCATTGTGGCTATTTTTAGCAGCTCATAGGCCGAGGTGTTGGTGTCAGCGTAATCCTGTAGCAGGAGATTTAGACCAAGGATAAACTGCAAGTTTTTCATTTGATTCCAACATTAAACCAACACAGCTATGATTGCCATTTATGGTTTGCAGTCCTTAGGTTTGTAGTCACAGAGTTGTCCTGAACTATAGCATTGCCGTTCTTTGTTGCAGCGAAGTGTATAGTGCTGGCTTTCATCTTTGCTCCTAGAGGCAATAAAGCACAGGACTCCTGCACTTTAAAAAAAAAAAAAATAGTTGGAAAGTCATCAGGAGGAGTTTTCACCTCAGCAGCCCTGTGGCACATCCATATATACTTGCTGAAATTCACTCTTCTGTGCAACTGTTTCAGGCATATGAGCACTTTCATTCTTGTTTGTGGACTCTGTTCAATAGGAATACTCTGAATGTGCAAAGAGGGGGTGTTGGAGCAGTGTGTTCTGCCTGTTGTATGAGGGTTGCTTTTTTAGTTTTCCCTTTCATTGCCTCTCCTTCTGCAGATAACGGGCCTGCGCTCACTTAGATTCTGAATCCATCATCTTTCAAGAAAACTGTTGGAAGAAGCCAACCAAGAATAGCCAGGATGTTCTGATCTTCCTCTCATTGCCTGATCCTTTCATACCTGTGTCTCATCCCACACAGGAGCCTGGACTGTGGAACGCCTGCTGGCACTTGCTCAGAGAAGTCTTGGGGATTCCCTAAGCTTGTGCAATACAAAGATACCCTTTCCATTTTATTTTTTATTTTTAAAAATCCCTTTCTTTTAAGTATTGTATGAGTTTGTGTGTGCGTATATATATATATATAAAAGCCCAGGTCAAACTGGAACTGATTTACAGTAGAAGTGACTGAAAACAACAAACAAAAGGAGAGAGAAAAAACCTTGACAAAAAATAGAACAAGTTATTTTATTTATTTGAATATTTAAGAGAGAAAAAGTAGTGCTGATGTTGCACAGTATTTTTGTTTAAAATGCATTTAACTTCAAAATTTAAAAGCAATTCTTGTGAAGAGGGGATTTTTCCCTAGAGCGCTTAAATGTAAGATAAAGACTGACTATTTGCTTTCAGGTTAATTTTTTTTTAAGTTATGAAAATAAAGATAAACTCTGCTTTCTCTTACTTTAAAGATGCCATTCATACACACGCTGGGTGTTTTGTTTTTTTTTTCTTTCCCCAAACTGGATGTGGTAAGTTTAAAGTTGTTCTGGCTTATTTTCCTGAATGTCTGCTAATGTTTCCTGCTTGGTTGTATTGTATTAGGGCAAAAGTCAAAACTTTCAACAAAATATTTTGAAAATGAAATGCTGGATCTTGGACAGTTGTTGTAACAAGGACTATAAGCGCAGTCTCCCAGCACTATCATCTTACAGGAACTTTGGGGTGTTACCAGTTCTCAGCAATAATGCCACTTAAACTAGGTGCTTATAAAATAGATTTTGTTGTCTGAAAAGAAGTTGTTTTCCTGCGTTGATTATTCTACTCAAGAGCTATCAGCAGCTAACAGCTGCTTGCTATAGTCCACAAATAATGTAAGCAAGACAAAAAGAAGCAACCGGGACAATACATCTGGAGAGAAACCTTTTTCTCTACAACTGTTCTAAAAGGCATTTGAAATAATATTTGGGAAGAGGTAGAATATTAAAAAAAATCTTTCCAGGAATAGCAAAGTTTATACAGTTGGATCTAGTCACAGGTCATAGTTCTCTCTATAGTAATTTGTTAGGACCAACATGTGACATGCTGATAGCTGGTGCTTATGTGACAGCTTTTAAAGAGTGATCCCTACCTATTCTGGGAAGGACGTATGAACATGACCCCAGGTTCCAATTGATCCAGAATAGTTCCTGGGAAAATCCAATTGGAAAAGCCATTCTGATATAACTTTTCAGTGGATATTTGCTTACCAGATGATGTCGAAAAGTTGATTGTGTGAGCCTTCGAATTGTACTGTGCAATGTACTTCTATGCACCTTTACTTGGAAGTAACACTCGCTGAGTTAAAATGTGGCTTACTCCTTAGTAAGTGTGCACAGGAGTCTGCTATACGATTTGGTTTTGAGTAAAGGTAATGACACCATCCCCATACAATTTAAACCTGAAGCCTTCTCCTGAAATTCTTAGAGCGATCCTGCTCTAAGAGGACTGAGCAAACCCAGCCATCGTGCATTCTCATTGAGCTTGCTCAGGAGTCCAGGGGAGTGAAACCACTTTGAAATATACAACTGTACAGCAGTGGTGCTATGAATTTTGCATGCTCAGTTGTTCTTTCAGGGATGCTGGTTGTGGGGACAATGCAGAATCCACTCCGGAAAAGCATCAGACATGTTCAACTCAGTAGGTCAAATCTGCATCCTACTGAGGAGCTGGAGCTCCAGAACATTGCACATTAAAATCAATGGCAGGACTCTTATTGGGGTCAGTGACAGAAGACCCATTTAGACAGTCACTTCAATGATTTCACTTGGAAATCTGCAGACTACCTTATGCTGCCATTAAAAACAAATGTTCCCATTAGATGCAAAATGCACAAACTGTACTAACTTGTGTTTTGTGTTCACTTAAAATCAACTTCCAAGGCGCCTCCTGTATACTTCTCTGTAAATATTTATTTACCCAACCTTTTTTAAAAGGAAAAAAAATTGTGAAACTGCAATTGCTGTACATAGTTTTTAAAGGTCCTCATTGTTTACAATGCTGTCCTCCATACTGAAAATAAAACTTCCTTCTCTACTTATTTTTGTTTGCTTCCCCATGTGGTAAAATATTATTTCAGTTTTCAAAAAACAAACAAACAAACAAACAAACAAAAACCGAAATACAAATGTTTAACATACTTTTTGTTTTGTTTTGTTTTCCATTGGTATTTTGACTTTGTCCATAGTCATAGTCAGCGGCTGCTGTGAAGGTAGAGAAGAGAACAGGATGTGCAAGGCTAACTGATGTTGTGTCTGACTATTGTCCGTGTAGCTCACTCCTGCTATCTACTGTGGCAGTTTGACTGACTCCAAGGTTTCAGGCCAAGGTCTTTCTTAATGGGAGATGCAAGCAATAGAATTTGGGGTCTTCTGTAGGCAAAGCAGCTACCACTGAGATGCAAGGCAAAACTACATGTTCCATTGGGCATGAAAAGAAATAGCATGTTTAAGCTGACCAGTTTTATTTTGAAGAAATAAACCTTCAAAAGGCCATTTAAAATGCATTCTGGGAGCTCCCAGGCCCAGATTAGGGTCCCTCACTGGATTCCCACTGAACCCCCAATTACTGTTAACTCAAAGATTCTGTCAATCACACCTTCAGGGGCAGCTGGGGAGATTCTCAGTGGGAAACTGGCTTGGAGTCCCTAAAGGCCGCTTTTCCTTCGAAATAATGCTTGTTCAATATGGCTTGTAGTCTGGCCCTTCCACAGGTGTCAGTCCCTCCCAGGAAAGCCGCAGCAGGTTATGCACTAACTCCAGTAGTTTCTATAATAGGGAACCAAGGGGCAAGGGGCAGAGTCCTTTGGAGAAAACTGCACGAGAGTTGCATGCTACAGCTATTGTACATTCCCATACATTTCAGTGGGCTTTCAGAGCAGAACTTCCAGAAGGATTGTGATGAATCATTAAAGGTTTAAAGCACAATGCTTAAGTCTTTTGCTTTGGAATGCTTAAGTCTTCATCAGTTAACTAGGACATTAGTCCTACTGAACTCAGCGGGACTTACCTCTGAAGCAAACATGCTGAGGATCAGACTGACAGAATCAGTCTACGCATTTGATTACTTTTGTAAGGTTGATGCACAATTCATAGAAACTTTAAAATTGGTGTGGCAGCCTGATCAGTAGTATATGTAATGAAATGTAAAACCAAATAGAATCCCACAGTAGTTCCTCTCTTAATGTGTGTGTGTGTGTGTGTGTGTGTGTGTGTGTGTCTTATCTATCTATCTATCTAATGGCCATAAATTGACCTACAGTTAATGTACACTTGATCCCCTTTCAGATTTAAATGCAGTTTGGTGTGCACAAAATTTAAGCCCATTGTTACACTACAGAGCTCCCTATGAATAGGAACTTCCATTTCTCCTCCAAAAGAGGATAACCACCATGTAAACCACTTTGCCGGCATCTCTTTAGGCAGAGCCCAATTTTTCTACTAGCCTGATTTTTTTTAACTAGCATAAGCGCTAAAATGTGAATTTGATTAACGACCCCACAAAAGAAAGCATCATATTCAGTAATACCAAGTTCTAAAAATTCCTCCTCTTTCATGAAAAGCTTCTATATTTCAGGATAGAAACTCCTGTAACAGCACTGTACTCAATATCTTTAGAAATACTTGACTGCACTAGTACTGAATGACCTACAGATGAGGTCCAGCTAAAAACTGCTACGGAAACAGAGATTTATTGTAAGTACTGAAAAATGAACAACAGTTTGAAACAGCCTTTTGTAGCCATTGCTTGATGTAAGAGATGCAAAACTTTGGAAATTATTCACAGGTGTTAGTCCTTTCCGATCACCTTGTCTGATAGTTCTGCCTAGCAGAGTTCTGCCTGTAGAGTTGAGATTTAGCTACAGAAATGTTTTTGTGTTTTGTTGTAGAGGCGATTATTATAGTTCCAGTTCAAAACCAGTGTTCTCATCAGTGCTTTTGGTAATACTTTAAAGTACAGTTTGGTGAAATGGTGCTGTTTTTCACTCTGTCACTGCTATGTCAGCATTAATAGGACAGATGGGGTGAACTGTACAGTGGTACCTCAGGTTACATATGCTTCAGGTTACATACGCTTCAGGTTACAGACTCCGCTAACCCAGAAATATTACCTCGGGTTAAGAACTTTGCTTCAGGATGAGAACAGAAATCGTGCTCCGGCGGCGTGGCAGCAGCAGGAGGCCCCATTAGCTAAAGTGGTACCTCAGGTTAAGAACAGTTTCAGGTTAAGAACGGACCTCTGGAATGAATTAAGTACTTAACCTGAGGTACCACTGTACTTTAATCAGCACATCTTTTCAATGGTCCCTTTGTAGATATATCTGGTGAAATGGGTTGAGTAGTCGTCCCCCCCCCCCCCCGAGTGTGCCATCAGAACTATGCCAAATATTTCAGGACATGTAGCAACCTGAAAACTTCTTTCCTCAACTCTCATAAGACCTGCTTATACATTATTCGTTTCTGAGTAGCAAGTTCAGTGACTAGACCTCGAAGTCTGTTATAGAGGCCAAATTCCCTACACCCCATCCTGCCATCAAGCCCATTCCCTTTAGGGAGATCTAGTTGATAACTAATTTTAAAAGTCTAAATGTGCCAGCACCCTGAAATCCTTTGTTAACTAGAGTTTACAACACAATCCTAACCCTACCCCCACCCCTGATAGTGCAGCAGTAAAATTGCTGGCACATTTGCAAAGCTAAGCAGGGTCCAGTATGGTTTCAAATATGATGGGGGAGCACATGTTGAGATGCCTGCATTGCAGGGGGTGGAACTAAGTGACCCTTAGGGTCCCTTCCAATTCTAATAATAATAATAATAATAATAATAATAATTGTACCCCGGCCGGAGCCAGGCTCAGAGCGGCTAACATCATAAATAATACAATATGCATAAAAACAAGCAATCAGTCGGTTAAAATGCATCCCAAAATTGATTCAAATAATTTAAAGTTAAAACTGGACAAATGACAATCCCCAGGTTTAAATTGAAAGCTGTTAATACTTGCCAGAACCAACTGTTTCCACTGATATTATAAGGACCTGTGAGCGGGCTGGGAAACCTCCTTTGTGCTTGTTCTTATACAAAGAGAAAAGGGTCAGACTGAACCCTGACCAAAAGCCTAGTGGAACAGCTCCGTCTTGCAGGCCCTGCGGAAGGATGTAAAATCTCGCAGGGCCCTGGTCTCTTGTGAGAGAGCATTCCACCAGCCTGGGGCCACGGCTGAAAAGGCCCTGGTTCTGGTCGAGGCCAGTCTAATTTCCCTGGGGCCTGTTGTTATTTGCAGACGATAAATGATTCATATTCATATCTACTTAGAAGTAAGACCCACTGAGTTCAATGGGACTTTCTTCCAGGTAAGCATTTTTGTGCAGCAGAAGCTGCTCTTTCATAGCAATTCTTCCTGGTATAAAAATGGAGTTCACTGCATGCTTGCAACCTTTTTTCTATAGTAGCACCAGGAACATTAGAAGCAATCAGTCCTGAGACAGTTTTCCGAACTTCAGGATGAGCTTCGCAGCCCCAGCCATCTATTCGCTAATGGCTTGTGCTAAATGCAGATCTTGAGGATCAACTGCTAGTACAGAACTAAACATGATAACCATATCTTGCTAATGTTCTGTTTCTAATGGAAGCAAACTAAATTGGTTCTAATTGAAAAGAAAAGGGGGGGAAATCAATAGATCATTCTCTTTAATGGGAAGTTAAATTTTAAACATTGAACTCACATCAAGTGGTTGAAATAGTCTCTGAAGGTGAATAACTGAGCAGAACTCAGCACAGAATCTTCTTATTTTGGTTTGGCCTTTATTAGACATGGGAATTAGAATAGTGCATTAGTATTGCCATCAGGTGTCAGCAGGATTAAATGTAAAAGGTGGAACTATTGAACAGTGCGTATCTGCATGACACAAACAGTTAAATCATCATGTGCACATGCTCGTTATGTGTATTGCTGTACTTAGTTTAGTTCTCAGTTTACTAATTATGGGAAATTATAATCTTCCCCCACAATATAACATGACATGCCTCAGTAAAAAATGTTGGTGAAGTGTGTTGCTTAGTACTGGAGTTGATAGTAAACAATATACCATTTTCTAAGGAAGACACTGCTAGAAAATTGGAAATAAGATCTCCACCCCCTGCTTAAAGGCACCCATTCAAATGTATTCCTATCATTTAATAGATCAGCTGTATGTTGTCAGGCTTCTTCAGAGCCCATGGGTAGAGAATCCTCCTATGAAGTGTGTTAGCACATGGTCTTTGCATCCCTTAACATTTTGTGTAAACCTACAGACTTCTCTCTCTTGTTAAAGATATAACTGCAAAGCATTGTGCAATGACTCTGAATTGAATGAGGATACGCTGTCTAATTCCGAAGGTATGTTTACACCAACCTTCTCCAACCAGATGCCCTCCAGACAATTTGGACTACAATTCCCATCATCCCTGACCATTGACTCTGCTGGCTAAAGCTGCTGGAAGTTGGAGTCCAAAACCACTAGAGGACCTCAGATTGGGGAAGGGTACTTTACACAAACAAATATAGGTTCAGACAACCTGAACTGCAACCTCCTCTGGAGGTGCTATGTGAACTCTTCATATATGTTATTCCAAGTGTTTTCAGTTCAGTATGACTCACTGACACATTGTTGACCTGGCTCATAGAAAATGTGATGCACTTGCTTACATTCGGAAAAACTTTCTGACAGTAAGAGCTGTTTGGCAGTGGAACAGACTCCCACGAGATGTGGTGGACCCTCCTTCCTTGGAGGTTTTTGAGCAGAGGTTGGATGGCCATCTGTCATGCATGCTTTAGCTGAGATTCCTGCATTGCAGGGGGTTGGACTAGATGACTTGGGTTGGACTTGGGTCCCCTTCCTGCTCTTAAGATTCTACAGTTCTACTGTATTGAATCTGCTCTCACATTTCATAAGCAACCACTAAATAATCGTAGGAATGTAATGTAAACGTCAACGTAAGAGCCATATAAGATCTGCACATCCCATGTCCACATAACATCTAATAATACAAAATTAATCACAGTATCCCCTACAAGCGGGATATATTTAATCATAAAATTAGGCATATTATCAATTGCCATATGTCTTTTGTGGATTAAGAAGAACATTCTTCCGGTTACCTTCCTTGTTACCTCTTCCTCCTCCCAACTTTTCATAAATATTTGAATTAATGCCAGCTTTTTCCGATACAGGAAAAGCCACTTCAACAAATCCCTTTGTTTCTTGTACGTACAAAATCTGTAGACTCGATGCAAAATACCATAATGAAACACGATGTGTTTCAAAAAATACTTGAAAAGACTGAAGATTAAGTATCTGGGTGAGCTTTCGGTTTCAGAAGGTCGTTGGGCTAGTTCCAGGTGAGAGTGAAATGATAGAGGATGCATTTGGAACTTTCTCCTTCATTCATCAGCAAGAGAAGCCATGGCAGTACATGGGCATAGATTCATTCTTTGTAAGTATTACCTTAAATCTGTCTGTCTGTTGGGCAGCACTACAAATCATGCACACACAACACTGCCTGTTTGTACTAACCCAGTAAGGATGAGAGAGCAGCTTTATTGCATTGCATTATAGCTTTATAAGGAAGTTTAAAGGTACACGTGTAGTTTATGGGAAATGGTGTTGTTTATTAAGTATTGTGGGTGGGGGTGGAAAGAACCACAGCCAGTCTGCTACCCTGAATTTTGAGCGTACCATGACCATGTCGTTTTTGCTTGGCTGCACATTTTGAAAGGGTTAGTGAGCTTGCAAGTTGATTGAAAGCTCTGTGGTGTGTGAACTGGCCAGGCTGAAAAGCCTGCAGCGTATAGGGATAACTTCCTGAGCCCCTGAAGAAATTGATTCCCCTGATGAAGTTTGCCGAGGGTGTTGTGATGGGTGAAAAGGGGGTACAAAGGGAGCACCCCCTTGTAGCTCTTGCATTGTGGTAATTCACCCAGCCTCTCTTCCTTCCTATCAACATATTGTTTGTCTGCCCGTAGCTCAGCAGTCAAGTATAGCAAAATGCCCTTGCAGAGAGGTACATTCAGCATGAAAGATTGGCCCAGAGTAAGTTAAATTTTATGTACTTTTGATTGGTAGTATCTTATAAGTTGGAAGAGGCTTTATTTTCAGAGCGTTTACATGACAAGCTTAAATTCCAGTTTTACATATCAGTCTTCCTGCCATTAAATCCCCTTGCTTTGCATGAAGACAGGTTTCTTCCCTGTTGGGATTGTTAAGCTGTCTAACTGCCTTTGGCAATTAGCAATTCATTCCCCATAATGCTTTGCTCATTGTAATATGTTGTGTGTGTGTGTGTGTGTGTGTGTGTGTGTGTGTGTGTGTCTGTGTGTGTTTATCTGTGTTTTCTGGAGGTCGCAGTGACCTAATTCACCCCCAGGAATTGAACAGTGTTGGGCGCCTTATCTAGTGCATTAACAAGCTGATGCATCAATATAAGGTCATTTGAGTGCAGATTTCATAGGCAAGGAGCAAGCATTTTGCCTAGCAACTAGGAATGTCAGTAAGGGGCAGTTTGGTAAAAGTTGAGGCAATGCACTAGGTATTTAGCCTGACAAGGAGAATTATAAGGAAGCCATGTTATCAACACATCTCAGGTTAAGGCTCCAATCAATAATTACTGCATGCTTGGGTCCAGGTGTCAGCCCTGCATCTTTAATGCAGCAGTCTGATGCCCTGGTGTGTTTTTTAAATTATTATTATTATTAGTAAAGGCTCTTCCTTGCCAGGATATTGAAGGTGAGGCAGTTCTTGTAACTCAGCTCATATGTTAGCTGTTTTGCATTTCCTAGATCTAGGCCAGAAAAGGCTCTGCCATTAAAGTTGGGTGGATGCAAGTTTTGTTTACATTTGTACATGCACCTCTCTGTTCCTTACATTTTGTCCACAAGTTCTTCCTCTTGCACTGATCTGTTTTCCTCTTTGTGACTTCTTCTTGTGTGTTCTGTCTTGTAAGGGTTCCAAGAAGGGTATCATTCTGAACTCTGCTACTGTATTTTTCTCAGGACCCTTGATTCTTATCCTGAGGATCTGGTTCTGTTGGGATTATCTCCAAACTTCTGTGTAGTGCTAGATGTTTTTATCTCTTCTCTCTCCACTTCTCTCAGTTTCTCAATTCACCACTCTTTAAGTTCAGGTTCTTTACATTTCCAAATCACTTTGGAAATATATTTTTATTTTATTTTAATATTTTTTATTTTAAAAGTCCCCATGAAAATTCAGCAACATTTTAATGTGAATTTATCCTAATATACACATTTTTGCAAAGCCATTTCCCCTTATATAATGCATTTTTGTATGCTATTTTCACTAGTATATACATTTTTATGCACACCACAAAATTGCATATTTTTGTACATGGTACTTGGCTGGAAAACTGCATGGCAAAATTTGGAGAAGTGCGAAGGATGGCTGTATTTCAGTTTGCATAGAAAAGCACAGATTTGTATTTCTTGGCCTTTCCCAGTCTTGCCTTTACTATGTTAAAGAAGCTTATTTATAGCAGATGAAAAGTCTGCTTCTCCCTCCTCTGATCTTTTAACAGTGCTGTAATGCCTATTTAAGTCATGTCCAGGAGAGAAGTTTCTTTGCTACTTCTCTTGCTTTCTATGGCCATTCTTTTATCTACATTTTATCCACCTGGCACCTGAATATACTTAAGATCTACTACAAAAAAACCAGTTCACTCCAATAGCAAACTCAGGTGGCAAGAGACAATAGAATTAGGGCCAAAATGGGGTCACTGAAAAACATCAGGGAGGTACCAGCATATCCAGAGGAATATCAAGGTTTGCAGAAATGTATGTGTGCGCACACACGCTCATAAGGGGGCAGCCTAGTGAGGACTGAGGATGCTCAGTAGCCACAGAATGCTGGGTGTCAGATGGAAAAGAAAGGGGAAGAGTGGAATGGCATATGCTAGAGGAGAACATAGCTGGCTGACTGACTGGCTGGAGCCCTGACCAGGAGCTGTGTTGTTAGGATAGGAGAATACATGCTAGCATTTTGAACAAGTCTCACTTATAATATATAAACCACCAACAGTGATGTATGTAGTAGCAATATGAATCCTTCACTGGGATTCTCTTTTGTGTTTTCCTACAGTCATAATAGGTGGGAATCATCAATTCAATCTATCTATAAAGTCAGATTCTGATTATCGACAAGTTAAATAATGAATGGTCCCTTGAATGTAACAAGAATGTCACTGTCTTAAATTCTAGTGATGAGCATGGAAATTGGGCTCTTCTCACTCAAATATAAAAGATCTTCACATACTGTACATCGCATAATAGAAAATATAAAGATTTGTCACAAACCTTGCAAATTTCTACACAACAAAACAATTGCCCCAAACTACATCTGAAGTTTCAAGAATTTTATGGGTTTTCCAGTGAAAATATGGCCAAGATTCCTACTATGGAGTCCTAGTTTAATGTGCATAGTTGTTGAATGCAGGGATCTTGCAATGGGAACCACAGTGATTGATACAGAAATAGATAGCTGGTTGCATTTTGGCATGGAGCTGTGAGCAATGTTGAGCTGTTCAAACCCTCCAACAGGGATGTCTTGGATAAAGATTTATTAGAGCAGTGGTTTTCAACCAGTGGGCCTTGGCACCCTGGGGTGCCTTGAATGATGGTAGGGGTGCCGCAGGCAACACTGGCCTCTATCCCTCTTTCCTTCTCTCCCTCTTCTGATGCTCTCTCGTGCGTTTGCCTTCCAAAGACTTCCACGGTTGTTGTTGCAACAGCCCTGTTGCTGTCTCCCAAGCTGCGGTGCTGGCCTCACATTCACCTTTGGCTCATCTCCGTTGGGCCACTAGGACTGGGGGAATCCTCTGCCCAGGTCCCTGTGGGGCAGCATGAGGAGGCATCTTCCTTTGGGACAGGGGGGAGACCAGGGGCAGCAACAGCAGCTCCCCAAGGAGAGGCTGAGGGAACACTCTACAAGGGAGGGTTTGGCTCCTCAGGCAAGGGATGACGTAACTGGGCTCCTGAGCCCCACAGGGGTGCCGCAAAAAGAATGCAGCTGGTCAAGGGAGCCGTAGATTCAAAAAAGGTTGAAAACTTCTGTCTTAAAGAATGTTGTCTTCTAGTTCTATATAGCAAAACTACTTTCCCCTAGGACTGACACATCATTTTATCAGGGGGTGCTGTGATGAGGAACCCTAGTTTAGCTCTGTCTTGAGCCTTCTTTGCCTAGGTGTCAAAGTGAAGAACCCAGGTGTGATGCCTTGTTCCTTTAACCCTTCATCTGCTTTTGAGTTTTACTTCCTCTTTGACTCTCTGTTCAGTGAAAAGGAAGCTTGCCATGGCTGCTGAGCTCTAGCCAAAATTTATAATACGTGTAACTCAGCAAAATGTATTTACATACAATGCATTTCTTTTTAAGCCTGAGTTTAAAATATAAACTATAATTAAAACCTGAAAGATCACCAATCAGAACCTCCAACTAACCTCTTGCCACTTAAAGCTCAGCCAAATAGTCACATTGGCGAGTATGAATGGAAAAGGAATGGCATAAGAATGAATCATGTTCACAATACATCCCTTTCTTCTGAGAGCTTAGTATGTCACTTTATAATAGGAATTGATGTGCAGATGGTATAGTTAAGTAGCCATGATCATGGAGATATTGATAGGACATAAGAGGATAGCGCAGCATAGTATATAGGGAATGCCTGTCCCTAGTGAGTTATGTATTTGATTTGTGAGTAGCTTTGTAAGTGTTGTGGTAGACACCTGTTTAATCTGAGATGTAAGAACAGCAAATCTAAACATTTGATCTATTTAAAATAAATTATCCTGTAACTTTAAACTTAGAAACTAACAAGCCTTTGAAAAGTTTGTTCTTTTTCTCCTTCAGATATGTAATGTCTTTCCCCCCACACCATAGGGGGCCAGCAGAATGAACAGATTTAAGTGCTACACGATGGGATAGGTATATATGTATATAGTTTTAATTCTATCAATGTTTTATTGTTTTTAATGATTGTTTTTTCTTTGTTCTTATTGGTTCTTGCTTTTATCTGTAAGCTATTTTGTGTCCTGTCAGGGGAGAAGGCGGAGTAAAAATTAATAATAATAATGATGATGATGATGATGATGATGATGACTGGTTGTGAGCAGTCCTCACAGGATCAGTTTGGTGCTGGGTGCTGGCAAGGAACAGGTCCAATAACTGCTCTTCATAATATAACTGGTAATTTCTAACACTATTAATAGAAAACCAGGGAATTTCTCGTAACCAGAAGAAACTTTCATTATCTTTTCATCAAACCTCTGTGCGCTTAACTGCCTGTGAACTGTAAACATCAACAACACATAAATTGAAAAAAAACCCAATAACTTATTCTATAAATAGAAGCTGTCATCTATGATAAACAAATCTTCCCACTACAGTGTTTAGACTTTGACCAATCACTGACCAATTGTCCACTGAACTGGGTAAATATGATTTACCTCAGGAACAACTTGCAGACCTGCTGAGAGAGTAGCATTAAGTTTTCAAATCTGTCCCGTGGTTCAGGAACCCACAACTCTTTGAATTTGGGGTTAAATTTGCAATCAGGACCGGTACTTGTGGATTCTGTTTAGAAAACCACCACAAGTAGAAGAGAGAGAGTTCAGAGGAAAATAATACAGTCTGACCAGTGACTGTTAAAAATAATAAAAAAGCACAAGTCTTCCAGAAACAACACTATATATCAGGAATATACATTAGGAACCTGGTACTATTAAAACATTATTGGGCTCCACCTCCAATCGCCCCTGACCATTGGCCATGCTGACTGGGGTGGAGGGGAGCTTTTATCCAGCAGAACCTGGAAGGCTACAGGTTCCCTTGCTTCATGGTGTAGCATTTGTATCTTGATCCTGTAGTTGTTTACACAGAATAAACTCCCGCCGAGTTCAGTGGGTTGTACACCTAGGTCATGAATTGCTTCCTGGAGTTTTAATTCTGAAACCAGAAGAGAGCTATCACTTTTAAAACAATTAAATCCTGGGAAGTCAATTGGTCTACTTTTGGTAATGACGTTGTACTGTCCTTTAATTATTTGGCTATGACATTGCATTGGAGGCTGAGCTGGTAATGGTATTGTGTTGACTCTTAAATTGCACAAACTGGTTTTTCATAACCTTAGTGTACACACCTGCAAGGCTTACACTGGAAAATATAGCCACCTTGTATCCTAGGGAAGCTGTTCTGTGATTACGTGCTCCTAGTTAGCTAGATGAAAGGCCTTATAGGTTGTCCTAGGAGAGGGGAAAGATAAGGGAAGGGCGCGCAGCTAAGTTATATTGACAGCTTTTCAGCAACACTGAGCTTAGGAAGCTGCCAAGGCAAGGACAAGGATGTAAATGCTGAGATTTGTATTTGGAATGCTGGTTAGCCTAAACTGGGCCTTGAAGATAATATTAGAAATAGGAGCTTCCCATTGCCATCCACTGGGGGAGTGGCTTTGCCATCCAACATACACCTGGTCCAAAGGTTATTTTAAGCCAAATATTGGTTTGTTTTTGGTTACAGCTTGTGGCTCCATGAGCTTGTGGGTTTGGAGAACCTTGGCTTAGCTCAGCCCAGTCCAGTGTAGCAGCAAAAAGGACCAGGGAGGAGCAAAGTGGCTGCATGCTGCTTTCTGGAGGCTGCACATTCATTCATGTTAGTCTTAGTATGAAATGTGAATCAGGCCACACTCTGCTTTACTGTAGATGTGACCCATCAACCGTTGACCAATTAAAATCCGTAATGGCCCTCAATTTCCAGTTACTCAAATGCTGAATATAGGGTGTACCAGTGAGAAGAAAATACCAACCTGGAGTGATATCCTGTCTTTACATTCTTTGAGTTTTCCTCCCTGAAGTCCACCTAGCCTAAGCACTTGCCTCCAGGCTGCTGTCATGCAAGGCTAATCAGATGACCTAATGTCTTAGGCCCTAGAGCTCCCCTCCTGGCCCACTTGGCACAACCTCATCTTTGTTGTAAGGAAAGCCATTTAGTAAAAGGGGGAGGGGTAGATATATTATATTTTTCTTAAGTAAATGGCCATTATTTTTTCCTGAAGTCATTAGGGTTGTTGTTTGGAGAGGATATTGATTTGCTTTAAGATGTCTGGTTGCTGTGGCTGTGCATATGTGGCCACAATTAATCTTGTAGCGGAGAATTCGCTAATGAAGAAGCATAAATGAGCTGTGTTAAGGTCGTTAGTGGTCATTGGATGTCTGCATACAGCAATTGCTCCTGCCCTTAATGGCATTTCTGGTCATTAAGGTTTCACAATTAATGACAACCGCTCTTTTTTAAATATGTGTGCGTGTTGGGAAGCAAGCTCTTCTTCAAGAATTCCATTTGTTTTCTCTCAGAGGTGCCTGACTAACAGTATTCTTTTAGAAAGAAATCCCTTCACAAAAACCTCTGTTTTTTAATTCTGGGGCTGCTGTAAAGCAATGGTGAGATGACCAACGGATCCAGAGATGATTGCAAGCTAGGAAATGGCTAATGGTTCTACTTCAGGGCTGGTTCTTCTTCAGAACAGTTGACTGTGATGAAGAGTTTGCATTTTGCTGGAGATTCTGTGTAAAGAATGTGCATGGGCCTTTGGTGAAAGAGGGCCAAGGCAGTAATTTTGGGATTCTTGTTATGGGATGCCTGCCAATGAGGGAGAAAGGACAGAAAGCACAGAAAGGAGAGCAAGATTGGGGAAACTTTAGGGTGGTTCTATCCATCCCCAGGTCATCCCCCAATTAGGACTCTTAAGCAAAACATTTCAAAAATTTCAAAGAAAGCAAACAAAGAATCTGAAGAAGGAAACATTTCTCATGGGGATGTCACACATCCTAAATCTCAGTCAGCTGAAATGACTAGATAAATTCTTGTTTGTTGTACTAGATAGTTGGACAGCTGGTAGAGAATTGAATATAATAATAAGGGAAGTACCTCACTGAGATAGGAGGGGCCCTCCCCCCAAGTGTCATTTCAAATGTCTCCCCTGCCTGTCCCACAACTGTAACGTGTAAGTCTCAAGCATCTTTCTTTGTTTCAGATCAGTCACATGATATAGTAATAACAATAACAATAACCAGCACCAACAGACATGTATTTCTTGTCTCCCCATATAGTTATGGGTTGCAAGGCTCACAGATGATTATGAACCTTGTTGAAAATTCCAACACACATGCACACACAAACACACACAGTTGTTAGTTCAGCGCTACTGTGTTTTGTGAGGGTTTCCTTTTTCTGCTCTTTTTTTAATTTCGCTTGGTAGAAGTGAATTGTTCCACCAGGCAGACTTCCAATTAATCACCATGTGCTTGATCAGGGGACCCTACCCTGATTTCATAGACAAAAATATACAGAATTACACCCTGAAGTATGTGTAATATCCTACTGCTATGGGTGACATAGCAGATTTGCATTGTTGCGTTAAACTCATGAGCACCAAATTATACATTACTTTTATTCCCAAAATATCTGGGGTGGGGAAGAGAGATGGATCAGAGTTGCAACATGTTGTGGGGCCTTAACCCTTCCACTGCACATGATGGCTTTGGTCCAAATCACTGTTCTCAGATCTCTTGTTAGTTACAGAGGTGAAACCATGCAAGCAACTTACATATATGCTTGTATGTTTTCCCTGTATGTGGCTAATGACAGCTCTGGCTTAGGGCTGGGGGGGGGGGGCAGATTTGGATTAGTGTTTGTACCATAGAATAGTGGGCGAGACTTTTTCCACACCTTGCCTCATTCCAACCTTCCATCACAGCTGCTTTTAGGAAAAGAAAATTATACAGGGAGATGCAATCACAGATCTCCCATTCAGTGTCTGGTTTAGCAATCAGGTCCACCGTTCTTTTACAATACAATAAGCTATTGGTACACAGTAATCACAGGGACGTGGGTGGCACTGTGGGTTAAACCACAGAGCCTAGGACTTGCCGATCAGAAGGTCGGCGGTTCGAATCCCCGCGACGGAGTGAGCTCCTGTTGCTCGGTCCCTGCTCCTGCCAACCTAGCAGTTCGAAAGCACATCAAAGTGCAAGTAGATAAATAGGTACCGCTCCGGAGGGAAGGTAAATGGCGTTTCTGTGTGCTGCTCTGGTTCACCAGAAGCGGCTTAGTCATGCTGGCCACGTGACCCGGAAGCTGTACGCCGGCTCCCTCGGCCAATAAAGCAAGATGAGCGCCGCAACCCCAGAGTCGGTCACGACTGGACCTAATGGTCAGGGGTCCCTTTACCTTTACCTTACACAGGAATCAGTGGGACTCCTAACATGCAAAGTACATTCAAAACCTCATAGAACTGTCAAGATGAGTGAACATACCCAGACAAGTAGAAGAAGCGGGCTGGATGAATGGCTAGACTTGAGAGGAACAAATGCAAGGTGGCACCACCGAAATAGCACATGCATGGTCATACTTGCAAACGGTTGTCTAGAATTGGCTGCTCACTAGGCTGCTCACTAGCTCTCAAGTGCTCACCTTAGAAAATAGAATTTGTGGAGGGGAGACCAAAAAAAGACAATAGAGGCTGTTACATGGCCCAGAAGTGGTCTTTTGAGTTTGGTGGCTCTGCTCAGAGGCCTAAACTAGATGTGATATGCAGTGGTGCAGCCTTAGGAAGTGAGTCTGAACAAAGGAATGGTGGGTAGGAGGACATTCTCAATTCTTTTCCATCTGTCATTTCCCTCAGTCTTTTCCATTCCAGCAGCTGCTTCTCCACCTCTGTGGAAAAAGATACAGGTTCCTTTTGTCTCCTTCCCCATGAAAAGCAGTGGGGGGGGGGGGCTGAGTAGAAAAATGGAAGAAGGTGAAAGGCTTAAACAGCCTCCCTCCAGCCCATGATCCTTGAACTTGGAGCCTCTTGAGTCTACTTGTGCTTTGCAGGAAATACTAAGGGACAATGCCCATGACAGCCAGCCACATTGAGACCAAATAACTTCAGAGCTGTGCCATTATCCCCTAGGAGTTCTTCAGAATCTTTTGAGAGAGTGGAAGAAAAGAAAGGTGAATGCTGTCTAGCCGCAGCATTGTGCAGAAATACAACAAGAGGGAGGATCAATTCTTCGGGAATTTTCACTGCTCCTTGTTGCTGCTCCTTGTAATCACGTTCATTTTGAGCACAGCTCTTACGCCGATTGATTTCGTTCCAATCAAAAGTCATTTCGTCCCCACCCCTGCCCAACTGCTAACGATTGCAAGTCTTAAGCCATGCAAATACTTGAAATGACAAGCTTTTCCTGTATGAAGCCACACGTACGTCCTTTGCTTACTTTTGCACATGTGCATTTTGGATGCATGTTAAAACTTGGGAATTGCTGAGACAGGGATGTAGAAGACTGCTTGTGAGAGATGAAGATTGCATATGTGTAGGCAAACCTTGGAGGGATGGGAGACGTGGTTGAGAAGGTGATTGTTGTCATTATCTCAGTGGTCTACTGTTGTCTTTCTTGTTTTGCAGAAGGAACACTGACCCTACCTTTGGTTTGTTTGTTTGTATTTCCCCCCTCCCCTCCAGAACCCCCCATTGCTGATCCTGCTACCGTAGTCCTGCTGTTTTGCAAAGCTGGAATCGACACGCATGTAGGGGAGGGGGCCAGAGTCCCGGCAGCTGTCCCCAGTAGATGTGACTGTTATGCTAGCTTTCCTTCGTTTATTCCTTTTGTAGGTTATTTTTGGCTCTGGGGGTCGTTGGGAGGTGTCTTTTTCTTTTTCTTTCGTTTGTTTGATCCTGAAAGGTTAGCCGTGCAGTTTGGTTTCTTCTGTGCGAACCAACCTTGGGAGTGCAGAGCTCTTAAAAATACAAATTTCTATTGCAGCCGCAAGTTTCAAATTGGTCTCCAAGCGAGGTGGTGGGCAAAGCCCACATTGATTCATTTGGAAGAGGGAGGCGCTATTTGTTCCTTCCTTTCACTCTCCTTGTTTTTGTAAAAGAGGAAAAAGAAGAAAAAGCCCACAATGTTTTTAAGAGCTCTGAATAAAACTGCTTTGCCAATGGGGAAGCGGGAAGGGTTGACTTTGGTTTTTCTTGTGCCCGGCAGCAAAAGGGTTAATGCCTGCTTTCCTCTTTGATATCCATTAGTTTGGAGCCCATGTTGTGATTGGTCCATGTCCATGTGTGTTTTGTTCCTGAACTTTATGACTTTGATTAAAGGAGCAATCCAAGGTGCGCCTGACTAAGGGTGGACATTTGCCATTTCTCCAGGTCACCCAACCTGCTTGCAGTTCACAGCAAACATGACTGAGGCCGTCAAAACCTATCAGTGGCAGTGCATTGAGTGCAAATCCTGCAGCCTCTGTGGGACGTCTGAGAATGATGTAAGTTCATCTTCATTACCGATATTGAGATTAGCAACTTAGTTTAAAGGCTATAAGTTCATTTGTAATGTTCATTCATTTAAATCGCAGCACTTTCCGCAAGCAGAAGATAGCCTTTTCTATGATCTATAATGTTTTGGTGCGCACACATGCTCTCTCTCTTCCCTGCCTCATTGTTTTTAACTATTATACAGGATCATTTAAGATGATAACACTTGGTACAAATGGATCAAGGTGATAACAAAACTGTGATGGTTCAGGTGGCCTTCATAAGGCTCATTTGCTCTACCCAGGATGTAACCACTAAAGAACTTTGCAGCAAGGGAGGGACAAGCACAGCATTTGCCAACTCCTCAGACACCCACAGCACAACCAAGGGAAGGAGTGCTGCTAGTGCTCCTTTCCCTATCCCAAGTAAATTAAAGCAACTGCAGCATAAGCGAGAGACCACCCTGCACTATTTTCTTTAAACCACGTACATGATGTGGCTTCCAGTCTCAGGTTAGGAGGAAATCTCTGCTGTCTTGCAGAAGGGTGTTTCACAAGATGTGGCCCAATGCAAACACCATCCCCTCTGCACAGACAGCAAGGGGAATGGAGGCCTGTGATAGGCTCCCATCATTTTACGGCAGAGGAAGGGGACTTGAGGACTTCCAGATGTTGCCAGTCTCCAGCTCCCATCAGGCCCATCCAGCTTAGCCAGTGGTCAGAGATGATGCAAGATGTGGAGGGCCACCGATTCTCCACCTCTTAATAAGGCCACTATAATAAGAGTATGTTCCTTTCTGATCTGGGTTTGAATATGTGTGGACTTGAACTACGATAGCTGAGGGTGGTTCAAGCCTCAGTGTATTAGGACCTGGAATATGTTTTGGCTGCAGGCAGCGGACATTGCAGAACATGAAAAGTCCCCAAGGTAATGTGGTAGAATCACAGTTCGATCACATGTACATTAGCTTTGTAAGCACTCTTTAGTAAAATGTTTGGAAATCTCAGATCTGAAGATGGATTTTTTTTTTTTTACCTTTCTTCCTCCCCCTCCTGATACCACTGGTGTCATTTGTCTTAAGTAGGTTGCTGAATTTCCCACCTGGTCTAATTTGCTGTTTTGTTTAGTTTTGCTTAATTAAAAAAAAAAAAAATATTTATTTTAAAAAACCTGACCACTCAGATAAAAATCAAGATGGTGCACAACAATATATGGAGGTTGTTGTAAAGCAAAAGAGACCATAAATAAAATATTGAATAATAATTAAAAATGACTGGCTCATCTTGAGAAAATGCGTGCAGCCTATTGGTGTTAAAGGGTCTTGAAGAGATGGCTGAAAATTAGCAGTGAGGATGCCTGCTGTATCTCTGCTACAGAAGTGGCTCAAAAGGTGGGATAGAGCCACTGTCCTAGCTTACTGGAAGGGAGAAGGGCAGGAGAGAGGCAGTGGGAAGTTGGTGTAGTGTAAACTCACCTGGAGGAATGCTGGATTAACTCCTCAGGTGCATTTGCATCATGCCAACCTTCCCATAGGGGTGCGGGTGGCGCTGTGGTCTAAACCACAGAGCCTAGGGCTTGCCGATCAGAAGGTTGGCTGTTCAAATCCCCACGACGGGGTGAGCTCCCATTGCTCGGTCCCTGCTCCTGCCAACCTAGCAGATCGAAAGCACACCAGTGCAAGTAGATAAATAGGTACTGCTCCGGCGGGAAGGTAAACACCGTTTCCGTGCGCTGCTCTGGTTCGCCAGAAGCGGCTTAGTCATGCTGGCCACATGACCTGGAAGCTGTACGCCGGCTCCCTCGGCCAATAAAGCGAGATGAGCCACAACCCCAGAGTTGGCCACAACTGGACCTAACGGTCAGGGGTCCCTTTGCCTTTATTAACCTTCCCATTGCCTTGCCACTCCTTCGTCATGTTAAGCAACAGTGACCCACATAGCAGTTCTGCTCCACCTGGCAAGCAGCTTCTATTGGCACTGGAGATTTTAAGCGTCTTTCCAAGATAATAACAGGCAACAACAATAATAAAAAAACAGAAAACAAGCTGCTTACACAAGCCCCTCTTGTTTTAGCAAGGAAACTTTGCTTTTTTTATGCAAGGGCTACAAGAAGCCCTTCTATCTGTGTGTGTTGATGCTGCTGTTAGGCCATGCCCTGAGCAAAATGAGAGTTTCCCCCCGCCATTTGAAATACAAGTTGCAACATGCACGCCAGATATGTCCAGAAATCCTGCCTGTGGAAAAGTGAGAACAGAGTGACAGCCATTTCAGAAAGCAGGAGGGATGCTCCTGTCTCTATCTGCATTCATATATGTTCTCTGTTGTCTTCGTGCCACAACTTCATATTTATAGTACCACAATGCACCCATTTATGGGATATTTTCAGCTGCTATGACTAATCTAATGCCTGTTTTCTTCTCTTTCCTCCGAACAATCTTGGATCAGGACCAGCTACTCTTCTGTGATGACTGTGACCGTGGCTATCACATGTATTGCTTAAACCCACCAGTCTCTGAACCTCCTGAAGGTAACATTGCTTGGAATCTACCCTATTGTTACTGTTTGCTGCTGCTGTTAAATATTTCTGTCCCGTTTCTCTGCTCAGAGAGCACTCAGGGTACCATTTCCAACTTTATTTATTTATTAAATTTGTATACCACCCTTCATCCAATGATCACAGGGCAGTTCACGACAGAAAAATACAAAATGGAAAAGAGAATACACAATAAAACAAAAGCAAAAGCAAAACCAATCCATAAACCCCCTTCAATACTTAAAAGGCCATAGAATGTTAATCAGCCAAGTGTCTGGTTGAAGAGAAATGTTTTTGCCTAGCGCCTAAAGATATGTAATGAAGGTGCCAGATGAGCCTCCTTGGGGAGAGCATTCCACAAACAGGGAGCCACCACAGAAAAGGCCCGTTCCCATGTTGCCAAAATATGGAACAAGGTAAAGACGTTTTCAAGATATGGAAAAAGGTAAAGCAGTCATTGTTGTAGATCATGCTGTGTATGTGCAATTACACAACGTGGCTTAGCCAAAGGATTCACAAATACTAATGCAAACTCCTTGCTCATCAAACAGAATTTGCACCAGCAGATGAGTTCAGTTGACTTATAACTTGCTTTGCAAGCATTTTAGAAGCCCACGCTAACAAAAGTAACACAAACCAATGGGTGGTTTCTTGACTTGGAAAACATGACCGTTCTTGAAACCTACTTACATTTAGAGGTGTACACCTGCTTCAGATGAAACCTAAATCACAAACTGAATCAGCATGCGTTGGAGAGGTTTGGATCTTATCTGAAACAGAGCAAGCCGCCTCCAAAGCAATTCATGGCAAATTTGGGTTGCTCCTGAAGTTGCAAGGGTATTTAGAGCAGTGTTTCTCAAACTTGGGTCCCCAGCTGTTGTTGGACTACAACTTCCATCATCCATAGCTGGCAAGACCAGTGGTCAAAGATGATGGGTCAAACTTTGCTTTCCTTCAAAGTTTTGGAACAAGTGATGGCTTTTGGAAATAATCTCTAGCGTTGTGACTATAGGTCAGCACTTACCTAGCTGTGATGCAAACAAATTTATGCAGGCAGGAACAGGCTAATGGGAATCCAATCTCATTGTGGTGTTCCTGAAAATATTCCCCATATATATATATATATATATATATATATATATATAGGAAGCTGCTGTGTCTTTGAGTGTGTGGTGACTTCAACAGAAGCTAAGGAGTGATTTTCCAGATTGTGTAATGAGGCCCATGCCTGTGCCATGGGAAATCAACCAGTTAACTAAATAATTAAATGTGTTATGCGAGTCCAAAATCCTACCTCACAGAGTCAACTGCCTGCCAGATCTCTACATAGTTAACTTCCTTCTGATCAGCCTCATAGGGAAGTGGGGGACAGAAGTAATTTTGACACATCTTCAACTATCCATCTGTTTATTAGGCTGAATACAATACAGTTTAGTGAAACCACCCAAACGGAAAGGTATTGTATATTTGGCAAACACAACTGCCACTCACTAGGCACACTGTATGCAATACATCACTGTATCCCCCTTGTTTATACAGTGGTCCCTCGGGTTAAGAACTCAATTCGTTCTGGAGGTCTTTTCTTAACCTGAAACTGTTCTTAACCTGAAGCACCACTTTAGCTAATGGGGCCTCCTGCTGTCGCCACACGGCCGCCACACGATTTCTGTTCTCATCCTGAAGCAAAGTTCTTTAAAAAAAAAATATATATTTTATTAAGGATTTTCTTGTTTTACAGAAGCGTAGTGCCTCATATTTTTTTTTTCATGTAACATTTTTACAAATCCGTTTCATTTGTTGAGGCATTAGGGGGAGAAGAAAAAAAAGAAAAAAAAGAAAGGGGGGTTGGAGAGAGGGGAGATGGATGGGGTGGGGTCGGGTGGCGGTGTTTCTATTATGTTTAATGTATGTAGAGTTTGGTGTCAGCGTTGCTTGTGTTGTTCACTTGTGTTCCTTTGGTGGTGAGAGAGGTTGGGGTTGGCCTAGGGTGTGATTGTTTGCTTGTGATTGGCTGTGGTGATCTTTGTTTTCGTGTGTAAGTGAGGTGGGTGGGTGTTTTGGATCAGGTTAGCCATATTGATTTGTATGCTGTTGGTGGATTATTGTCATTGTCCTGTTGGGCTGTGTATGTGATAAAGGGGAGCCATACCGGGGTGAAGGCGTCTTCTTCTGTTTGTCCCCGTGTCAGTTTCAGTTTATTAGTTAATTTTTCTAGTAGGGCTGTTTCCCATACTATTTGGTACCATTGGTCCATGCTTACTCCTGACAGGTCTCTCCAGTGTCTGGTTATGGTGTTTCTGGCTGCTGAGAGCAGGTGGGTTATGAGTTCTTTGTGGTGTAAATGGGCATTGTTGTCTTGGAAGATGTTTAGTAGGGCCAATTCTGGGGTGATGTCTATTACTTGCTTAGTTATTTTACATATTTCTTGTATGGCTGTTGTCCAGAATAGTTGGATTTTGGGACACTCCCACCACATGTGGAGGTATGTGCCTATGGAGGTGCACCCTCTCCAGCATTTTGGTGAGGTTCCTGGGTGTATTAGCGCTAGTTTCCTTGGTGTTAGGTACCACCTGTAGGTGAGTTTCAGTGTGAGTTCTTTTCTTTTCATTGATATGGATTTAAAGGGGGGTTTAGACCACATTCTGGTCCATTGAGTGGGGTTAATCTCATAGCCTATGACATTCTCCCATTGTTTTTTGATTGCGTCTAGGGGATTTGCGGGATTTTGGAGTAGTATTTTGTATATTGCGGATACCGTCCCTTTACCGTTTCCCTTTGTTGTTAGGAGGAGGTTTTCGAAGGTTGTCAGGGGCCTAGTTGCTGCTGATTTTACTGTTGGGTCTGAAGCAAAGTTCTTAACCCAAGGTAATATTTATGGGTTAGCGGAGTCTGTAACCTGAAGCATATGCAACCCCATTTGGTGCTGCATTCCATTGCAAAGTGGGAGAGAGCAGGCGCTGTAACCTTACAACAGCTTGACTTCACCCCCAAAGGCACACTCCTCCACTGTCTCCAAAGATGAATGGATGCCAGCCTTGTCTTCATCACATAACTGTGACAAACATCACTGTAATTAGATTTAGTTGTGTGGTGCTTTAAATATTGCTTTTAAAAAACTCTAGTGCAGGTATGCGTACCTGTACTCATGCACAGACACAGAGATGTGTGCAGCATATTTCAGATTAGAGTGTGTACCCACATAATTTTTTAAAAAAAGGATTGTACCACCTCAGAGTGGTGGAGGGATGGGTGCCAACCAAAACTGATGCTTCCAGTGGGGAAACATCTGAAGAACTCCTGCATCTTTTGTCATTTGGTCCTTAATATAAAATATATATAGCCTGTCCATATAGCATGCACACACAGAGGAATATGCATATTTGTGATCACACATGTGGATCCGCATGTCCTGCAAATGTTTTACCTGTAGGAAATGTGTGACATACAAATTGGTCCTCTTGTGTAGTGTGGTTTAAATAGCTTTCCCACTTCTTCTGCCTGACACTGATTGATGTACCCCAGGACCACTCACTGATCTGATGGTTTTATTACTGTATTTATTTATAGGGAGTTGGAGTTGTCATTTGTGCCGAGAACTTCTCCGAGAGAGAGCATCTGCCTTCTGCTTCCAGCCCTAGAAGAGTCTCCGTGGACCAGGACTGGGCTTGTTCCTGGACTTTTGGCACCAGCACACAACTGTCACCCGCCACCTAAGGATCTGTGTCACTACAAACACACCTGTACACACATGAAAGAGAATGGACATTCAAAGAAATTTCTGTGGTATTTGCTGTCCAAGTGTAGATTTCACAAATCTCGTACCTCCTGGGTTCTACTAGAAGGAACACACATGGTTTGTTTGTTTTTTATGTTTCCCCATCCCCACTGCAGTGCATGATTGCAGATATGCCGTAATAGATTCACATGTGTTATGATAATAGCAAAGCAGGGAACTGTTGTAACTGTTGGTATTTAGGCATTTAAACTGTGTGGCATTGTGCTTTTTGTTTGATCTGTTGTTCCCCCCACTCTAGCACCCCAAGAGAAATGCCAGTGTCATCTCCACATCCGTCCTTGATGCAGAGCTGTGGTGAAGATATTGAGAAGTATCATTCGCTGCAGGTGTCTTAGAGCAGGGGTCAGCAACCTTTTTCAGCAGGGGGCCGGTCCACCCTCCCTCAGACCTTGGGGGGGGGCCGGACTATATTTTCTGGGGGGAAATGAACGAATTCCTATGCCCTACAAATAACCCAGAGATGCATTTTAAATAAAAGCATACATTCTACTCATGTAAAAACACCAGGCAGGCCCCACAAATAACCCAGAGATGCAGTTTAAATAAAAGGACACATTCTACTCATGTAAAACCATGCTGATTCCTGGACCATCCATGGGCCAGATTGAGAAAGCGATTGGGCTGCATCCGGGCCTTAGGTTGCCTACCCCTGTCTTAGAGGAACCTCCCCCTCACAAGCACACTTTTAGATGTAGAGGACCTTCAAAGGATACAACAGCTCAGTTCTTTCCTAGTCATTAACAGTAAGGCCCAAGCTACATGTTGGGTCCTACCAGTCCAAGTCCTCTCAATTCTCTGGTAACAGGTATGTGGAGATGGGGAACCTGTAACTCTCCAGATGTTGTTTTCAACACCATCCCTAACTGTTGGCCGTGCCGTCAGCCTCCTGTTTTACATGGGGTTGAAATAGATCTGAGCAGGTGGGAAAATTCAGCCCTGGGGTCCAAATATCGCTCTCCAGGTTGCTCAGAATTTCCCCCAAGCCACATCCCATCACTGTCCCTACTCCACACACTGCTCAAAGCTCTTTTGCCTGGCTGGAATTTGTCCTTCACTGTGATAATGCCTCTCACTTGCTGGGGTCGAGAAGGGTGTGTGTGCTTGTTTGTGTGTGAGGAAGCCTCTGGTTTTGCATTTGCATCTGTCGCTCTACCCATCTGTTTGCCTTTGGTCTCCCCCACCTCTGGCATGCGTCCTTGGGAAAGTTACCCGCAAGGAAATGCTGTCCTCAAGCTGGAAAAGTCCCACCAACCTCCTGTTCGAACACA
This sequence comes from Podarcis pityusensis, assembly GCF_964106645.2. Lineage (NCBI taxonomy): Eukaryota > Metazoa > Chordata > Lepidosauria > Squamata > Lacertidae > Podarcis > Podarcis pityusensis. Next base: position 46,255,324 of record NC_138028.1, read on the forward strand.
TTGACCTGCCAACATTTAAGTTGGGCCAAAGGACACTGTTTCTTCAGGCCTGATCCGAAGACTTAAAATGGGAGCAGCACATGTGCTTAGGGTAGAGCACCCAACATCCCATGGCTGTGTGCATGATCCATAGGAAGTTTTCTTATGCAAAGCCAGACCATTGATTCAGCTAGCTCAAGTGTTGTCTACGGCAAATGGCAGTTCTCTAGGTTTCAGACAAGAGTCTTTCCCTGAATCCCCAGCCCTACGTGGAAAAGACAAGGATTGAACCCAAGTTCAGCCTTTTGAATGAGCTCCACCTCTGCACTGCAGCATCACTAGTCCAGGTTAAGCATGTTTAAGTATCACAGATTTAAGCCCATGCTTAACTCTCTTCCATCTAAATCAATGGCTATGTACAGTTCTTAGGAGCATGGTCCAGCCAAAATTTCCTCTAGTTGTCGGAAGGACATTTTAAAGTGTTTAAAGCAGGGGCTGGGGCTGTAGCTAAGTGGTAAAACATCTGCTCTTCATGCAGAAGCTCTATGGTTCAATCCCTGGCATCTTCAGGTAGGGTTGGGATAGACCCTTGCTGAATCAGTGTAGACAATGGACCAATGGTCTGATTCTGGATAAGGCAGCTTCCAATATTACTATATATTTTCCAAAACACTAAGAGACTTGGAACTCAGAATGTCAGCCCTTTCCTTGAACCTGCAGATTTTAGTAACTGCTTAAAGGACTCTCCAGTGTAGAGATGAGGGCGCACAGCTAGTATCCTCATGGTGGTGCCCTGATCCAGCAGCAACTGCACATCTGGTGTAGCAGCTGCACTCGGATGGCAGTCAGCCCCAGGGAAGTTGCTGCAGGAGCAGCAGAACCCCTTGCTAAAGCGAAAAATCTAGAGTCTGGTGTTCCTGTAGATTTGAATGGAGGATTTGCTTGATTCACGAAAATATAAAATGGCCATTACAACACATTTCCCTCCCTAAAAGAAGACCTGCAAATGTTCTAGATGCTGTGTTCAAAACAAAAGAGAAGTGAACCTAAGATGGTTGTAGTGTCCTACATCTCTTCTGTGGACCCTAGGTCTCTACCAATCATTATTTAAGATGGCTACAGAATACATTGTGATTGTCAAGATATCCTGAGCCTCTAGTTGCAAGAAGCTGGAAGATGACTGGGGGTCCTTCATTCTATAAGCACCTGCTTTCTTGTAGCTTTATTTTGAAGGATCCAGTACTGGCACAGTGGGAGACAGGGCACTAAGCTGTTTATAACATTGACCTGTGGTTGTCTGAATGTCCTTATGATTGACACATTGTGTTTGACCCTTTTTCTTTCATTTGATTTTAGAGAAAGAATGGCTGTATGTAGATGCATAAATTGTATACGTTCCATAACTAATTTGTTGTAATATGCCAGGGGAAACTACTCAAAATTGCCATTTGCTTTGGTTCAAGGCCACCATTTAAGGTAAATAAGCAAGTAGGCTTTATTTTCAGAAAAGTGCAGGCCGCCATGTTTTAAAAGAAAACTCCAGCAAGAACAGAATCCTAATACTTCTCTTTGGGCCAGCTGCTAACAGTCACAAAGGAGCGTGCTCATTTTTTAGTTTCACCAGGCTCTTCCTCAAACTTGATCTTAAACGAAACAAAAGTGAGGGGGGAAATGTTGCTGGTAAAACGTTTTGCAATATGCAATATAAAATAGATTTTCTAGAATCTATTTTAAAGTGCCATAACCCACTATTCAGAAACAAGGGTGCAATCCAGCCAAGGTTGACCACTTTTATGCCCCATAGATTTCAGCTATGACTTTGCTTATTTCTGCCATAGAAAGCAATGAGACTTAGAGCCTAAATCTTGATTCGAAAGTAAACCCCACCGAAGGGACTTGCTCCCCAAGAATCATGCATCAGATTTCAATCATAAAAAGTTTAATTTTGGCTGGCTGGCTCTGTAAGTGTTATCATTTGCTATCACTGTGTATGTTTATGAACTACAGCACTGTTTTAGCACTAACTAAGTTGGCATAACTGCAGCTTCCATCCCATCAGCTTCTATTACCAGATGTGGTGTTACGCACAGTGACTGTATGGCCCAGTATTGCCCAGAGGGAGCGAGACTGAGATGACATTTCAGTCACCATGGGGTTGAAATGTGTCATCTGAGTTGATACAACGCTATGCAGCTAAAATTAAGTAGTAACCTTTGGGAAATGGGACTGCAGCAGGATGGATGTGCCCAGAATATGAGGTGCCTGTCTTGTGCCAGAGCAATCCATCCTGGACACTGTTGCTGCTACACATTTCTGTAAGCTCAGTACATCAACTTACAGTACTCGGGAGTAAGTTGCTCTGAAATAATTGGATTTGCTTTCAATTATATTGTGTTTAAGATCAAGGGATGGGGTGAACAGTGTTATCTTGAAATGCCAATGCAACTATGTACATTTTAGTTAATCCCTTTGCTGAGTAATGCTCTGAGTAGCACTGAGCATTCATGGCAAGGCAAGAAACTGATTTGGCAGTTTTTAGGGTCAGGGAAAAGGAGAAAAAAGGCAAATGGAAGAAAGACCATCTGCTCACAGAACAAATCCATCTGCGGAATGGGAGGAGGCAATTTTGAGGTTTTCACCCTTCCCTGCAGCCCCTGTGCTCCCCTAAACATGTTTTGGAGAGCAGATTAAGGAGGGCCCTGGAAGGTGGCAGGGGATAGGGAATTGCCAAGGGAAATTGCCCCCACCCCTCATTCTACTGATGAATCCCACCATTGGATGCCTCCCATAAGGAACTGCAAGAATGGAACCCAAGGAGGCATTTAAAATCATGTCTCTCTTGGCCCTAAAAGTTGTCTGAAATGACAAAAGCATTGTTTTTTTATGAACTCGAAGCAGTCCATGGAATGCAGAATGGCAAGCAGGGGAGTTACAAATCTTGTGTTTGCCATGTGGCACTAATGTGGAGGGGGAGGGTATTTGCAGGAAAGGATCAGCTGACAGGTGGAGGTTCTTAACAGTGAGGACCTCTCCATCATGCCCATTCATGATGATTTGCACTCATAATGGTATCAGGGTGGCCTCGCTTTTAATAGTGTTTGCACCTGCAAAAGTTTTGCAGCAGACATCCCATTTAGTTTCCTATCCGTGCATGTCCCCAGGCTTCCCACTGAAATCCTGCAGCTTTTTCCACAACAAATGTCCCACTTCTGTTGTGCTGTACCTCTAGGGTGCCCCTCTAGATGGCAAATAACTAATAAAGCAGAATGTTGTGTGAGTGATACAGTATACACCCACCACTAATGCACTGTTGTTGTGTCAACTGACATGTTGCAGAGCACACCTGCAACACGTCTCCCCAGCTAATTGGGAGGAGCCCTGGGAAGAATAGAATACCCTTCTCTGCCCACTATTTCTCCTTTACAAATTCCATCCCATTCCTTATTACAAGCAAACGCCTGGGCAATTTGTTTGCTGAAGTAATGGGTAGCTCCACTGGGATCAATGGAAGTCAGATAGGAAGATGGCCGAGGCTGCATTTGGGAAAATAAGCACTCTTCAAAGCTTCTCTGTAAAATGAATCACCTGAGCATTTAAATGTACATTGTCAAAAGAAGTATCACTTGACGTTATTGCCACCACCTCCTCAACAAATTAAAACACAATGAATTATAAAAAAAAGGAATTGTTTTTTCTTGTTTGCATTGTCTGTAACCTTTTGTATTTTTTAATTCATTATGATGAGATTAGAGCACATAGCAAGTTGCACATTTATATACCCGGACTCATACGTATGATGCAACCAAGTTCTGCAAAGGACAAGAGAACCATTTAGAGCCATCAAAAACTTTGTCTGCTGTTAGATCACAAGAAAATGCATTATTATTCCTCATATTCTCTTGCACTGAGAGTTGTTTGGGCCCCAAATGGAAGCACTGGAAGCAAAACACATGAGTTATGAAACCCATTAAATGGAAAGCTGAGCAGGCTAAGCCAACCCAAATTAAGGTTGTGATCCTACACAAATACTTAGTTGTAAGCCCCATTGATTTTAATAGGACTCATTGCTGTAAAAGTATGACCAGGACTGTAGGCAATTCAAGTCTAAGATTTCACGTGCCAGCAAATAAAATGCTCCGGTGTTAATATATTGTTAGCTGCTATACCAACATTTTAAAATAACAAGAAGTGCATTGCAAGTTCATTAAAATGGCCTTGTATGTAGATAAGTTTATATGAGTGGGTCTTATGGAGAAACCATGTATTATGTGTCTGTTTGGTTTTTGTGTACCATTGTGAGCAGCACTCAAAGCACTAGCTTTTTGCAAGCACAGAGAGAACGATCTGTGCCAAGTTTGGTGTGTGACATCTGCATCTGCACAATCAACTCCATGCATGGCAGGGAAGGAAAAGTCAATGCAACCTGACCAAAAACGCCGCTGCAACGCACCAGAGAGACCCATGAGAATTGGCTCCGAGTTGCAAGACTTTTCGATTAAAGTGTTGTTCCAGGAACTTCATGCTGAGCATTCAAAGCATCTTTCAAGGGTAATGAAAAACTAGATGTGGGTTCAGTCAAGGCTTTGGTTGATTGGCTGTGTGTTTCTCTGTTCTGGTGAGAGCAGAATAGGAAGCTGGAGTGAGGACTGGCAGGCAGCCAAACCTTGTCTTCAGCAGTGATATAATTACTAATAATGACCTCAAGCCCAGTCAGCTAGTTAAATGGCTTTTCAGGACAGGCACCAACTTAAAGTCTGGTTTATAGGCAGGATAAACTGAATCTTTGGGGTACATGAAAACTGTTGTGCTTAGGTCCTCCTCAGCTATGGTCCAGGAGAGAGGTCAACATCCTCAGGCTACAAGGCTAACTATATATTTAAGATTAAATTTAAATTGTTGTTATTAAAACATTTAATTAGAAAGCGACTTAAAAATTCTTAAAATGTGCCCATATGTATGTCTGTGTCAAGAGATTTAGAAAATGGAATAGTTTATAAACCTGAGAACGTAAGAAGAACCTTCCTTGGATTAGATCAAAGGCTTACTTTAGCCAAGCAACCTGTTTCCGACAGTGTCCAACCAAAAGTCTATAGAAAACCCATAAGAGTGTGCTATAAAGTGCTGGTCTAGGGTTCAAATCCCCACTTGGCCATGAAGCTCACTAGGCATCCTCGGACCAGTCACTGCCTCTCTGCCTAATGTACCACTCAGGGTTGTTGTGGAGATTTAGAGGGGGGAGAATCATGTATGCCACCTTGAGCTCCTTGGAGGAAAAATTGAATGAATGAATGAATGAATGAGAGGACATGATGACCTAGCACTTTCCTGTTTGTGTTCCCCAGTGACTGGTATTCAGAGGCAATACAGCCTCTGATCCCAGAGGTAGTACATATAGCCATAACTAGCAGCTTGGTAGCCTGATCTCCAGGAATCTGTCTAACCTCAGGTTAAAGTTGTTTGGACTGGTGACTGTTCACTACATCTTGTGGAAACAAATTCCATAGTTTTAGCTATGTGTTTGTTGTAAATAAAAATATGCCCTTTTCCCTTATGGGGTATCCAAGAGCCCATATAGAGTCCTTACATAGGTTCCCTATTGGTAGGAGAAAATAACAGAGGCCAACCAGAGAATATTGAGAAGCAAAGCAGCTAGTAAGCTTGATCTTTATTGATCTGTTGCAACAGGGTGCTCCCCTCACACGCAGGAGAGGAAGAGGACCCAGAACAATGCTGTGCAAGGGCTTATAAAGACTTTTGAAATTCCCATCCTCTAGATCAAGACCACCCCCAGAAACATTATGCATACATCACAGAAGGGGTGTAATCTAAGACCACCCCTCAGATACATCCCACCTACATCACAGAAATTTAAATGTTGTTTTTCTCTTGTCCTTGTTTATCTCCTGTCTAGCAGGTTACTTGATTGGATTTCCTGGGGAGCCTGGCCATTCTTTTGTAGTGGTAAAATACTTATTTCCTGGGCCAGGTCACAGGCTCACACCTTATTCAAACAGACATATCCTTGAGACAGGATTTGTGAGGAAAGAGACAATGGGGAGGCTTTTCCAGGATTTGGTCAGTTTAGGAATCAAAATGGTTCCAGATTGGTCTTCCTGTGTTGATCTATGTACGTGTGGTTATGAACGTTGCCATATATCTAAAACCATAAAATTCCTATCACATGTTGCATGAAGGACTTCATTTTATATACCCTGAATATTGTGCCACTCATCATCCTTGGATGGTGGTTCTGGCATTCTGAGGGAGGAAGAAAAGCTCTTCCCTCTCCACATTTCCCCCTCCGTGTATAATTTTATGTGTACCATTCCTCTAATTAAAATGGCTCCAAGCATTGTATGTAAGCATTCCTCCTCCTCGAGGAGTTGTTCTTGCTCTCCAATTATTTTGGGTGCCCTTTTCTGCTCTGTGCTATTCCCCCCCCCCCAGTTGTGCTGACCAGGTGTTGTCACAGTATAGATTTATATAAAGGCATGATGACAGTGACAGTTTTATTTTCTTTCCCTTTCCTAATAATCTCCACTTTTTTTAAAAGAGCTGCCACACACTGGGTCAACATTTTAATTGAGCTATCCACGATGACCTCAAAATCCCTTTCATTATCAGTTGCCACCAGCTTCAAACCCCATCAGTGCAAATGTGAACTTTATTTTCCCACAGTGTACATTACACCACATCAGTGGACCACCACATCAGCAAGGCCTGGGGGACAGGGGTTGTTATCTGGGCAACCTAGACCTTCCAAACACACTGCCCAGGCTTGTGCCCTGGTGAGGTCACTTTGGTGCTTCACCCCTGGAGGCACACTCCATTGTCTCTCCAGACAAATGGATGCCAACAGCAGGGCTTATTTGAACTGAAATGTGACTGTGTTAGACTTCATTGGCAATATCTATGATAACACTTAAGTCATCACAGTTCTCATGCTTCAACAACACTTACATGAAGTGATGGGCATCACTTAGAGTTAAGTTCAGAGTTGACTCCCTTCTGCTTCCATGGCTGATCTAAAGCATAATGGTTTAGGGCATCTAGAATTTTTACCTGTGTCGTGACCAGAACATGCGTTTACTCAACCTGCCACTTCAGATGTCTCCCTGATTTCATTTTCCATCTGAAGATCACCCCCCTGAGCATTTTGGTCAAGAGGGTGATAGTGTGTCTTCAGTTCTAAATTTAGAGGCTCAGTATTACTTTTACTTACACTTGGAAACAACAGTTGAAAAAGGAGCCATCAAAAACTATAGCACTCCAAAATGGCACAGCCTATAATATGCATTATGGAATTAAGGATGTTATTCATAGAAACTCTAGCTGAAAATGTTTTTGGTTTGCTTCTGTACGTGAATGTCAAGTCCAACAATTATTTACGTCTTCTTAATACTTTCAACTTTAAGAATCACATGGTCACCCTCTGGAAAATGGGAGAGGATGTTAAAAAAAAATAAATCCCTTCAGTGAATAGGAATTCAAGCTAGCATTCTGAAACTTCATTCTGGGATGCCGCCTCTGCTTTCATTTGGAACGGGGCTCAGCTCAGCTTATGGAAATGCATCTTTTACACTTGGAAACACCAGTGCTTGAATTCCAGTAGAGAGACAGAGGCTGGGCAGGGCTGTTGCCGCTTTGCATCAGGTAATGGCTACTTTGAAGTGGAGGAACTGGCAAGACAGGCAGCGTAATAGCTGTGCCAGGAGCCATTCTGCATGCAGACTTCGGCAGCATTGTTTACCCTTTCCAAGGCTAAGCTCCACTGCTATGGGAGCTTGACTGGCTCAAGCTAGCTGGGAAAGCAAAGCTGTTCAATTCCCTTTTCTGCAGTGACCTTGAGCTACAGAATGGCTGTGCATATGGTGCACATGCACAGAGCTTGAAACTAATCCAGGAAGGTAGATAGGAGAGTGTGTGTCTGTGTGTGTGTGTGTGTGTGTGTGTGTGTGTGTGTGTTGCCTCTCCCGCATCTCCCAGCTGATTCCACAGCTTAGGCCTTAACAGCTGCAGTTGTCTGACAATTAATTCCTTCCCAGCCTCAGCTTCCCTCCCCCTCACTTCACACAGGCCTTTATATACCCAAGTGTGAAGGTGCCTGGCAACACAATTTCCTCCATGGATTTGGGCAACTCATGGCAATTTTCTTCAGAGATATCAGCTCCTCCTCCGGGCTCAGGCACAAGTCACACAAGCTTATAGAGCGGCTCTCTTTCAGAAGATGCCCCCTTCTTGGATTTGTGTTCTTCCACAAGCCTGGCCTTGCATTTCAAATTCATGGGAGTTGAACTGAGCCCCCCCCCCCCCACAACACCAGCAAGTCGCTGAGGTATCCCTCACCGAGTATTCACAGGCTAAACTTTAGGCAATTAGCATGGTTAATGTTCACTGTGTGATAGTACAGCTGTGTGAGTCTCATTAAAATGTTCCTTCGGGAGAGCAGATGCAGGCGGAGACTAAGGGACCAGTTTTGCATCCTGTAGAGGAGACATACCTGTCTGCTGTGATGGGGCCTGTACCTGATTAAACACTCGGAATCTCAAGAGCACAGAAAATATTCAGGTTTTTCACCTGGCTGTAAAGTGTCAGTGTGTCACCAGGGAAAGCTTGTGCTACAAGAGGTGCCTAATGAGTGAGACAAAACTCCTCCTCCTCCTCTTCTTCTTCTTCATTTTATTAAGAGAGTTGGAATATATTATTATGATATTATTATTACCCCACCCATCTGACTTGGTTGCCCTGCCACTCTGTGCGGCTTTCAACATAATATACAAAAAGACAACAACAAAACATCACACATTAAAAGTGTGCTGATATAAGGCTGCCTTCAGGTGTCTATGCAAGGTTGTATAATTATTTATCCCCTTGACATCTGATGGGAGAGTGTTTCACAGGGTGGGTGTGACTACCGAGAAGGCCCTCTGCTTGGTGCCCTGTACTGCCAGAAGGCCCTCAGCGCTGAACGATGGGGTGGAGACGCTCCTTCAGGTATACTGGGCCGAGGCCATTTAGGGCTTTAAAGGTCAGGACCAACACTTTGATTTGTGCTCAGAAACATACTGGGAGCCAATGTAGGTCTTTCAGGTCTGGTGTTAGGTGGTCCTGGCAGCTGCTCAGTCACCAGTCTAGCTGCCGCTGCAATTCCATGGACAGAAACCAACAGGACAAGCAGATGAATCTTATTTCAATACAGTGGTACCTCGGGTTACAGACACTTCAGGTTACAGACGCTTCAGGTTACAGACTCCGCTAACCCAGAAATAGTACCTCGGGTTAAGAACTTTGCTTCAGGATGAGAACAGAAATCGCACAGCCGTGGCGTGGTGGCAGTGGGAGGCCCCATTAGCTAAAGTAGTTAAGAACAGTTTCAGGTTAAGAATGGACCTCCAGAATGAATTAAGTTCTTAACCCGAGGTACCACTGTACTACCAATGTAATTGTGGCTTTTACTACACCTGAGGCCAGCAGGATAGTTCTGGGTGTGCAGGACAGGCTGTGATTACACAGCCAAGGTGCTCACAAGTGGAGAGAGTGCAGCTGCTGATCACAGGTTCTGCTTTGGGCTTTCTCACAGGCACCTGGTTGGCCTCTGTGAAAACAGAATACTGGACGAGATGAGCCACTGGTCTCATCCAACAGGCTCTTTGTTGGATGCTCTTAATGCACAGTTGTAAAGCAGGCAGAAATTCAACAGGTACAATGTTCCCAATATGGAGATACAGTGGGGGGCGGGTTGTTGTTATGCAGTTGTTAAAGGCGGTAGATAACTCACAGGAAAAGCTGGCTGCCTTATCAGAGCAACAGCACCCTTCCTTGCAGATTCTCTGCCTCACTCCATCCTGGGATCCAAAGAAGGCGACAGGTTGTATAGGAGAAGGGGGAAGACATGTCTAATAATTCAGGTCAGTCCTCAGAGAACGCGATGGTGCTTGTGTGCTGCTGGAACCAGACATTTCATTCCTTGTTAAATGCTTTCATTATCTCTCACCAGTCATGAGTCAGAGGCCACTGTTAAGAAATGAAGTCGGTCGCCTCGGCAGACATGGCTAAGCAGTGGCCTTTGGAGTGGGGGGAAAAAATCTTCACAAGCATCTAAAATCAGGCATCATTTCAAGAGCTTTTGTTGGGGGTGCAAAATTCACAGCCGAGTTTAAAGATGCAACATTTCCAAAACTCAGCATATTTTAAGAGCGAGTGTTGCATTTTCCATTGTTATACCCTCACAAAAATGGGACTTGGATGCCTCCAGGTGATAATCCTGTGTGGGTTAAAACACAAGAGTTGCAAGCGTGACCACCCCCTTCTTCCACGACGGCATTTCAGACTTAAACAGTGAGTCCAAGTTCCTGGTAAGGAACAAATCTTTTTCCACATGAAGTATGTGTGTGAGAGACAGTTTCATGTCCCATATTGTGGGGTTTTTGTTAGCGCAGCTTCCAAGCAACTCATTAACCACAACACACACTATCCATGCCAGTGTTAGGCCCTTTCTAAGGCCAGACCCTCCAAGTGTCCCTATTTTCCACCCTGGTTTCTGATTTTATCCTGGAATCTCCAGCTTTTCCTTAGGACATCCCGGTTTTCTTTGGGGAAATGTTGGAGGGTATGGAGTTATACCACCCCAAGCCAAGGAGATAAGTAACTAGATAACCTTTAGAAGACATCTGAAGGCATGTTTAATGTTTTTTAAAAATATTTTTATATATGGAAGCTGCCCAGCGTTGCTGGGGCAACCCAGTCAGATAGGCGGCATATAAATAATAATAGCTAAGTTGGTTAGACCGTGGTGCTGGTAATGCCAAGGTTGCAGGTTTGATCCCCGCACGGGACAGCTGCATAATCCTGAATTGCAAGGGATTGGACTAGATGATCGTCAGGCACCCTTCTAACTCTATGATTCTTTGATTCTGTTATTTTAATGGAACAGGTCATTCCTATTTTCACCGGAGAAATGTTGGAGGGTATGTAAGGCCCAGTGTTTAGAATGTCACTACTATGACCCGAGATACTCTGGTACAATTCCCCACTTATCCATGAAGCTCACTGGATTACTTATTATTTCTCGGCCTAACTTAACTCACAGAATTGTTGCCGGGGTAAAACGGTTGTGGGGAACACACGTACACGACCTCACAAACCATTATGGGGAGGGTAATATGAGTGAGTCATTTTTATTCCCCCACCAGCTGCACCATTGTGTGCACATTTTCATCTGCAGCACCCATGGAAAGCTTGATGGACTCAATCGATCCAACACAGGCCCATGAAAACAACTGGGACTCAAAGGGATGTGGGGTGGGGGACACCAAGGCAATGGGGCTAGGCAGGTGGGTTCAATACAAAAGGCAATGCCTATGGGTAAAGCTTTGTAGAGCACAGGTTGCTGTCAAAGATGCTTTGCCAGAGAGTTTCTACTCACCAAGCGGTTAATTTTTAAATAAGGAAGCCCTTGAAACAGTCCGTGCTGAGATTTATGAATGTTTCATGTGACTTGTAGCTTTGTTGGTGTAGCTGTTTTTTACTGTGCATCTTTTGTAGACTGTATTGGGAGCCAATTGGGGAGCTTTAAGACATGTTCTGCAGTGTCAAACAAACAAATAAAGGAGAAATCCTGTGTATAATAAGGCACATACTCCTAATGGGAAACCGTCTCCAATTCCAGATGTAGGATTTATCAGTGGCAATGGCAATGGACACAGCCTATTCCCTAAAGGCGCTCTCTTCTTTTATGATTTCATGCATGTATCCGTTCTGTTGAAGGTTCTGAAGGAAGCCCTTAAGTGCTAAAGCCAGAACAAAACGCTATCACTCCTTCAAAGATCTCTGCCATAAAGATGCTGCTCACATCTTTCACTATGATCTGCAATCCTGATGGCAATTGCTTTCGAAGCTTGTAACGGAAGGAAGAACACCAGACTGCCATGATGAAACTTGTGTAGGATTTGATTTATTTCCATCCCCCCCCCCCAGTAATCTATTGCATTTTTGGTACATATATATATTTATACATATATTATTCATTTCCATAAACTGTTGCTATAGATATCCTATGTACATGCAAGTAAGTAACTGTTTCTATAGAACTGCCTCATCACAAGTTGAACAGCAATACAGGTCTTTGTCTCCAGAAAAATAAAATAAAGGTAGAATTTGCCATGAGTAGATTTAGCACCTCAAATATTGCCCATAAGTCATAATAACTTCACCCTTTGGGAAGATACACCTGATCATCTTTCATCACCTAGGTTGTGATGTGCCCACATGGGCTGGTTAAGTGCCAAAAAATTTTTTGGTGCAGAAAAAGAATGACGTGGTGTCCCACCATCGCAATCTGCAACATTTTGGCTGGCGTGCTAATCTGAGGGAGCTCTTTCAGGCTCGTAGCCAAATTATTTTACTTGTAACCTTTGCTGAAACGGAAAATATGATTTTCGAAAAGGAGAGGGGAACAGAAACGCATTTACAGGGTGAGTAAATTCCCATACTGATTCCATACCTGCATTACCAAGGTGCGCAGTGGGTGGCGGCATGGCCTAGTAATCTCCAAATACAAAAAGAGCATCTGCAGGCTCACTCAAGATGATGCTCACTCATGTTCCTTTAAAGGCACCTTCATGTTGGCATGATCATACTGTCAACTACTGCACTGTGAATATTATTTCTCTCAAGCATGTACTGCTTTGCTTCCACTTGTCTGCAGGTCAGGTTTACCCCAGTGGTCTAGTTAGGTGGGACGATCAGTGGTAGATCACAGTCTTTGCATGGTGAAAGTTCTGATCTGGTCCCTGGTCCCTCCGATTAAAAGCATCAGGTAGCAAGTAATGGGCAAGGCCTCTGCCTGAAACTCCGGAGAGCTACTACTAGTCAGTGTAGTAGACAATGCAGAAAGGTGGGCATCTCCCTGTATTGCTTTCAAATGAGCGTGTGAGGGGATCTCAGTAGGTGTAGCTTGTTCTGCAAGGATGAGGAAAGCTGAACCTAAAAACTTCTGCTTCTTCAAAAAGCACAGGGAACCTGCACCCTCTTTGCATCTTGGCCACCTTCATGGGGTCCAGATCCTGAGAATGCCCTGCATAAGCAAGAGTAACTCAGAAGCCACATGGGGCTTTCCTCATCATAGCTGAGATGCTGTTATGTTACTGTCCCCCAACATCCTGCAACCTTTGAAGGGAAATGCAACATCTCCAAGCTGCAACCTGACAGATGGTGCTAATCTTGGCTGCTGTTTGGACCTGACTTGATCTGACTGTGGATTATCTTTAAATATAGTCTACTCTGAGGACTAGGAGCAGAGTGGCCAAGAAATATGAACAAGTGGCTCTTTTAAAAAAGGGTGTTAATGAATGGCAAATATTTCTCTAGGGCTGTTGAGAACTAATGATGTAAAAAAAAAGAGAGAGGAATTAACTAGAACAAAAAGTGAGAACATTTAATATGCATCCTGCCCTCCTTTACTACTGAATGTCGTTGTGTGACCAATTCAAATTATTTGAATGTCACCTTTCCCCCTGGCCATCTCTCTCCCACCTGTGATCATGGCAAATGTCCATCTGGTCTCAGTCCTGAGACGAGAAAGATTATTACCCTTCATGGCTGACAGCTTCCTATTTTCTATCTCCGACTAGCATGTCTAACCTCCAAATGAGCACCATCTGCATCTCCACCTGAATGTCAGTTTTCTTCGCATGGATTCTCACTTTGCTTGCCAACATGTGTTTGCATCCTGGATGGGAGGTGTGAAAGGTGATATGAGCTTGGCACATCTTTTGCATAATCCTGTCCATTTATATGAAGGGACGTGGGTGGCGCTGTGGGTTAAACCACAGAGCCTAGGACTTGCCGATCAGAAGGTTGGCGGTTCGAATCCCCATGATGAGGTGAGCTCCCGTTGCTCAGTCCCTGCTCCTGCCAACCCAGCAGTTCAAAAGCACATCAAAGTGCAAGTAGATAAATAGGTACTGCTGTGGCGGGAAGGTAAACGGCATTTCTGTGCGCTGCTCTGGTTTACCATGCTGACCACATGACCCAGAAGCTGTACGCCGGCTCCCTCGGCCAATAAAGTGAGATGAGCGCTGCAACCCCAGAGTCGGTCATGACTGAACCTAATGGTCAGGGGTCCCTTTACCTTTACATTTATATGAAGGGCTTTGTAAACTATATGACGCCACTCTGCTTAAAGACTCCATATCTACACTAGCCTTCCCTAACCTCACTCCAGATGATTTTGACCTTTAATTTCAGGATCATGGGTTCAAGCCCCACATTAGGCAGAAGGATTCCTCCATGGATGGAGGCTGGAGTAGATGACCCTTGTGGTCCCTTTCCAATGCTACAATTCTATGATTCTATGACTCTAACTCTGATGAACCCCGGCCAGCATGGCCAAAGGTCAGAGAGGATGGGAGTTGTAGTCTAAAATATCTGGAGGGCATGAGGTTGAAGGTTGATCTAGATTGACATTTGCCAGGGACTTTTGGAAACAATCCCTAGAGCCAATGGGAGCTCTGTCACTATCAAGACAATACTTTTTGTAGACTTTTTCCTCCTTTAAACATAAAACAAATTTTGTACGGCACACAACACATTCTGGAACAGAAACTTTCCGTGTGGACAGGACCATGGCTGTGATAGTAAGCACACTTACTAGGAAACAAGTCCTGTTGAACTCTGTGGGACTAACATCTGATTAAACATACTTAGGAGAAGGACAGCTCTTACACTGAGATAAATGAAGTACTGGAACAATTTAGCACGTGGCGTGTGGCATCTGTAAGCTGAAGTCTCCAAAATATCCATGGGTCGCCAAGGTACATTTTACTACGTTACACAATATATCCAGAAATACAATTGTTCTTGTGATCATAACTGTCCTTGAAAAGTCTCTAGTGAGTATCTGGTACTTTGCCACCATGGTCAGATCCTTTGCTACAATAGCGACTGGCAATTCTGCTAAAGCGCACTGGAGAGTTGCTGCACAATGTTTATTCTGGAAAAGAGATTCTTTACCTCACTGCTCTCTGCGTACAATTTCAAGCCCAGCCCAGCATTGCGGTTTGTATCTGCATCAAAATGCAGTGTTAAGCTGTTCCAAGGCACTGTATGGTGGTAAGACATGTTCTAGCAATGGTGTGGAGAGCTACTACATCCCACAAGCGAGCGTGGAGAAGAGGCGTTTTTGAAGTAAGGTGGGAGCAGGGTCTCAGAGCAGTCAGCAGCACAGCAAGCTGAAAGTCACCCCCCCCCTCCACGATTCAGCCAATTAGGCAAGCACAGCCCTACCTGATTGAAGGCTCTTTTGGATAGCAAGCAATAATATGTAGTGTAGCTCTTCCTGGGCTGTATCAGATAGGGAAGCCACTTATTTCCACAACCCTCTCCCTGCATATGGAAATTGACATGCCAGGGAAAAAAGAGGTTTAGCCCAGCCTTCTCCTTAAACTGCTTGATTTCCATATAGAAGGAAATTTATATCTGAAGTGTATCATCCAGGAAGGATCAAACTTGTTATCTCTGCACACTTGAATGGGCACCCGGCATTTCGCAGCCATTTGTTACTCGGCAGACGCAGATGATAAGCGGCAGAACAGGGCTAGTTTAGCACCAGCCACCAAATGCATCATGGCTGCTCTAACTACGTGTCTATAAATTTGGGGAACTAATGGTATATAAAGTCACTCACAAATGACCACACAATTTTGATGTCCAGTTAAAACTTTGCTAGGTTGCAAACTGATTCTGCAGTTCCCATGCTATATATCTTTTTGGCCTTCTAAACACTTGGCACATTTTTGGCAGGATGTTTTTGTGGAAGGGCAGGCTTCAGCTAACCAGCTGTGCTTCTTGCTGCTGTAGAACAGATTTTTTTCCAAATGCATTATGCTCAAGCATTACTAAGACTAGTTCCTAAATAAATTTAGGAACACGCAAATAGCTTGCACAAGGCGGGTAGAGAAGTTAAACCTGACTTGAAAGAGGAGGTTCTTTTTAGTAAAGCAAATGCTTGAAAACAAAGGATGGGGATTCAAAGAAAAGAGGCAAGCCACCACCGTGATTTCAATTGCTTGGAATAAGAGTGCAGCAAAACAAAAGACGCTGGCTATTCTGAGGGTCTGCAAGAGCAGTGCAGCCAGCCATTGGCCTCATTTATCCTCCAGGATGCCATGGAAGTGATGGGAAAGGGAATTTTTCTAATGCAGCCTTTGCCAGCTCTATTTAATACTCAACTGTCTTCCCGGAAGGGGAAATCCATCATGTCAGAAACCATGCAAAGGGAAAGCTCAAATGTCTTTCTTTATATGGTGCTGCTAGACTCCCCCCCCCCCCATTATGTTCTGCTTTCGCCCTGCAGCTTGGCTTGGGATGGCCTAGAAACAAAGGCAGGTGGGGACACCTTAATATAGTAACACAGCTGCATTTCTGGAAACACTTTCCTTGAGGAGAGGGAGAGGCGGGAGCCTTGTCACATGAGCTGCCTGCAGAGCCACCAGGAGTGCTATTACCCCGCCTCCTTTGACTGGGAGCCAAAAGGCATGTATTGACAGAGCTTGCTTGGCTCTTAAGGAAGTGGGGAAGGCTTTCAAAGGTGGCTCCCCAGTTGGAGTCCACCTGACAATGCAAAAGTGTGCCCTTGACAATCCTATAGGGGGGAAACTAGAGAATAGGCAGACTGGAATGTCTTAGCAGTAGAACACCAGAAAAATGAAAGGTAACGGCTCACGTAACTGACTTGGCCTCTTTGCATACAAATTTCTATAACCGAAAATATGGGATATCTTGATATTCAGGCCTTCTGAACCTGCAGGGCACACATTCTGCGCCCACACTTAGGAAGCTGCCTTCAATCGAATCAGACTATTGTTCCACCTGGCTCAGTATTGTGTTGACTAACGGACAGCAGCTCTCTGGGATTTCAGAGTTTTCTCCCAGCCCTACCTGAAGACACCAGGTATTGAACTTTGGGTCTTCTGCACTCAGAGCAGATGCACTGCCACTGACCTATGCCTCCCCCCGTTTCCCCCCTACACTGGTGGAAAGGAGAGAAGCCCCCAGGTTCAAGCTTGCATATCCAGGTAGGGCTGGGAACACCCCCTGCCTGAAACTCTTTTTAGATAGCTGCTACTAGTCAGTGTAGAGGGTGCTGGGGGAGACGGAGCAATGGTCCAACTCAGTATAAGGCAGTTTTCCCTGTTCGTAATACTGTCCATTTCAAACAGCTTGTCCCCCAAGTTTAATGGCTGGAACGCTATGAGACACTGCATGAAAAAGAAGGGCTGGGTCAATCTATAGACATAAGCCTCAAGAATTGCCAAACAGCAGGTGTCATGAGAAAACCCATGGTGTAAATACAACGCTCGCACTGTTTAATTTATCAGAAGCTGCTTAAGGAACTCATAATTCACACTTGCAGGGTTACTTGCTCCCCATAATCAATCAGCTGCCTTATCCCAAGGTTGCAACACGCCTTTTGCAATAGCGGACCAGCTGGTTCGATAGATGTGGCCTCTCAGAGCTCCACACAGTCCTTTTATGCCACAGCTAGGCTTGTAACCCTAGAGCTAGGGTTTGCAAGAACAACACAAGCCAGCCTACTGTGATATCAGAGGAAACTGAGCTATGGGCATCAAGGGAGCTGCAGTAGGAAGAATGATCCATGACTGAAGAGGAAATTTCAAGAATAACCTCAGTGGGTAAGCAGTAGAATGCAAGAACTATCAAGACATTCATTGTCTATCATTAGATATAAAGGAAAAAGTATACAGTACATTGCAATTTCTTGATTAAGGCAACTCATCTGCACCTCCTATTTTAGCCGCAAATCCTTTGGTCCTAGTTGGGGGGGGGAATGTATTTCTCTGGTTTTGTATAGAGCCCTGTTTACCATTTGTGAATCACTAATAGATAGCCTTTGAGACTGATGATGGGAGACAGGATGCAGTGGACACCAAGAAGACTCAGTGTCAAAGAAAGGAGTTAAATGCTTAATAGCTAGGTGTAGATTCATCAGGCCCAAAGGAAGGGATCCAGATTGGCTATCGAGACTTCTGCATGTTATCTTCCTGTCTGGCCAAATCAATCATCCTGTTTGACACAACAAGAGCAAACAAAAGGCCTAGCAGTTAGATACTTGGTGAGACTGGGGTATGGACTCTAAAGTGTATTCCTCTATGTGTTGTCAAATTGAGTCCATCCATTAACTTAATTCCATGTGACTTTGGGTGGTGAGTGAGCAGTGTAGGATCACCAGGCAAAATGACTGCAACACTGACAAGAACCAGAGATATTTAAGATACGTGCCCAACTTTGCTCTAAGCTTCCCGAAGTCATCAGCAGCAAGAGAAGTATTTGTGTATTCACAAGTGCAGCCCAGAAATCATTTGCACCACTCACATGAAAGCAAGCAGAAATGGGGTTGAGAGCTGAGGCTTAAGGCTGGGGTTGGCCTTGTCAACACTGAAGCAGTGGGGAGGTGGAGGCTATGACCAAGCAATTGCATGACCACTTCACTACATGCCTAGATCTAGCCTTCCCTAGTCATGCAGATTGCTCAGCTGATGGAGGTCAGCCTTGGAAAACTGTGAAAAAGAAGCTGTGGCCCTCTGTGTCCTCCATGGACATTTTCATCACGTTGAGTAAGGCACACGGGTCTACAGAGGGCAGGGGTAGCCAATGCCGTGCTCTCCAGATGTTGGTGGACTTCAACTTCCATAAGACCCAAAGATTATGGGAGTTGGGAGTCCATCAACATCTGGGAGGCACCATGTTGGCTCCCCCCAACGTAGGGTATCTGTTTAACACTGACTGGGAAGTAGTAGGGGAAAGGTTGCTATTGTTCTCCAATGAAAGCGAGGAACACACAACTGGGCTCGGAGCAAGGGAATCATTTAAGTTTCACTCTGCCTTCCACCTAAGTTCTTCTCCGCTCTCTCAGAGCTGCAGCTAATTAGTTACAGATTCTGACTGTGGAATTTCCTACACAGAAACAAAAACCATGCAACCTGGCCTGATCAATAACAAAGGCAGCTTTGCATGTTTGGCTTGAGATGTTCCTTCGCTTTCTATGGTGCTTTCCACCATGTAAGATGATGGGAGAAGTGTTTGCCATGGGTTGCCATGGCTATGAAGGATACTTCCAGCAGCAGAAATGAGTGATGGGGCTCAAAGCATGAAGAGAACCAGACAATTTACCCTGCTCCATTTCCAAAGCAGAGTGCAAGTTAACTGATTCATTAATCAGATGACTTGGTTAAAGAAAAAACCACATTGATCCAAATGTGTTGAATCCACCTAAAAAAAAGTCTCTGATTAATTGGGCAGTAAATTTACTTTTTTAAAAAAGGTTTTAGCATACAGTGGACACTCAAGTTGCGAATGTGATCCGTGCAGGAAGCACGTTTGCAACCCGCAGCGTTCGCAACCCACAGCACCACGTCTGTGCACGCACGGGTTGCGATTTGGCGCTTCTGCACATGCGCAAAGCACAATTTAGTGCTTCTGCGCGTGCATGCCCACCGAAACCCGGAAGTAACCTGTTTTGGTACTTCCAGGCTTCGGCATGTCCGTAACCTGAAAAAACACAACCTGAAGCGTTTGTAACCCGAGGTATGACTGTAGTACTGATTAAAACAACAGATGCCATTTCCAAAAAGACACCCTTCCTGGCCTCAGAAAGAATAGGGAATGCCTCTTCCAAGATTAAAAGAGCATCTCTATTCAGAGCAAGGTGTGTGTTGCGGGGGAGGGGGGAGGCTATTAAAGAAACTGCTTGTATTCAGTCCACAGAAAGAGGATCCTAAGAGAGACAGCAGGCTCCCTGTTTATAAATGTTTTAAAGGATGTCAGAAAGCAGAAGGGGAATAATTATTCAGGAGGAACATTGTTTGGGATAGGAGCAGAGAAATGTGAGTTTAAGTTACAGGCCTGCAGATTTATGTTCAACATGAGAGGGAAACTGCCAAACCCCGAAAGCATTTCACCAACAGAGCAAGCTGCCCTTTAAGAAAAGGTTAGCGCCAGAATCAGGGTGTCCTACCTTCCTGCTGGCAATGTAACAGACCCATGGGAGGACAACACTCTTTTTCCATGGAGGAATGAGGAGAGGAAGATTCTGGAAGCTGAAACGTTAGGGAATAGGATGGTCCCCTTGGGACAAGTGTCATAGGCAATCTTGGATGGCACTGGAAACAAAACTGTCAGCCAAGCCATGCTACTCATTGGCTCTCAGAGCCTGTGGTCATTTTAGACTTTGGACCTACTGTTCATGTGGAGGGTATTCTATAGATAACACACATTTCTTCAATGTGTGATAAACCCACCCTGCTGTATTTAGGGGACCCTCCTTCTCATTCTGGAGCGCTGGATTGCTGCCCCAACGCCCCTGCCCTGGCCAGTTCCATATGCATGCAATAATGGCTGGGTATTATTACAAGGGGACTCCAAGGGCTTTGCCCCAAGAACTGCAGTGAGTGGAAAGAAACTCACCACAGACACAGTCGTGGCTGAGGCAGCTGTGCGTGGAGCAGTTTTGCAGCACAGGAGCTGAAAGTGAAGTGAGTGAATTAGTACTGGGCATTTTCCCATGGACCACATTCCTGGTTAAGCATCGTAGGTAGAGCCAGAGGCACAGAAATGCCCCTGAAAAGCACAATCATACATCTCAGGGTGCTTCAGTGCCCTAAGTCAGCTATGCATCCTGTATAACCCCCAAGTGGCCTAGGTCTCATAGAATCATAGAGTTGGAAGAGACCACAAGGGCCATCGAGTCCAACCCCCTGCCAAGCAGGAAACACCATCAGAGCACTCCTGACATATGGTTGTCAAGCCTCTGCTTAAAGACCTCTCTCTCTCTCTCTCCCTCCATTGGTACTGCTGGAGACCACTGCCTCCAGCAGCTCTTTGACCTGGTATACTAAATGGCACATCCTGTTTCCCCCTAAATAAGAGCCACGTAGATGAGGCATGAGTGACACAGCTACATCACAAAAGGTGGAGGCTTCACCTCTTTCAGAATAGGTGCCACAAGGCAAGGCTACCCAGCAGAGGGAATGGAAGCTTTAAGAAGGGAGTCGAGCAGAGCACGACTGCTGAGCTTGGGTAACTGTGTCTCTGTAAAAGGTGTACGGAAAGCGGACCTTCCAAAATCTTTGACATCTGCAGCATCACTGATCCAGATTGCTGGACGTGTTTGGAGTTATCCAAAGGATTTCATGGTTGCACTAACCTGCTACTTTCTGGGCGACTGAAACGGAAAGAGATTAGTCTTTTTGCTGCCAGCAGAATAACCGGCAGGAGTTCTGAGGGATGTGCTTGGAATCAAAGAGTGAGGCAAGGATAATGAGATCCTGCCCGGGATTGCAAAAGGCCAAAGGGGTAAATTTGAATATCTACCATTTTAGCTGCTTGAAGAACTACACAATTACATAAAAACCCTTGTATTAAATATTTTACTCCCCCACCCGCCTTTTGTAATATTATATGCTTTTGTCTAACATCAACAGGATGCCCAAATCATGTTGATAAGAGCTGAATTACCTCCAGAAGGTAGGTGGAGAGCACAGATGCTCTGCTGTGCAGGATGTGCTATCGCTGCACACATTTGCTCCTCTCTGCAGTCCAAAAGCAGCAGGCACGCCGCCCAGTTGCTTGGGGTGGGAGGCGCAGCTGTCTTTTGGTGCATTCCAGCTGGCCTGAGGCTCTCCTGCCTGAAGTAGCCAGAGGGTAAATTTTGTCTGCAAATTTCTGTGCCCGACGCTGACAGCCCCAATTGTTCACTGGCACCATTTTCCTCTGCACTGCTGGACCGGGAGGCTGTCAGCTCCAAGGTCGCTGCTAGGTAGCTCTGGCGCTTCCCGCAAAACTATGGGAGCAGCGTTTGGAGAAGAGCTAGACAACCCTGCGCAGAAAATCACAAAAGAAAAGCAAGCGGGGCAAAAAGCCCTTGAGCAACAATGTGAACAGTAATACTGCCTGTGCTGTAAGGCTGGACCATTTCAGATCACAGGTGGGAGGAGTGCATGGCTGAACGCTCCCCCAAATAGAAAACTAGGATGCCAAGGAGAGGATTAGGCTAGAATGGTCTCCCTGGCGTATTAGCTTACCACAGGCAGAAATACTTTTGATGCAAGGAAACATTCAAATGTACAATCGACCACCTGCAGCCTGAATTGGTGCAGTCCTGGAAGTCCTAAATTATTATTATTTTCTTGCTCTGCATCCTTGAAGAAGACACTCCAAAGGTTTAATTTAAGCATTTTTTAAAAAAAATTAATCAATTTAAGGGGGAGGGGGAGGTATTGTCTTGTTGTTGCTTTAATTATGTATATTGTGTTTTTATGCTGTGAACCGTCCCGAGATCTACAGATGAAGGGCAGTATACAAATTTAATCAATACATAAATAAATAATGAAAACACAAAGTCTAGTAAGCGATACCATTTTATACTGCCTCTTTCATTCTCCAATCAACAGGAAAGGCTAGATCAGACCAACAGGCCCGTCTAGAGTAGCACTCTCTCATCTGACTACGGCCAGGGAGACGCTCAGGGAAAGTCACAGAGGAGGGCACAAAACCATTATCCACTCCGGCTTGTTAGCCTCCAACATCTTGTGGCGCCAACAAAGCCATGTAGAGATTGATCATTAAAATTCCTTCCTGCTGAGAAGACAGTAATTAAACAGGGAACAGTGGCTGTATCCTCATTGTGGGGCAACTGGCCACTGGTTCAATCAGTCGATTTATATTGCAGTGAATCCCAGGTGTGATTCTGGTGATGCAGAGGAAGGGGACCGACCTGTGCGTACATAATTTCTCTCCTGAATGAGGGCAGAAATATGGTGCCCAAAGAGTTATGAGGCCTCAACAGGATGCATTGCAGGAAGCATCCTGTGCCTAACCCCATTTTCTAGCTAGTTTATAATACCATGATTGGTAATTTACAGCTAATATTAGCATTGTTTTCTTCCAGGTTTTTTTTTGCGGGGAGGGAGGAGCATCTCTCTGGGAAAAACCAGGAGGCCATAGAGCCAGAAAAGGATGAGTCTAAGGAAGCTCTACAGCAACTTTTACCAAAATGGTGCCTTCAGAATTTTTTGGCTACAACTCCCATCGGCCCGAGACACCATAGACATGCTTGTTATTTCTGATTGAAACTGTAGGCTAAAACCTCTGGAGGGTGCCACGTTGGTGAAAACTGCCCTATAACCCCAGTTGTCCACTTCCCTGTACACCCTAAAGGTACATACTGAAAAAAGCTGCCCAGCCTTTCAAGAGGAACTGTGAAGTCCCTGGTCAGGTTGTCTACTTTTAAGCAATGACCCGCCTTATTAAAAAGAAAAGTTTTGATACGGAAATGGAAACTGACCCATGTTCAACTGAACCTCAAAAACAAAAGGTTTCTTCCTTCAGCCTTGCATGCATGAATCGGTTTAAACTCAATCTGACATAAACTCAGTTGAGCACCTGCCCTTGCAACATCCCAAATGACAAGATGGCTAATCACAGAAAACAGGAGCATTGTGCGATGCTCAAGGTGATCTCACGGCAAGATGATGAAGCTTTCCATAATAGTGGCTTATTCCATGAAATGCCATGCTGTTGCATAATGGGATGCATTACTCATGGGCACACAAGGCGACCAGAGCAATCTTGCAAAAGATGAGCCTATAAGCCTCCAACATGGGCAGACATGAAAGGTTCACCTTTTGGCCACTGATATCTATTATTTGATACTTTGATGAATGGAGTTCTGTCCTTCCTTCTTTAACTGGATGGAAGAAAACCTAGATAAGTGTCTTCGGTTAAGACTCTCAATCAAATGGAGACGAATTACACCATCATATAGGGCCCCCTTATGACTTGACACCACTTTACATATCACAGTATTTCATGATACCTGACAATTAAGGGATATATTAGAAGCTTTCTGTTGTTCTCTAGTTGAGTAACTTATCGCTACAATGATGTAGGACCATCTGCCAATGGGATTTTTGCCATAGCTGGAATTTACCAAATTAATCTTACCAAAGTGCATTTAGCTTTTGTTGAGTTCCTGCAGATGTTATGCCTTAGCGGAACCCAAATCACCTAATATTTTGTGTGAGGGCACATCTAGTGGTCATTCTCTGCACCTGGTGCGACATGGAAGCACATTAGTATCTCCCTCCACATTCCACAGCCAATGTTTCAGGGGTTGCACAAAGGATACAGAAGCTTTGATAGACAAAATAAGATGATAAGGCATGTCTCTGAAAACAGCTTTGCGTAGAGCATGGATGGGAATGTGGGGGCAGAATTTGCAAATTTACTGTGGGAATGGTGAAGTTTCTGGCACTCACCAGGCACATAAGAGCCCAGCTGTGATATCCAGTGGAATGTTTTGAAATAATAATATAGCATGAATATGCATGAGAAAGAATGGGAAATGGGGAAAGATCTAAGCTGAGGAAGGACTTGTGTCTAAATATCACTGTGGTTGAGGAGTGGGGAAGACAGATAAAGAGAGGATGTGGTTCAAAATAAATGGTTCAGATTTTTCAAATAGCAAATGTGTCTCATGCTTTGCCTTTTGCTTTAACAGAAATTTTGTTAGAAAACAAACTATTACTAGACATATATCTCTCTACACAGAAGGCAGTCAGACAGTTTGGTCACCAGTGTAGTGAAATCAGGATCAGATCACACTGAACTTTATTTATTGTGCTAGGAATGCTCTCCTACCTTGCGCTGAACCTAATATGCAGAATAAGCACATTTAAATGCCTAAACAACAGGTATTGCATAGCATAAGGCTCTCTTGTCTGAATGTAGGGGGTGCTGCTCAGGTATGGTGTGTGTGTGTGTGTGTGAGAGAGAGAGAGAGAGAGAGAGAGAAATATGAATATATGTGTGTTCTGTGTTTATGTGTAGTCTGTGTGTGAGAAAGAGAGAGGGTGGGGAGTTTGAATGGTATTGTCTATGAGGAAGGGAGAGAGATGTACTTTGGTAAAGAGAGGAGAAATGGGAGTGTGAAAAAATCAGTATTGTATGAGCTCTACAATCAGGACCAGCATGAGGTTGCCCCGGGGTGGTGGTGGGGGCAAGTGGCAGCAAGTGCATTATGCCACAACCATGGCAGCCATTTTGAGTTATGCCATGCCCTAACAACAGCAGTTTTGTGACTGGCACCCACAACATTCTCTCAGGATTTGAAATGTGTTCCTGGTCCAAAAAGGTTGACTCCTCTTGTTCTAAGTGGTTCTTCCTTTGTTTCCCCTCAGATTCCATCTTCCTCTCTACCCTTTATTGTCGATAAATTTAGATTGTACACTCTGTACACTCCTTGGGGCACTGTTATTTTGCAATGTGCTGTGTACTGGATCCATCTTGTAAACTTGTCCATCTAAGAATCCATCTTGTAAACTTGTCCATCTAAGAACCAGTAGTGCAATGTCTGACAGAAAATTACCCACATTGCCTTTTTGTACCAAAAGGCGGACAGGAATGTTTTCCCCACCACACTAAGAATTCATGATTAGAGATATATCCATCTACTGCCAAGAAAAGAGCTTAATGTGCATTTAAAGTGGAAAGAAGATTTTTATGAATATAGGTAATTATGAAATATTTTTAACACAAAAATATCAACACTACTTAGACTATCCTTCCTCAGCCTTAGGTCCCCAGATGTTATTGAACCAGATGTCTCAGCATTGGCCACACTGCTTGGGGATGATGGGAGTTGGAGTCCAACAACAGACAGAGACCAAGTATTGGAGAAGACTGCTTTAGATCATCATTATGATGCTAAGCAGCTCCAAATCAGATTGAACTTGTTTTAGTTTACACTTAAAGTAGTACTTTGTCTCCTTTTACTACTTTTTTTTAGCTAGTTCCCCTGTGCTCCCATTTCTCAGAGCATTGAGAACAATTCTGAGAAATCAGCCATATTATTTCCATACCTAGCTGAGTTATCACACAGTTTCAAGCCATCCTCACTTATTGCCACATTGTGAGAGACGTTCAAATGCCATTACATTGAGCAAAAAGCCATTCACCTCCAAGCCAAAGTGTTGTAGACTGATTTCTGCCTTTCTCTACAAAAGAGACTTATTTGCGACTTAGTTGTCCAGGAATGAATAAATAACCCTAACAGGGTCTTTTTCTTCCTACAAGCGCAGGGAGATGTCTCGAATTCTCCCATCAGCTTGGTTTACTCTGTGTGACTAAATCGTGAGACAGACAAAATGGGAAGAAGTACGCAGAAAGTGCAACCACACAACAAAGACAAGACTTCTTTCCCAACCCAGTATCACCTCTTCAAATATGGTGTTTTTACAGAATGTGTGCATAAAGCAGGCCAGCACAACTTGTGATACAACAAACTTGAATGCAGCCCACTGGCCGTGTGCAACAGATAGTGAGGGGTTCAGAAAACCATTCATGTTTGCTGCCTTCCTGGAACTGCAAAGCAACAACAGACAGACTGCCAAACACTTGGCAGGCCACCCTATAAGCTTGGGCTACACAAGCTGTGAAGGCCTGGCATAACATTTTGATCATATCGCCCAAGAAGCAGGGCCAACATTTTTTACTTGTGCAAAATGCAAAGCAACTCTACTGAAATCAGATCCCTCACAGGAAGCTTAGAGTCTGGCTTTATGGACCAAATCCTGAGCTGGCAGTCAGTAGCTTTGCCCCTTTTTATGCAGCTGAGGACCCCAAAATATATTTTTGGACGGATATTACTGACAGTGAGTGAAGAAGCTAAAAAGCAATTTTAAAACCATTATTTAAAAAGTGGACTATCTCATCGTGGTAAAACCGAATTCTTCCTCCCATCCTTAGGGAACTTTCATTTATTATTTTACTGGACCCGAATGGTTGTATGAAAGGGGACATGTGGCAGGATCAGCGAGAGCTCTTTCTGTGGCTAGGGAGTAAAGGTATTTTGGACCACCCTTTCTTCTTGCTCTGATTCCCCTTTGCCTACTTTAATCTGCATTTCCACTCAAGGATGGCAACACCTGTATTGCGTACTATTCTCTCAGGCGGAGAAAAAACCTCTTCAGGTTTCGCAAAGGATTCCAGATCTGAGAAGTTACTGTCAAGTCAGCAATAGCCGTTATCCATGGCTAGGGAGAATTAACGCCAGGGCTACCAAGATATGCAGAAGATGGATGTTTTTGCCTGTACACATGCAGCAGCAGCAGCAGCAGCAGCAGCAAGAGGAGATATGAGTGTGAGAAAGTGCCTGCATTACGAATACGGATCTCAACCAAATCTTTATCAAGATTTCTCTTAGGGCCCCTACATTAAATGACACCCATAGTCAGTCCCCCCAACCATCTCTGCCTAAGTTGGCATCCTGCATACAGCAAGTTGTGCTCCTCTGAAATCAAGCGAGAAACAGAGAATTATCTTGACTGAACTCAGTGCCATTACAAAGCTGTACAAGTAGAAAAGTGTTGATGTAAACTATGAAAAGAGGAACCTCCGGGTGGGCCAGGCTCTCCCTCGTGGTTTCCTTCGCCTTCCCTGTGCTCCCTTCCGTCTCTTTCTCTTCCCATCTCGTTTGCACTCCCAGCCGTACACACACACACAGACACGCACACACACAGTGACCCATTTGCCCCCAAATGATATTTCCGCCGTGGAGGAGGTTGAGTGAGTGCAGCTGTCCTTCGGAGATGCCAGCGACCGCTTGCTGAGACGATGCTGTCAAGAAGATTGCATCAAGCCTGTGAGGCGCTTGCCTGCCAGCGACTTCCCCTGGAGGAACAAACAAAAGGGAGAGGGAGGGAAGAAAGCCAAGGATGTGAATATATCCCAGTTACTCAGTAAAACAGGCCAGATTGCTCAGTGATTGGGAGGTCAGCACAATGACCAGACAGGAAAGGAAGGAGAAGGGAAGGCAGTGACAGTTCAGCAGCCTCCTTCATCAACCTAGGGCCCACCAGATGTTTTGAACCACAACTCCCATCAGCCCCACTGAGAAAGGCCATGGTGACCTCATGTTTGGGACTACATCTCCCATCAGTTCCAGCCAGAAGGCCATGCTGGCTGGGCCTGATAGAAGCTGTAGATCAGGATGGCACCAGATGGGCTGTATGGGGGCCAGGAGGACACCTTTCTTATGCTGTGGCTCTTTCAGGTGATTAAAAACTCCAGGTGCCAAACTTGCTGATTCAGCACACTTCAAATAGTTGCAAGGACTGCTGGAGAGCTGGTCGCTGAGCACATCCCAGCTGGTAGAGCAGGCTAGGTAAGTATAGTTAATCCCACCACATCTTTTCCCTGCCAAAGGGTCCTACTTGGCTGCAAAATAAGCCTCCTGTTTAATCCTGGCTTTGTTGTACTTGTGTGGCAAAGAGTCCTGCCATACACTTACAAATACATTAGAACTGTTCTCAGCTTTGCCCAGATGCTCAGGGCAATCTGGTTGTGCCTGTATGTGTGCGAGTGTGTTTTTGCATCGTTAGAAACGGCAAGTGTATAATGTTTTACAAAAATCCAAGGCTATTTTGCTGAGCAGCACCATATTGATCTAATTGGTGGTTGCTTAAGCAACAAGCACAAAGATGTTTATATTTAACCTTTAAGATTTAAGATTTAAGAGATAAATTTATTGTCATTGTCCGTATATACACAGTATACACAACAACGAAAATCAAACACCCACCCAAAGACCGGGTTCACATACACATTTGCACGTATCTCCAACACTCTCATCCTATTCAGACATAATCTATAAAAACATATCATACTCCAGAATGTAACATAACCTATTAAAGGCATAACATAACCTAAAAACCTGTCTCATTCCTTCCTACTCCCTGCTTGCTATTTCTTGCAACTGGCCCTGAGATCATTATTTAGTGCAATCAGAGCTCTTGGATAGAAACTATTCAGAAGGCGTGTGGTTCGTGTTTTCATTGTCCTATATCTTCTGCCCGAAGGCAACAGTTCAAAGAAGTTGTGAGCAGGATGGGTGGGATCTCTCAGGATATTGTGTGACTTCTTCAAAGTGCGAGACGTGAAGATCTCATCCAGGGTTGGTAGTTGGAGCCCAATAACATTCTGGGCAATTTTAATTATTCTCTGTAAAGCTTTTTTATCCGTTTCAGAGCTGCTCCCATACCACGATAATATACTATAGGTTAAGACACTCTCAATGGTACTGTGATAATAGGACAGAAGTAGGTGCTGAGATAGATTCAGTCCCCTGAGCATTCTCAGGAAATACAACCTCCCCTGCACCTTCCTCACAACCATATTAATATTTGCAGTCCATGAGAGGTCCTCAGAGATGTAAATGCCCAGGTATTTAAAACTACCAACCCTCTCCACCTCCTCGCCATTTATGTGCAATGGTAAAAATACACTTTTCTTTCTCCTAAAGTCAATTATGAGTTCTTTGGTTTTTTTGGTGTTAAGCATAAGATTGTTTTCTTTACACCATTGAATTAACCCCTGTACTTCTTTCCTATAAGCAGTCTCATCGTTCTCACTAATGAGCCCCACCACTGCTGTATCATCCGCAAATTTGATGATTGTGTTGGACTTATACAGTGGGGTGCAATCAAATGTGTACAGGGAATAGAGAAAGGGACTTAGCACACATCCCTGAGGGGCTCCTGTGCTTAATACTAGAGTAGAAGAATAGTAAGGGCCCATTCTCACTGTCTGCGGCCTATCAGTCAGGAAATTCCTTACCCACAGACAGATCTTCTGATGTATACCCAAATTGGTCATTTTAAGAAATAACCTGTCTGGCAGAATTGTATTGAAGGCAGAACTTTACTGGCGACCGTTAGTCCTTCCCTTGGTTGATACTCTTTCCAACCTACTGATGTTGAAATTCCTCTTTTCTCTGAATTCATTGATTCAATAAGCTTATAGTGTGCCCGTGCCCAATTTATATTACATTTGCATCCCAATCCTGCATACATAGATACTGGCCAAGCCCCAACTGGAAGGTAAACCAAGCACTTTCATACCAATCTTAACGGCAGTTGCAAGTACCCCACATGTTCAAAATTGATGAACAGCTGACATTTGGAATTACGTGATAGATGCAACTTTAAAGCTGCATGATCGTGTAATTCCACAATAAGTACCTACCTGGGCATCCACACGATAAAATTCCAGAGTTATCTCAAGGCATTCTTCCCAGAGCTACTATTCTGAGGTTGTAATGCAAATTACGGCTGTTTCTTTTACTTTTTAGCTTTGTTGATTTGTTTATGCAGCCAGTGGTGCATGCAAAATAACAGAATGTGTGCCAAAAGAATGCAACAGATTTCTCAGAATACAGTAGGTAATGTTCACCCTGATCAGAAAAATCCATAACATGCTTTATCATTCATTTCTGTGGTTTAACTCATAGTCTTCTTTTCTTCACTTGCTTGCAGTCACTAGATCTATTTGCAAACTGAATGTGGAAGTTCTGCCCACAGCTATCTGTGTGGATCAACGTACTGTTGTTTGGAGGGCTCCTCCTGAACTTCTTGCACCCATTTGAAGTTGAGAAAGGCTTTTCATGGGCCTAGCCAAGGGAAGGCAGGGAGGGGGGCATCTGCCCCTCCCAATCAAGTAAATAAATAAAAATAACTGACTAATCACGTCTCAGATAGCTCAGTTCTGCCCCCCCCTCATATAAATCCTCGCTACTCCCATGTGGCTTTTGCCTCTCTAACAGAACAATTAGATGTGCGCCGCCTCAGAAATAAATCCCAATGTGTTCAATAGAGTTCACTCACAGGTAAATAGATATAGGATTGCAACTTAAGCTTCTTGGGAACTATCAAAAAGAGCGAGGAGGCATCCATGATTTCAACTCTGCCACTATTTATAAATTTCCTTTTCCAGACACCTCTGGTTGGTTACCCATCTAAATGAAGAGTAGATTCTGTGATGTCCTCCAGAGGTTGTTGGATTATAACTTCCATCATCCATGGTGCTTTGGTGCTGAAATCCAACAGCACCTAGAGGGCATCCATTGGCTATTCCTAATCTAAATGGATCTGTCTGGATTATAACAAACAAACAAACAAACAAACAAACAAACAAACAAACAAACACCTAATCTGTATGCATGTAGGAGCACTCTATGGCAGAGGCCTCCCTGATGTTGTCCATGCCCTGTTTGATAAAGTTGTCTTTAGACACCTGGAATGGGCATCCTCTCCTGACCATGATTCCAGTACCATTGCTATTTTCAGGGTCCTGATGGAAGCTGAAGGTAGGCCTGCCAGGGCTGACTTTATCCCTAGAGAGTCTCTGGCTCCTGGCTTTGGATTTCATAAAAGGGCAGCAAATTATAAGCTAATTTATTATTGTTGTATTTTTGCTCCCAGGGAGAGGCACCTGTATAATTTTCTGCCCCAGGTGTCAAAATATTTAGGCCTTCAGTACTACCCGCCTTGACTTTTGAGGCAAGTGGAGCCAATTGCCACTCTGCCTCTGGTAGGAATATTTTGGGGGCTTTCTCTGAGGACAAGATGAGCAACTGACTTGCCCTTCCTTCCCAGGAGCTAGATTGCAGGCTTTAAAAAGCACAGTTGTGTGGTGCCTCTAATCACAAGGGGAATGCTATTCCTGAAACCTCCAGATATTCACCGAAATGGGTACTCACAGAAGAAGCAGAAATGAGAAGAGGAACAATCTCATTTATTAGTTAACTTCTCAAACACTGAACCGTCTCAACGGTGCTTAGCACAGCATCAAAGTTAAACTGAAGGTCAAAGGTAGAGCAGAAGTGTCTTCTGTAATACGTAGACTAATTTAGCCCCTTTTGGAACATTAACTTCAGCATTACCATCTCCCTGCTTCCTCTTATTTCTAAGCAGCTGCAGCAGCAGGGTGGTAACACTGAGCTCAACTGTGTTGGCAAGATGTAGGGGATTTGCTTCCCCATCTGACTACAGGCCTCAATGGAGGAAGCTTTCAAAGAGTTGTTACATGACTATTGGCAGCCTCAGTCTTTGTGTGTTGCAGGCAGGATGCTGGACTTTGAAATCCTGGAATAGGGACTTGACTTTCTGAAAGCAGCTGTGAGCTATGTGCCTCCCTCCTTGCCCCAGGTTTTATTGTATTTGTTTTTTCAAATTATATCCTGTTTTAAAAAAATATATCCAGGTCTCAAAATGGCTCTCAAATATGCACCACACAGAATAAAAAACTTATATTAAACCCCCAGAAATTTAAAATGACTGAACAGCTTGTGATCAGCTGTCTCGTCCACAATCTCACACACTGGTAGTGTCTATCCACTGGGTCTTATATTTGGCGAGGGGAATCAGAGTGTCATCCTATAATACATCAAACTCCAATTGCCAACATGAATTACTCAGCCCTCCGTGGTCCTGCTGAAAGGAAGCATGGTATAGCCACTAAAAGGAACCAGAGACAGGCCCAAACTCTTAGAGGACCTAAACTCGTGCACACAGGCACGAGTGGACAGCGTACTACCATGAAGGCAAGCTCCACATCCATGAACATCCATAATTTGCTAAATGCCTATCATGTCACCATGAGCATGTGTGAAATTAAGATTTTCCCCCCTCTGACATGCATAGATTTGTACTTGTTTTCACTGAATTGCATTTGCCATTTTACCACCCATCGACTCAGTTTGGAGAGGTCCTTTTGGAGCTCTTCACAATATATATTGATTTTCATGACTCAAGTTAAATAGCACAGGTCTCATGACCAATCCTTGTGGGAGATTCCACTTTCTACATCCCTGCACTGGGAAAACTGTCCATTTATTCCTGCTCTCTGCTTCCACTTCTGATCCACAAGAGGAACTCTTCCAACACTGCTATTCTTCAATACCCTGGGAAATGGCTGTAAGGGGCATGATGTCCCTTAACATCTCCTCAGGCAGGAGGCCACATAGCAACTGGCATTGATAGCACACGATGTCTCCTGTACTTCAACCAGTGCTACAGAGAGCAAAAACTCTTATACTAATAACTCCCCCTCCCTGATTGATCAACTCTACTCACACTGAATATTAGATTCCTCTCAGGTACACAGAAGGCACCCAGCCTCTTGAGAGACTGTAAACTTTTTCCACAATGACAATACAGGGAAATAAAGAGGCTGTGTTTCTGGGGGCTTATACCTACAGCTACAATATTCCTTAATTCAGGCCATGTGGTGCATTAGGCCTCTCAGAATCTGCACTGACAACAAATCCTAAAAAACACAGGGCATGCATAACCATTTCTTATTGAACCAGGATTTTTCATAGGACACCCCCAAAATCTCCATGTGTTTTCAATGCATAATTCTTTTAAAGATCTTAAGGACCATATCCTTTTATAAACAGCCTTTTATTAGCATTTGCTGGGGGAGAAATGATACACACCATAAACATAAGAAGGGTAACATAAATTAGGAAAAGAAACAAAGTTAAATGCTTAAGTAAGTTTTTTTTTTTTAAAAAAAGCAACAGTAAAGAAAAGTAATGTCAAGAGAACATAAAATCTACACAGATGAATTCACATGAAAAGAGATCAAAAGAAGAATCGATTTAGCATGCATATAACAAATAATGGGTAACAACATAAAAATGAAGCCTTATATAGATTCTCTTTCTTAAAAAGTCAAAAGCATATGTCTTGAATACTATTTCCAGGGAAATTACACGTTTACCTAGATGAAGAATCACAATCTGGATGTACAAATGTCAACTCACTAAGTACAGGCATGTCACACTTACCCTATCGGCACCTGGAGATTGCATAGTAACTATCTGACTGCCCAGTCCTTTCATTTCCAGCTGCATCTAACTGCTCTTGCTATAAGAAGGTAAATTTTCTGATGGTGTACATGCACAGTCACTATGACAAATGCAATGACTGTATGTCAGGAATGGCTAACCTGCGGCCCTCCACATTTTGAATGAAAACTGTCCCCCAGCCAGCAAGACCAATGGCTGTCAAGAGATGATAGGAGCATAACTCCAACATCTGGAGGGCCACAGATTAGACACCCCTGCTATCTGGAGTGCTGCCTACCAAGCATGCAGACACAGCTGTCCCCTCTCCCATTGAAAAACAGCCTCTTTGTGTGTCCTCCCTTAAGGGCAGCTCTTCATATTAGTATTACAGGTGTACTTGCAGGCATGATGGAGAACATCCAACTTACTTGTGCAATGTAAACACTGTTTTCATGCCTCTGCTACAAGAGACTAAAACTGTGCCAGCTTCACGTCTTCCCCCCTTTCTTGTAGTGTCCTGATGAAAATCACACACTGTGCTTATCTAGAGGGGTTACAAAGATCAGGGCACAGAGAGACACACAGCAGCGCTGTGGTAACATCCAAGTACACCTCAACTCCTAACTTTTGCATGCAAGACCTCCGTGAAACATTAAGTCTGTTGCAGTAAGGGATGGATGAACCTATCAGTTTGGGTTTCCCTTCAGTTTCTCATTTCCCCAATCTTCAGCTCACCACCTTTCTGCATCACTTTGCAAATGCTTCTGCCATTGTTTTAGTGTGTATTTCTCCTAATATAACAGTTTTGTATGCAGTTTTCCTCCTGAATTGTAGGACTGTGGAGCAGGGGCACTGGCTCCTAGGGACCGGGCCCTTCTGGCCTCCCCCTATATTTTGGGGAGTGGAGCCAGGGCCTGCCAATCACCAAATGTGGCATGCCTGGAGCAGCCGGCTTCTTCTTTCTCCTTCTCCTGCCGCAGAGGGGAAGAAGGGTTGAAGCTGCTGATGGTGCCAAGAGGAGTCAGAGGAGGAGCTGCCAGCCATTGAGTCATGTGGCCACTGCATTTGGCTCCGCCCCTGGCTCCTCCCAAAGTCCTGAAGTCATGCGCATGACATCACATGTGCAATGTCAGCCCCCCCCCCGCCACTGCCCTCACAAGTTTGGGGATATATTTCCCAGCACCTCCTGCCATGACCTAGAAGGTGGGAAAGCAGAGAAAGACAGAAAAAGGACTGCAGACTGAGAGCAGCTCTGTGGGGCCTGGGGAAGCCCCAGTGGGGACTTGGAGATGAATAAGAGTCAGTCTAGTGATTTGGAAACAGGTAGCCCTGGGATTGTTGCTAGGCAAGGTAGTTCTGTGGGAAAGACCCTGAGAAGAAGGCCAAACACAGTCTTGAAACTGTGCAGGCCTCCTGTTGGCCGGTAAATGTAGAAGCCTGCGCTGTTGTACTTTGGGCCCAGATCTTTTGTGACACCCCAAGGAAGCTGCAGTTTTCCTTGTTTCCCCAGCTCCTGCTCCACCACCCCAATTAAATGAACTGCTGTGTGTTAACTGCATGTCAGGTGTGATTGCTCAAACTCACCAGGGTCAGTAAAGAGAATATTAATACTAAAGTGCCTTCAGCACTTTCCTCCAGTCCTGATTATATGCACCCACTACTGATTTGAAAATCCATTACACTGCATATATAAAATAACAGAAAAACTGAAAGACACCATTTAGTACATTCCTTTTTGCATTCAAAGCAATTGAGTGTACATGAGTCTGTTTCATGCCGTTTGGGAAGCTTTCCTAGTGAGCAAACATTCAAAGCCTTTCTTAGGAGCCAGCAATGGTTCTTAAACAAGATAGAGCTATTTAGTTTTAAATGCCCTTCAGCCATGGTGAGGCGCTGGCAGTGGTTCATTAGAAAAGAAAAGCTAATCCTCGCAAAATGTGTTTTGGCTGTAGAAGGCATTTGTCCCTTCAACATGCAGGATCAGAGAGAAAAAGTAACAAACCTCACATATTCTGTGTAGGAGAGACAAGACTCTGGGCAGTATCCCAGTCCAGAGTGACTGACATCTGAACTAAGGACTCGGGCACCATTTCCTGGGGTCCTCAGCGCATGGGATGCCGAAACAGCTTCTCAGAGAAGCCTCCAGTGGGATTTCCCCAGTGTTGCCATTGCCCCCCAGCCAGTGAAGTGGGATGGGTTTGCAAGGCAGGATACACTGCCATCACGGGTCAATCAAAGGGCAATTATCAAGGAGGAAAGAGGAAAGAGATGGTCCAT
Source organism: Podarcis pityusensis (assembly GCF_964106645.2). NCBI lineage: Eukaryota > Metazoa > Chordata > Lepidosauria > Squamata > Lacertidae > Podarcis > Podarcis pityusensis. Next base: position 46,291,286 of record NC_138028.1, read on the forward strand.
CTTAGTCTTGGAGGAAAAAAAGGTAAGGAGGGGAGATGAGAGGGGTGCAGAAAATTATGCATGGTACAGAGAACATGGATAGGGAGTCCCCCCCCCCCCCAGTAATACTACAACATGAGGTCATCCAATTAACATGAATGCTAGAAGATTCAGGATAGACAATAGGATAAACTTCACATCCTGTTCAAGGGCTTCCTGTAGGCTTTTGATGGCCACTGTGGGCAATGGGATTCTGGACCAGATAGGTCTTTGTTCTGATTTAGCATCTATGTTTTTAATGTCATAGTCACTACAGTACCAACCGAGCTTAGAAAAAAAATACTCTTTTTTTCTGTGCGTGCATGAAAAGCAGTTTGGTTTCTGGAACCCATTTCTGAATCTGCTTCTTTGCTGCTGTGCAGAAAGGCTGTGGTGGAAATCGAAGATGCATTAAAAGCTAGCTGAAGAAAGAAAAGGCAAGAATCCAAAGGGTCACCTGCCTGAACCACGGACGTTCCACACTAAAGAACAGTTCAGAAGACTTCTATTAAGAGACAGACAGCCAAGCTCAAATCTCATGGAACAGGTTCATTGTGGCCATTTCTACTCGTTTCTTTTGAACACTGTTATCCACTGAAGCTGAGATTTGAAGGGGAAGACAGACATATATTTTCTCTGTCAAGGGTAGGAACAACTTCAGGGTATGTGTGATTTTTCAGCAGGAAAGCAGAAGTCACATTCTTCCCATACCAACCTTTCCCTTCAAATGGCAACCTCAGCGGCTGCATGACACAAAAGGTGGTGGGATGTGAGGGAGAGCAACTTTTTTTTTAAAAAAGGAAGAACATATATTGTGTAGTTCTGTCCTCAGTAGAAATAAAAAGGGAGGGAATGTAAACAATTAAAGGAGAAGCAAAAGCAAGTAGGGAGCCTTATCCATTATTCTACAACTGAGATGGAAACCTTGTTAGACAGCCAGCATGGCTGATGGTTAGGGAAGATGGGAAGATGTAGACCAGCAACATCGGGGGGGCCACAGCTCCCCCCTCCGTTTCACATGGTGGCATTTGCAATTAGAAAGCAATTAGGGCAGCTAATTTAGGGAAGCTTTTAATGTTTGATGTATTACAGTATTTTAATATTTTTTTGGAAGCCGCCCAGAGTGGCTGGGGAAGCCCAGCTGGATGGGCGGGGTATAAATAATAAATTATTATTATTATTATTATTAGGACTAAGCTAGAACTGCTTGCCTTATTCATGCTTCCAAAAGTGTATTGAAAAGTGTTTTCCATGTTTTGGTGTGTTCTTCTCAGGACTATTTCTTCGTTGTCTTTACTGCCGTCAGCTTCATTTGCCCCAAGCTGCCATTTAATCTGACTGGCCTTGGGGACCCCCTTGAGGTCAGCAATGATTTTGTGGTGCTGCCTAAGCACATCCTGGGCAGGTGCAAACAAGGCCACATACTGTACATCTCCACAGCCAACAGGCTGAGCAGCCATGTGGGCAAATGAGGGAGAGGATCGTGAAGGCAAGTTAGAAGGCAGAAGCCCACTAGGGTACCAAAGAGAACCAAAGGAGTACAAATGTTTTTCGTTATCGTTCAGCTGCATCATCTTTGCTAATTTCAAGGGAAATCTGGCAATGAAAGAACACAGCTGTAACTGTAATGGCTATCAAATCAGAAAATTATTTCCCCCTATTTAGCTCACAGCTAAATATTTTTCCTGTATGGAGAGTAATGACTTACAAGATGTTTCTTCAATGGCTTTGGGTGGTTGATTACTAGCAAGGACACACGTCACTTGCTTGCAAGGGGACTGGGAAGTGAGGCAGCTAGGATGCAGATAGTGGAGATAAAATTCCTCTGAGTATCTCTGCAACTGGCTGGTGGGTTTTCAAGGCCTGCTATTTGCTTTTGGGAAACGGAAGCTGGTTTAAAGGCTTGCTCTAGCTGTCTGGGTGTTTGTCTCCTTCCTCCACAGTCAGATGGTGTATTTGTAAATAAACACATAGTTCAGAAATCGACAATCACCTCCAGCATTCTCTCCCTTCTAAAGAATACAATACTACAGCAGCTGTCCCTGGAACTTTCTACTGTTTGGGGAAATGGGAAACAGTATGTGTAGCCTAAATTGAAAACAGATGTGGGGTTGCTGTTAAGTCCTCTGTGATTCATAATGTGGTGAGGACTTCTCCATAGAATAATATCCAGGCAGTGAAATTGTGGAACAGCAATAGGAACTTGGCACAGGTTCCCACTTTGCTTCTTTTTCACTCATGCATTCATACCTGAGTATGAAGCACATGTGGTCAAAAAAGTTAAAAGGAAATTAGTGGTTGCTGGTATGAATGAAAGAAGCTTCAGACTTGACCTCAAGATCCACCTCTGATCCACCTAAGGTCTTCCACTTAGGTGACTGAAAAGAGAAGACTTAGTAGCCTCTAGCTTAGATGCCTTTGGAAGGGGATTACATGGAGGATAAGTTTGTCGTTGGCTACTAGTCATGATGGCTGTATGCTACATCCAGGATCAGAGGCAAGCATGAGTATCTGTTTCTGGGGAATGACAGCAGGAGAGGGCTATCACACTCAGAAGCTTGTGGTTGGTCACAGAATGTTGGACAAGATAGGCCTTTGTTGGATCCTGCAGGGCTCTTCTTATGGTTCTCATGAATGGTTGAGGAAATGTTATACATTCTATTCTACAGCCAGGTTCAAAGAGCAGCTTAAGCTCACACTTTTGCTAGTCTGGATTTATTTTGTCCTCTTCTTCTTCTTTGAATTGCCAACCACTAAAGGCACATCACAAATTACTTTTAAAGCTCTCTTCCGTTTCAAAAGCAATTTGCCATGTGCTGCTGCATGAGGAAAAAGTACTTTTTAATGAAATACTATCAGGCTCATGGAACTAGTCTCACGCATCTTTGCATAGGATAGCTGACATTATTCAATCATAGCTGACCATTCCAAGATATTTTAGAGGCCCATGTTAGATCAACAGAACTGTAATGGATTTTTGAGCCTGAGTTCAGAATCTGCATGCGCTTTTATGAATGAAAATTGTAAGTTGTCCTTTATTGGGCAACTGGTTTGAAACAAGTTCATTAAACATCTCTTAAACCTAGAGCCTTGTGGGGAGCATTCTGCTTACATTAGACTGGGGTACCTTCACTGGCCGAAATCTGCATATCATGAAATTCTACCTTTTTATTGTACAGGAGTAAACTACACAGGAGGTGTAAAATTTAATAAAATAATTTCTGAAATAAAAGAAAATGCTGAAGAGAAGGTGGGGAAAAGAAAGAAAAGCAAAAGCAAAATGAACTTACCACGCTGCGAGTGAACTTTTCTAGAGAAGTTCTACGACCTTGCTCATTCTCGGGCTTTAGAAGGGGAAAAAAAAGTTAGGAAGGAAAAACTACTGAAAAAGAAAAGAAAAGAAAAAAAAAGAATCCCTTCAGCTTAAATTTTGATCTAAAAACATTAGCAAAAGAAAAGAAGAAAGATAAAACATCTCAAAACATGGCAGCTACAATTTGCAAGAGCAAAGCAACTAACTTTTGTATTGTAATATTCTGGTAGCTTCTCCCATTGGGAAGTATCCTGTGTTCCGTGCTTAAAATGCGGCTCTGGAGGTCGCTCTAGTCCAAACTTACATAGCTCAAGAGAAAGATACGTAATGATGCATTCTGCATCTGTCTTTTCAATAATTCAATCAATCAATCCCTGAGCTTTCCCTTCTGTGGTTCAGGATAGAGCCTAAACTTTCCCAATCAGCACATGGTGGTCTCCTACCATTCAGGATAGGCTAATTGGTTTTATAAAATGAACCAATATGGTACTAAAAACAGTCATTGCCCCTATCCAACATGGAGCCACCCATGGAAACACACTTGCTCTCCTCACCCCTGCATGCTGGATGTGTCTTTTAATTTGAATGGTGATGCATTGCCTTACGGGACCATGAACCACTTGTGACTGGATCAGGGCCAGTATCGTTCAAGACTGACCTACTTATAGCTTTATTATCCTGTTGTATAGCTCTACACACAGGTGAGACGCAACATATACAATGGCTATAGCACAGTGGTTTTTAGACTGTGCTATGAGGAACCCTAGGGTTCCTTGTAGGTTTATCAGGAATCTCTTAAGTGAGAAGGACAGTAACGGCAGGCAAGTTTCCATAATAAACAGGACTGTCCACCACCAATTTATGTTATCCTAAAATATGCAGATGCAAGAGAGCAAGGATGAGACCAGGGCCAACCCTGCCATTAGACAGCAAATGTGGAGGGTAGCGGATGGAGAGCAGCAGCAAGATGTTGAGAGACAGAGCTGGCTTGCCCTGCTGCCCTCAGGTGTGTTGGGTTGAAGTCATCCCATTGCCAGTGTTGGTAGAAAGTCTCAGCCACCAGGATTGGCCAGCTTCTGTACATGGCTTTGGGGGCAGGGGGAGGCACCAAGATGAGACTCTGATGTGGTGGTGGTAGTTGTTGTTGTTGAAAAAACAAATTAATTATCTGCTAGAGCATATAAATAATATAATTTCATCATAACAAGAAAGCCACCAACATTTTGGGTATGTTGCTGTTCTCCAAAGTAATGTGATTCATTTGACATAGGACAAATCCTAGGAACTATGAAAGAAGAGGTAATTTTGCTAGCAAGCCTGCCATTTTGTTGAATAAAGGGATTAAATGGTGGTGGTGGGGAATAATCAGCACATCATCGGGAGGGGGGGGACTACCTTACCTCCAGTTCACTTGTGGTTGGGAAGTAACAGAGACATGTGATTATGAATGTGTTTGGTGGTTTTATTCAATCTGCCCTTTCTTTTAAAATGAAGTGTCAAGAAATCAGAGAAAAACAGCAGACCTGCCACCCTTCTAAGCAAAGGAAGAAAGGGAAATCCTTTCTAGCAAAAGGACACTTTTGCTGAAGGGAGTTAGGAACATTGGGAAGTTATCTAAAGAGCAGGGCTTTGCACAATGATACTAAACACTCTGCTTTGCAAGTGAATGTTTCTGTAATGGAAAACTTCCTGTCAGATGGTGCTGCATGGGGGCATGGAAGGGAGAAGAGTGATGGCAAAGGGTCAAGTTCTTTGGAGAACTTTCAGCACAACCAATTCTACTCCTCTGGAATACAAAAGAAAAAAATCAGTGCTTGTGACTTACAGATCAGATCTACGAGCAGATGGAAGAGAAGTGAAAGCGGGTGATAAAAGATTGCTTCAAGAATCTGCCTAGAATAGGGATGAGGAAGCTCTGGCCCTCCAGATGGTGGCTGGGGCTGATGGATTCAATACTAGTCTGTAGGAGCAGGCAAGGGAGAATCTGGTGAACCCTTTATGTCAGGGATGGGAAACCTTTGGCCCTAAAGATGTTGTTGGACTATAACTCCCAACATCCCTGACCTTTGGCCATACTGACTGAGGAAGACAGGAGCTGGAATCCAATGACATCTCAAAAGGTCACAGGTTTGCTATGCCTGGAGTGCAGGGATTAATCAGATACTAGGCATTAACATATAGCCAGCCGTACAAACAGGAAGAAACACATCTTTCAGGTCAAAACATATCATAAGAAGCAAGGAGAAAAAATGGGAACTGCTGTCAACACCAGCAAAACTTATGAGCACAAGAAAAAATTAAGATGCTTCAGTGTAAAGGCTTCTTAGGGCTGTGCTACACAGGAAGCAGCCTGACCATTTAAGAGGAGTATCATCTGGATATGCTGGGGTTGAACCCGGGACATTGTGTCTGCTGCTATGCAGATGCTCCACCCCTGAACTAAGGCCTTTCCTTCAACTTCTTTTCATCTGGTTCTGGTAGTTTTCCATGTACACCAAAATAGAATCTTAATGGCAAAATTTCTGGCGCTTGAGATTAAATGCTCAATTAAAGAATGCATTGAGATTACCTTTGCATTGGTAGTTTAGCACAGCAATTATTAGAAAAGATGTCTGTATATAAAATATTTTAGGCCTCGATGTGAGGAATTGAACTCTGAACCTTTTCTGAATGGTCTTCAAATTGCCTTGCATTCAGCATCAAAGAGCAGAGCAAGACCTTTTTTTAAAAAGAAAAGAAAAGCTTCTTCTTTGCAAGTGGGACCTCTAGGTATCCATAATTAAGAAAAGCTGAGGTTTGGGATCAGAGAATCTTAAAATATACAGATTTTCTTCCGGGGCTTTCTGAAGTTTCTTGCTTTGGGAGACTAAAGGCGTTCCATATCCTATTTTAACACTTGTTGCAAAACACCGGATCAAAAAGACCCTGTATCTGAAAGCAGGGCCCTGAAAGTGCAGCCCATGGCCTTGTGGATGATGCATAGCTGTCAAGTATCCCTTATTTGAAGGGACAGTCCCTTATTCCAGCGCCATGTCCCGCTGCTGTCCCTTATTGATGGATGTCCCTTAAATGTCCCTTAAATGATGTCCCTTAAATTTCAAAGGAAGCAGCTCCTCTCCCTCCCTCCCTGCCGGCCAGGGAGGAGGGAGGCTCCAACTGTGTTGCTTGGCTGTGTTGCTCACCCAATAAGAAGTCTAAGAACGACTGGGGGGGGTGGAGCTTGCATGCCTTGTGTGTGGCTAGTTAATGCAAGCTGAAGGGGGTTTTGAATGCTGGACGCCATTTTGTTGCACATGCTGCTGCAAACTTTGCAGTGCAAAGCCAGGCCAGGGAGCCATCTTAAGTTGAGGCTGCATAGGCCTTGTGGTGCATGTAATTCAGATTCTATTCAGTTGAACCTCTGGTTACAAAGTTGGTTGGACAGTGTTCTCAAAGCTACCAGCATGAGTTTGACCAGACTGCAGGAGGACAGGAAGACTGGAGTGCCTGGAACAGGTGAGGCTGCAGATCCCTTATTTTGGCTGCTGGTCCCTTATTTTCAAGGCTGCTGGTCTCTTATTTTCAAGGCTGCTGGTCCCTTATTTTCAAATCTGTAAGTTGATAGCTATGGGATGATGTGCACAGCTCAAGTTGCACAATGATGCTTATCTGTGTCCTGATGAACCGAAGGGATGTCTCTTGGCCTTCTTATTTGGGGCCAACATAGCACAGTGGGGAGGGGCTATCGTTCAGTGGTAGAGCACATGCTTTGGATTAAGAAAGACTCGGGTTCAGTCCTTGGCATCTCCAGGAAGGCCTTGGAAAGACTCCTGCCTGAATCTCTAGAGAACTGCTGCCCCTCAGTGAGGATAACACTGAGTTGGATGGCCTGACTGTGCATTAGGCAGCTTCGTAAGTATAGATTTTGGGAAATTAATAGAATTGCATTAAACCACAGCTGGTTCTAGATCCCTGAATGGGTTGCATCCAATGGTGTTTAATAGGAGATGATGAAACTGGAGATTTCCAAAATAAGGAGGGAGCTTATTTTGGCTAATTCCCTCTTCTCCCTGCAGCATCTTGTGCCAGCTCCCATGCTTGTTCCAAAGCGTCCCCCAAACAAGGATGTGGGTTTTCTGGGAAAGTTGTCTGGAAAACCTTCCTATGCAGATTAGGGTAATTTGCATCAGAAAATGTTCATTGGGAAATGTTCAGGTTGCAACAGAATACTGTATGATGCCCCAGAGAGCTATTTAATGTAGTTAGTTTATTTTACATGTATTTAGTAAACAAAGTTAAAAACCTAACTAATGTTTATTTGCACTTTGCATTAATCCATTATTATGAATGAATGTATAAAATTGAATTTTCTGCAAAACCAAAAACCCCTCTGCCCCACAACACTGCTCCTAACCACCTGGAGCAGATTTTTTTTTGGTGGGGGGCGGCGGCGGGCACAGTCTGCAGGGGGAGAGGGAAGTGGTGAAAATTGTTTTCCTTCCTGTTGTGCTGACCGAAGCCTCTGCTGCGTCAAATAACCTACCATCAGTTCAAGGGGGAACAGCAATGAATACAACCTATTCTATGCCTTTTCTTGTGCTGAAAGAGATTGAGACCAAATCAGTTCAGAGCCTATGTAATGATGAAGCAAAGGGTGTGTGCTCTGACATTTCCAGTTCAAACTGAGACACAGAATTATTAGCTTGCATTAGGCAAACAGTGGGTTTCCTCACCAGTATCTCCTCTTTCCATCTGCAGCATGGGAACAATAATTCTGGCCTACCTTACCAGGTTCTTGTGAGGATGGCTGAAATATTGCACATCAAGCATTCTGAAAATGGACAGGTACTATAGACATAAGCCTTGCTTAGGCATTATGCCTGAACAGGAAATGCCAATACAAGGGACATGTAGGCAGGGCAATTCCCCAATGTCCTGCCCTACCCCAACCTTCCTAAACTGAGCAGGAAAGTCTGGAGGGGGTTTCCAGGCATGCTAGACTAAATATGTTTTTAGACGCCTTCCTGCAATCAGGAAGCCCCTCTGCTATCAGAGTGCTTGTTCATGAATAGGACTCCGAGTGCATTGTGGGAAGGTTGTGGGTGGAGTAAGTGGAGCTGATGCATGTGGGGGCCTTAGGGGTGGGGTGAACATGCAAGCTCCCACACCTCCCTGCTCATGTTGACATTCCCTGCTAAGCCATCACACCTGAGCGAGGCTATTCTGAGGCTGCAATCCTAAACACACTTGCTAGAACATAGGGGAACGTAAATTCCACGTAAGTATGCATAGCATTGCACTGCAAGTATGACAAATAGATTGACACAGATCAAAAAAAAGGATAAGTGTGCATTTTGTTATCAACAGTATTCCTGCCTAACGAAGTATGCTCAGATGATAACTTGTGGGTGACTTTGTGGCTTCCTTGAGTCCACTAAAAGTGAACATTCTGGGGACAGTTTCGTAAACCTTGATGAATTTAATTGGAGCGTTCTGTGTGTCCCTCTTAAACCAGGGAGAATAATTACAAACCTAACCGTTCTGTCTGCGGCAGCATGTTAACATTTCCACTCATTAAGTTCTGTAAATGCAGAATTCAGCGCATACAAATATGCAGGGGCTGGCTTATGCAGTTTTCAAACATGCAAAAACAAAAAAAAAAGGTTGTGGGGGGAGGGCAGTTGCCACAAGAGAACAAATCAACCCATTGTTGTAGCAAAGAGTTGGGCATAGCTATGTAAAGTAAAAATGCTTTGATAAGGAAAGCGCTCATTCCAGTTAGCTGCAAGGGGATGAGAAAATGTGGGTCCATAAGTTTACTGTATCTGCATTCTTTCCCCTGGCTTTGCCTTAACCACACAACATGATTGTTCCCCCTCCAACCCCCAAATATCTAGTTCTTTGAATACAAGACCTAGTGCCAGGATGTGTCATTCCTGCAGGGGATTTCACATCCAAGTCATTTTGCTGCAGAGCAGCAAATGACCTCCCCCCCGCCCCAAGTTAAGGTGCACAGGACTCCAGAGGCTGGCCAAGTTATTTTGGCGCCTGATGCAGAAAACCTCACAACTTCTCTCTCCTACTAAGTAAAGGTAAAGGGACCCCTGACCATTCGGTCCAGTCGTGACCGACTCTGGGGTTGCGGCGCTCATCTCGCTTTATTGGCCGAGGGAGCCGGCGTACAGCTTCCGGGTCATGTGGCCAGCATGACTAAGCCGTTTCTGGCGAACCAGAGCAGTGCACAGAAACGCCGTTTACCTTCCCGCCAGAGCGGTACCTATTTATCTACTTGCACTTTGACGTGCTTTCGTACTACCTGGCGTTAAAACACAACAATAAAAGCTATTTTATTTATCCATTTTCTGCCTTTTCAGGACAACCAAATTCAACTGCTGGAGGCAGCCACCCCATTCAACTTGATGGTAAGCTGCATATGCACCATATATTTGAAGTACATGACTCCTCCCCCCAGCCGAATCTTGGGAACTGTAGTTTCTTAGCAGTGCTGAGAATTGTAATTCTGTGCTTGAGATGCCAGGAGTTGAAGACTGGGAAAAACATCACCTAGCAGAAGGAGGAACAGCTGGATACCACCCTGGGGTAAACATTTTGAATACTTTAAAGAACTCTTGTATGTACAATTGACAGACGGATAGTTGGAAGTCCTTTTTATTTATTTTTCATTTTTCTCTTTTTCCTGATCTTCCTTTTTTATTCTTGTATTGCTTTCTCATTCCTGTATTACTTTTTTGCTTTCCTTTTTTGCTTTGCTCTTGCTTCTGTTTTGTTCTAGTTGTTGCTGTTGTTGTTCTCTGGGCCAATGAGGGGATTCGACGCTGGTGAAGGTAATGGCTGGCTGATGAAGGACCCTGTGTGAGAGGCAGGGAAGCTCTTCCAGAGTGGGCGGGGAAGAGAAAGGGGAGCTCCCAGGTAAGAGATGGGAGGGTCCAACTCTTTCTTTGTGAAACAAGGGTTAAAAATCTACCCATGAGAGAGGACTTTGTATTTTTCTCTTCTTCTTTTTGTTTTTGTTTAGATTAGTTTGTTTTTTTATTGTAATGTATTATGAAAAGTCTTAATACAATCTTTTTATACAGATAAAAAGAACTGTAGTTCTGTGAAAATGAACTACAGCTCCCAGGATTGTTTGGGGAAAGCCATGTGCTTTAAATGTATGGTGTGGATGAAGCCTCAGACCTAGGTTACAACAGCAATGAAACCCCACCATGGGGCTAACATTAAACCCATCAGAGCCAATTTAGCTGATACTAACAAACATTCAGGGACGCGGGTGGCGCTGTGGGTAAAACCTCAGCGCCTAGGACTTGCCGATCGTATGGTCGGCGGTTCGAATCCCCGCGGCGGGGTGAGCTCCCGTCGTTCGGTCCCAGCTCCTGCCCACCTAGCAGTTCGAAAGCACCCCTAAGTGCAAGTAGATAAATAGGTACTGCTTTATAGCGGGAAGGTAAATGGCGTTTCCGTGTGCTGCGCTGGTGCAGGCTTGCCAGAGCAGCTTCGTCACGCTGGCCACGTGACCCGGAAGTGTCTCCGGACAGCGCTGGCCCCCGGCCTCTTAAGTGAGATAGGCGTACAACCCTAGAGTCGGACACGAGTGGCCCGTACGGGCAGGGGTACCTTTACCTTTACCTTTAACAAACATTCAAAGGGACGCGGGTGGCGCTGTGGGTTAAACCACTGAGCCTAGGACTTGCCGATCAGAAGGTCGGAGGTTCGAATCCCCGCAACGGGGTGAGCTCCCGTTGCTCAGTCCCTGTTCCTGCCAACCTAGCAGTTCGAAAGCACGTCAAAGTGCAAGTAGATAAATAGGTACCCCTCTGGCGGGAAGGTAAACGGCGTTTCCGTGCGTTGCTCTGCTTCGCCAGAAGCGGCTTGGTCATGCTGGCCACATGACCCGGAAGCTGTACGTCGGCTCCCTTGGCCAATAAAGCGAGATGAGCGCCGCAACCCCAGAGTAATGGTCTAATGGTCAGGGGTCCCTTTAGCTTTACCTTTAACAAACATTCATGTTTAGATAGAGGGATGAAAAATGATATGATCAATGGTTGTTATCATGGGATAATGAAATAGTGTTATATTACCATGAAGTTTGAAATAAGAGGTAATGACTATAGTTCTTTGCCTGCTGATGCACACTTTTTCTAGATTAAAACAAGATGTACACTTTACTCTCACTCTTAAAAATATACATTAGTCAGTGGTGTCCAAACATTTTTCAAAGAGGGTCAGATTTGATTAAATGAAGGGCCGTGGGGGACGACCAAAGGGCCAACCAGCTTTTTTTAGGATTGACGTTTTTGAGCTTTTTTAGAGTTGGAGCTGGAGTTGTTGTTGACCGGTGGGCCGGATTAGACCCCCGAAATGGACTCTGAACATGCCTGCATTAGATGTTTCCCTCATCAACTCTTAGAGAGCAGGGCAGGCATTGCCCTAACAACTGTGAGGTAGCTCAGTTAATGCTGCCTCCCAGTGTTGCAACCAGCCATCTTCCTAGTCGGTCAGGACTCAGAGACAGGGTTGTGCCCCTGCGCCTTCCAGCTGAAGAACACTTTGCATCAACACATCCTTATAGCTTTCCTTTGGGATGCTTTGCTTTACAGAGCTCACTTTGTTTCCAAAGCTGTCTTGGACTCTTGTTTTTTTAAGTGACTAAACACTTTTTGCTGTCCTTCTGCAGCAGTGAAGCTTATATACCCTTTCTAGTTTTGAAATTGAAACAGAACTCCAGCAAAGCTTACATCCTCCTGAAACAACCTCTTACAATTCCATTAATTATTTCATTTTCTTTACAAAACAAAGCAAACAAGCAAACTAACCAACCAACCAACCAACCAACCATACTTTGGTTACTTGATCCCCTGAAAGCACTTGGGTACAAAACCCTACATCTGAAAAAAAACCACTACAGGTGATTGATCACCCAGCACCCACAGTTCAGTTATTTAAGAAGGTTACCCCTTCTGGGACCAGACTACTAGAGGAATCTGTGGCACCAGTTGACGATCCAGACTAGGACTACATGTATACCTTAAATAAAATCTGATGCTTTGCATCATCTGACAAGATTCCAACAGAAGCAGCAGAACGATGCTCATAGGTAGTCACTTTGCACCCTGAAGCATACACTAAAAAGAAGGTGTACTTTAAAGAAGGCCTCTCAAAACAGTAACCCATCAAGCCCACAATCCATGTGTGGCTGTGGCAGCAACCCAGCAGTCTGAAGATAATCAAGAAAACTACACAGAGCAAATAGGACCTTACCATAGTACCTGCATTTTCCCATTTCAACTTATGCCACTAAAACCTGCCTGAAGTCAATGTCTGGTATAAGAAAACCTCTTATTTGGTCTGTTGCCTCTATACAGCATTCACAATGGCAGACAGCATGGAAAATATGGTTCTGGAAAATACCTGGCGCACTCTTGGAGCTAAGTGAGGGCTGCTTCAGAGTACAACAGTTTTCGCCCAATTGTTCCAACACATTCGATCCAATCTAGTTGTCTCCACAGTGCATGAGAGGCCGCCGCCACACTAACAGAAGTGCGAAGGCTTTGCTCAGTAACTCCAGCTGTGCCTCTGAGCTCCTGAACAGAGAAGGGACTGCTGGATTGTGGGAAATCCATTCTAACCATCGAGGGCACATTGGAGCTGCAGTGGAGGCTAACTTTAATTTGGCAGCATATGGAAGCCCCAGCAGGATGGAGACAGCAAAGAGCAAAGCAATAGGAAATGGCAGTAAACCCAAGCTGCAGAAGCTGGGAAAACTCTGCACAAAGTGTCTTGAATGTCAAAGGCGAATGAGAGAAGTGGGGAATTCTCTCAGATGTCTATCCAACATGGTTCTAGGTGGAGGAGCTTCTGAAAGACGTTTAAACACAGCCACAAATGGAGATAAAACTACCTCTGCTCCCCACCCTTCTTCCTTGCCTGGATAATCAGGTGATTATCAGCGCAACAAGAAACCCTTTGTTATTTTGACCTGGATGGAAAACATATTGCTGATAATGGGCATGCAGATGCCAAAAAGGCAGAAAGGAATGGAAAGGCGTGCCGCTTTTGAGGAGTTCCCAGTCTTACTGTAATTAGTTTAAAATTAAATGGAAAAAAGTGGAAGGGGAGAAACCACATACAGGAAAGTGCAGGTAAAACAGGAGGGGAGGGGAGCCGATAAGAAATCATGACAAAGTCTCCATGCAAGGCATCCCTTACAAGAAAAGCTACAAAGCTTGACATAAGACACTAAATGGAAGAGGGTTTTGCGCTACTTCCCAATCATTAGTTACTGCCATGGTTATGAAAAATAAAGAGATTCATAGGTAACGTTACACAAGATCGCATATTTGTCCTGAAGGAGTTTAGAATGGGACTTTAATGCCTTATGTTTAGTTTGAGAGATCATTGTGGAGGAGCTGTAACTCCACGGTGGATCCCATGCTAGGTCCCAGGGTCAAGCTCCGACACCTCCAGTTAAAGGTCCTCAGGGTCAAACTACACATTACACCTCCTCCTTAGCATGCAGCTGTGGCTCCAGGTGTCCTCCCCTTATGTAATTGCAGGTGTGCCCCCTCCGCTGGATTGATATTAGAACTGCAACGGGTGGAAGGGGGGAGGCAATGAGAACTTAGTGCCAGTGGGAACTTTTGAACTAATCCCCATTGTGTTGCTCCTAGGGAGGGATGAGCTGAACATTGCCAGCAACATCAGGGTCCTCCATGGCTGCAAATAAGGAAAGACAGAGATGTAGCTGCACATTGTGCATCAAGTGTATTTTGTCATTTGACCCTGAGGTAGAAGAGTTGAGAAAGGAGGATCGGGCAGACAGCCAGTGTGCTCCACTGATGTACGAGCCTAGGAAACTGCCTTATACGGAGGCTGACCATTGGTCCATGGAGCTCAGCATTGTCCACAGAGACTGACAATACACCTCTCTAGGATTTCAGAAAGGGGGTCTTTCCCAGTCCCACTAGGGATTGAACCCTGACCCTTTGGCAATCAAGCCATTTGCCCCTTCCCAATGACCAGGCTCAGAACTAGGCAGCTTCTAGTTCACATGATCCTCGCAGAGGATGCTCAGAGTAGGTCTTCCTCATATTGACTGCTGTTTATAGGGATGCCAAACATGGAGCTTCAAGGAGAAAGAAAGAAAGAAGTGCTTTCAGTCAGCAAGAAGCCCCCCAAATAACTTATTTTTCATGTTCACACAGCAGCAAGCGGCAGGCAGGAGTCATGAAGTGCTCAGAGATGCAAGCATGTCCTTCCCGACAGATACCTTCTTCTTTGCCAGCAACAAGTCTTGGTAAGCGTTAGAACGGAGGAAACGTGCATAGCTGTCGCTCTTCATCAGCTTGTAAATGTGCTCCTGTGGGAAGGGAAGAAACAACGGGCTGAGATTTGTTACCTGGACACTAGTCAACATTTCCTGGGCACCTAGAAAAGAGAAACACCAAAGAGGCTTCCTGGATACGAAGCAGGCATTTATGAATACTATACAATATTTATTATTTGTGCATTTATCTAAAACATTTCCATCTCATCTTTCAGTCAGCAGACCCTCAAAGCATCCTATCAGAAGCTGGATAGAATTCATTTCAGGAACAGACTTGATCACCCAGAATACAGATGATTAACACAGCTACTGATACACAGATGTACAGATGTTCTCTACTGGTGAAGATGGGGCCATTGAGAACACTTTGAATCTGCTAGACCTGTATCTGCCATTGGAGCATCTTTACAGTACAAACATTATTGCTGTAGTCTAGCTAGAGCAGCCTTCTCCAACCTGGTGCCCTCCAAATGTTGTCGGACTCCAAGTCCCACCAGTCCCAACCAGCATGGCGAAAGATCTGTAGTTCAACAATACCTGGATGGTGCTTGGTTGGGGAAGGCTGAGGTGGAGTGAATGATCCTTGTACAACAGACCTCTGCACACGTAACGTGCAAGGTTCCCCTCGAATTGTATCCAGGGGCATTTGGATATGCTAATACATATGTATGCATATTCATGGCTCTGGCTGTGAATATAGTTCTAAACCTAACCCCAATCCCCCTCTTCAAACATATACACAGTTCTGCTTTCCTATTCCATCCACCCCTATTCCATCAAGCTATTGCACATATTTACAAGTTCCTGTCACCAGTCAATACCACCTGCACTTGATATCTGTCACAGAGCGAGCCAGGCAGCAAATCACACAGGTCAAAGTTGGTGTTAACACTTTATTAGCAAAAATACAATCTTCACCGACTTGGCTGAGTGTCAGGCCTACTGAGCACACCAGCTCCTTCCTTGTAGGTCTTACTCCATGAAACCAGTTGCCAAGACTAAAGGTTCCCGCCTCCCCAAGCCATCTACTGGATGTCTCCTCCTGTCCAGGGCCTTTTCCAAGCAATCGGATACTACTTCTGCGTGCAGCCTGCCTTTGCTTTGCACTTTTTCATGCCGCTTGTGGTTCTGGAAGTCAGGGAGGGAGGGCGCTTGTTGCAGCAAGAGAGGGAGATCCCTGTGACTCTTCACCAGCCTGACTCATCTCTGCCCCTTGCCCTTTCCCACTTGCCTGCTTCAGCTTCTGCCTGATTCTGGAGTACTGAGGAGGAAAGGGGGGTGGCGGGAGTGTACCGCCCCCAGCACCATCAGGGAAGGGGGTACCATCACAACCACCCCCCGGACACCTGCTGTGCATCCCCCCACCGCGCCAGGCACCATGCCCCTGTAGGCGGCACACCACACCCCCAGGACTCACGCCATGCCCCTGGGACACGAGCCACACTCCTGCAGGCGGCGCACCACATCCCCAGATGCATGCCACACCCTCGCAGGCGGTGTGCCACGCTCCTGGGATTCACGCCACACCATGCCACACCCTTGCAGGTAGTGTGCCACACCTCTGGGATGCACACCACACCCCCAGGACGTGCACCAGCCATGCCCCCACCTGCTCTCCACCCCCTGTGTGGGAGCATGCAGCTTTGCCACTGTTCTGGAGTTCTCTCTGCCACAGATTCTCCCAGTGCCTTAGTTTTCCCAGAGTGCCTCTTTGTTGTCACATAAGTCTTCTACATCCGCACTGCACTGCTCAAAAAGAAGCAGCAGCAGCAGAACAAAACAAACCACAAAACACCAAGCCAACTGATGAATAGTTATTTTTGCAGATAACCAAATATGACTCGTCTCTAAGAACTGCCTATCTTGGGACTGGTAATCCACTGCAACTCTATTATTTTCACTGGCAGGCAGCAGGGCTTTTTTTTCCAGCCGGAACTCAGTTCTGGCACCTCTCAGGTGGGCATCATTGCCACTTTAAGAGAACAAGGGAGGTGTTCATGGAGAGTTCCAGCACCTCTTTTTCTAGAAAAATAGCACCGGCAGGCAGTAATTGTTTAAAATTATTCCCAAGCTTGGAATGTTCATGAAGAAAACGCTGAAGGAAGAAATTGGCAAATGACTGGCGGACAGTCTCTTCTCTGATTGCAAAGTTTTGCAAGCTCCCCTTTCCAGATGAAGGGCTGGCCCAAGAATTGCAGCACTCCTTTTCATCCTTTGTGCAACTTCTGCTGGGGAAGCTGCACTCGCCTTTGCAACCTGCAGAGAGTGCCCTCCAGCTGTCGCTGCTTCAGAGTCGCTCTCGCTGTCATACCTGAGAGAGCAGCTGTCTGCAAGGGCTCCGGCTTGAATTATAGCTTCAGCAATAGTTAAGCCGTCCTTACGCAGGCAGTGGATAGAAACTCTTAGGGTAACAGATTATATTGATTAAAGTCTGCACCCCTATGGAGATGCCAATAATATCTGCTGATGCTACAGGACTGCTAAAATGTGTGCGCAGCCCACAAAGAAAATATGCAATTAGTTCTTGGCATGGAACAACAGATTGCAAGGGCAGGGGAGTTGGCAAAGCGTTGATTATGTGAAATATGTGAAGCCAGTTTAAGTCTTCTCTCCCACTGTCCCCCTGGACCTGTCCTAGGGCACCTACTGTTACTCACAGTTAATTACATCATCATTTTGAAAGACCCGAGTAATGACTTGAACCCTAACACCTGGATAGAGCAGTTTCCAATAACAGCAGGGGTTTCCAGCATGGTGCCCACGGACACCATAGCACCCATTAAAGATCACAATAAATATCTTCTCAAAAATCTACTGTGCATGAGAGACTGTTTGCCCTTCCTGATCAGTTTCTGTCATCAATGAGCTAGACTGCCCCTGAACATGGAGGTTCCATTTAGCTGCCATGGTTTATAGATTTTGATAGAGCTATTTTTATAGGAACACTGATGTGTGAATCTACATTACATCAAATGTACGAAGCTAATGTGGATATATCAAAAATGAAAAATTTAGAAAAAGCGGCCCAAGGGCAGGGGATAAATTCAGAATTCATATTTTCTAACTTCAGTTTTGATATGTGGATGTCTAGTACACATCCAAACCCCGAGCCTGAGAGGATTTGAAAGCACGCGGATGCAATTTCTCCCTGTGTAACTTGTGTTAGATATTTATGATTTTATTTGCCCTGAATACTTGAGGGAAACTTTTACCCCTTTCAGCCCGTTGCTTCTGCCTCACACAGCTCTTAGGGTGAATTTGTTCTTTTCCCTGTCTCAGCTCCATGTGCTTTGAACACCAGTCTGGGTGAAACAAAGGAGAATTCTTTTCCTTCAGCTCCTTCTTTTTGTACAAAATGCATATCTCTGAGTCCTGAAGGGAAGCCAGGAGGCCCCTAATGCTGCAAAGGGGCCTGACCTTCCCAGACCTTACTGTAATTCTATCACCATTGAAGGTTACATCTGTTTCTACTGAAAATGTAACTCAGTCCAGCTGGTCTCTCTCCTGCCCCTTTTTCTGGCATGGTGAAGAATGGGATGGGGAAACTTCATGTATCAGGCTGTTTAAAGACACCAGAGTAGGCCTAGTAACAAAACCATGACAGCCTGTGCTATCCCATTCATATCTTCTGTCAGGCAGACTAATAATAATAATAATAATAATAATAATAATAATAATAATAATAGTTTTATTGTTTTATTTGTACTCTGCCCATCTAACTTTGTTGCCCCAGCCACCCTGAGCAGCTTTCTACAAAATATAAAAACACAGTAAGACATCAAACCTTAAAAACTTCCCTCTACAGGGCTGCCTTCAGATGTCTTCTAGAAGTCGTACTATTCATTTACTCATTCATTCATTTAAATATTTCTAATCTGCAACATTTAAAATATATAATAAACTCAATCCACAAATATCCATAAAGTATTATTTGAAACACCATAGATGTTTGGTTAAAAAGAGAAATCCATATTGCAAAGGCTTGCCTAAATAGTGCCATTTTCAGAAGGCAGGGATAGCTCCCTGCTGAACCTCCACTGGAAGGGAGTTCCACAGGGCAGAGACTGCCATGCTAAAGATTTGGCCCTAGTGAAGGACAGCTGAACCTCAGGGGCGTGGGGAACCACCAGAAGAGCAGACTAGACTTTGAAGGCCCATCTTTGAAGAACTAAAGCTTTCGGAAGACCTAGGCACCCGCCCCGGGAGAAGCAAGAAGAAGCAATGGCAGTGGCTTCCAGTGAGATCTCGTGAGAGCTCCACAAATCTCATGTGATCACACTGGAAGCCATCATTGCGCAATCCCAGCAAGCGAGGCTTTGGCAGGGCGGCAGCACTTTCCTGTTTCACATCAGGCGGCAAAATGGGATGGGGCTGTTGGTTGGTGTTGCAATATGATTGACTTTGTGAGTATAAAGAGTAAAGAACACGAAGATATAATGGTTGATAACCTATGCCCCCTCCCCGCCATGCTAATAAATCAGTCAGAAAAGTCTAGGAGGAAATCTCCAAGCACAAAGGCTGACAACTGAGGAGGGAGGGAAGTAAAACCTTGCTATAAAGATATGGCTCCCGCATTTCCCTCCTGTTACGTACAAGCCATATCTCTGGGAAGAGATGAAGGACATTTTTCTAGAACCAAATGGAAAGGAACACAAAACCACAGCTACCCTGAACTCCAGATGGGTATGTGGGAGGTGGGATAAGATGGAGGCTGCTTCGATAAGGCACCTGCTTCAAATCAATCCACGGCAGGAAGATCTCAAGGCTCCCTCTCCTCCTACACAACCGTTGAACAACAACAACCCTGGCTAGGACACAGGGTGGGCAACCAGCCAGTCAGGGCCTTGAATGTACTAGACAAACATCCTGGGAACAGCTGAACTGTTTAAAATTGTGTCACTTTTATCTATGTCTTCTGCGCTGAGTATTCAACAGAGCTAATCAGAATATAAGAAAGCATCCCTATTTTCCTTTTGTTGTGCAAACCGAAGAACTCCCCCCCCCTTTTTTTTTCAAGTGCTTGAAGAAAGAACAAGGGGAAAAGAGGTTTCCCTTGCCTTTCATAACTTCTCTGGAAAAGCAAGAGACAGCCTGAACAACTTGCAGTTGCAGCGTGCAGTATTCTGCTGAGGGTCCGCTGCTGTTGATGCCACTGTCCTGAGACCCCTTACCTGGTTTGCCAATAGGCTTGTGGCCACTACTGTAATTGCCAAAAAGGCCCCGGGGCAAAACCATGTGATTCTGGTGCATCATGGGCAATTATAATGGCAGCCACTGACACTAATATCACCACCACTGGCAGAAGGTCCTATACACAGGCCCCTTGTTCATCCGGGAAATAAACAGGAGGACAAAGCATCCTTAACCCCTTGGCAACATTGAGGGGGGCAATCCACCAGCATGAGAGACATGACAAAGGAAGCCATATTTAAAGCACTGTAATCCTGGAGTTGTACCTGCCCATATTAGGGCTCTATAGATCGCTTGCTTTTTCTGCCTGCCCAAGACTGCAAAAATGGAGGCTGTCACAATAAATGGTTCATGACTGGTGCTCAATTTGTTGTGTCACAAGTTGCTTGGTCTCATGTAAGTACTTCAGGCCAAGCAGGCAGCTGCCTAAATGTACTCTTATTCTTCTAACTCCACCTGCAGCCACATTTTTAAACATTCAATGCTAGTAGTTCTACTATAGGAATAGCTGGCTTTGCTATTGGATTAAACACATTTGCTGCTTGACTTGTAGCTACATAGTCATAGAAGAAAAAAGTACCGCGAGTTCATTTTCTGTTTCTAGATACAGTCATACCTTGGGTTACAGTTGCTTCAGGTTGCATTTTTTCAGGTTATGGACTGCCGAAACCCGGAAGTACCGGAACGGGTTACTTCTGGGTTTTGGCCGTTATTTACAAAACCATTCATGCAGAGATGCAAAGACCAGAAACGGTCAGAGTCAGCACCTGCTTTGAGAGTTGGCTTTATTCTCCCTACTGTATACAGTGGTACCTTGGGTTACATATGCTTCAGGTTACAGACGCTTCAGGTTACAGACTCCGCTAACCCAGAAATAGTGCTTCAGGTTAAGAACTTTGCTTCAGGATGAGAACAGAAATTGTGCTCCGGCGGTGCGGCAGCGGCAGGAGTTTCAGGTTAAGTACGGACCTCTGGAACGAATTAAGCACTTAACCCGAGGTACCACTGTACACTGAATTCTCATCCAGGTACACACTGGGTCTAAGAAGGCAGGATCAAAGTCACAAGTTCATAGCAGGAGATTTAGTTCAGCAGTTATATATTGTGGCATCATATACTTATCATCAATAGCATATCATCAATAGCATATCATCAATACATATCATCAATAGCATAAGTTATTCAAGTATACCATTCAATCTCCCCCTACATTGAGAAGGAAAATGTGTGATTGTAAAGTGGGAAGGTGAGAGCTGATCAGTCAATGAATCCTTTGTGTCAGTATAGTGGCAACCCCATTTTCCTTGGGAGTAAAAAACAAAGTTTCCACAAAGATTCACCTATGAAATGTTGGCGAGAATGAAGTTGGCTAGTTCACACCAGCCTTACCCAATCTGGTGCCCCCCCCCCGATGTTTTGGACTCCCAAATCCCATCAGCCCCAGCCAGAATAGCCCACAGTCAGGCTCCAAAACGCCTGAAGGGCTCCAGGTTGCAAAATGTTCACCTACACAAAAGCCCAACAGAAGGGTACAGATTCTCTGCAGGGTCCCCAGCCGTATAATGTCTGTCCTGTTTCTATTTTAAATTGTGACTCAGTCATCTTATCAGTAGCCAAGAAACCACAACATCCTTATCCTCCCCATGTATTCCTCTGTGAAGAGCATGTTGCCCACAAGCTGAAATATTTGCAGGGGAAATATGGTGATTTTTCTTGCAGTTTCGGGTTTTTTTGGAACTCGAGTGGGAGTAGAGGGACAGGATGCGGCTTTATTCAAACAGCCTACAATAGCAAACATTCTACATTACAACAATAACTTGTCAGCACTGTAGGCCACATTCCAGCAAGTGTCAGCACCATGATATATTTGGTCACGTCTATGGGGAATTAGAAGTGAAAAACATATGCAGAGGAGTATAATGGATACGGATCTGTATCCCTTGAAAGGCAGGGCAAAACCACATTGCGGGTGTAGGCTTTGGCTGTGGGGTAATTCTCAGAACAGAACTACCATCTGGGCTTGCCGTATGCCTGTGTTATCAGGGTGGGGGGACTTGTAACGATTGGCAAATGCTGTTTTAAAGCCCACTATGGAGATACATCGTATGCTGTAAAGCCACAGTGCATTGCCTCTGAAACACAGTGCAGATCAACATGTTGAACGATGCGTTTACCATTATGCGCTTACTCGTTTGGGGGAAATCCTTTTTCATTTCCTGTATAGAAAAACAATCTGGGCTGCTATGTCTTTTTTCTAGGCAACACTGCCTTCTAAAGCAACAGGACCGATCTAGCTCTTCTCTCTTTCCCTAAAATATATGCCTGGCTGCTTCCCATTTCTATGTCTCAGCTGATCCAGCCACACCAGTTACATTTGGACATGCTGCTAATCAAATAGGCATTATCTGCATTTGTTTATTTTTCGGTGATGGGCATCACTTCTGAAACTCATCCCACTGGACTTGCTGCCTTCTGCACATGCTTGGCAAAAATGGTAACTCTTTACATGGTAGGTGTCAGGGAACTGACATCGGAGCTAGAGGCGGAGGGAAGGCTCTCAAATGATGCTGGAGAAGGGCCCAGCAGGGAGAGAGGCAGCTCAGCAGATGGGGAAGCAATTCAGCGCAACACCAGGAATAAAGAGGGGCAGATGGGGGAATCGGCAAGAGGGCTCCCAGACTCTTCACCAGACACCAGCGGGGAGAGCACGGGTCCTCCGCTACCCACGCCCTCCCTGCGCAGAAGACTTCCGCGCAGAGAGAGTAGGAGGAGACTGGGTGTCAAACAACTTTTATGTTGGAAAAGGTTTAAGAAACACCCACTGACGGATTCTGCTAGCGACTGAGGCAGCCACGAAGTGAAGGGCTGTCCAGACTGAAAGGTTTAACAAGGCAACAAAGCCAGGAGAGGCAGCAACTTACGCACGAGCAACCCATACTCTTTACAGTAGGTGTGCGTGAATATGAGAAGCAGGGTTAAATTTCCCAACAGCGATCAGAATTTAGCTCCTATAAATAATCTCTGTAGGACAAAATAGTTCAAGTAACTGAGACTTCCTTAAATTCAGCTAAGGACTAAAGCCTTATGTGGATGCATGCAGAGCCCACCTGCAGTGACGGAGGGGCGTGGCACTCACTAACCCCATCTCCTTCCAGGGCATACCTCCGAGCCCTGTTCACTCATTTGGGCTCTTCCCCACATGTAGAATGAATGCACTTATGAGAGGTGGCAGCAGACTCCCACTCCTGCTGCTACATGGGCCCACACACAAGCATACCCCAAAAGGATTCAGAATTCCTCGCTGCATGGAGCCCTGCCACCACACCTGTGCAGAGTGTGGTGATTGGCTTTTCATGGTGGAAATGGCAGCAAGTAGCGCCTGCTGCTGCCTACCACGCACATACGTATTCTATGCATGGAGAAGAGCCATAGCAAGCAAATAAGGCCCTTCTCTCCATGTGCTGGACATCACTCTGGAACAGGGGCCACTCTGGTAGATCCCAGGATGCATAGGCTCTGTCCAGCCATTGATAGCCACCAAATCTGGGGTGCATGGAGCAATTATTGTGCGTCGCCTCCTATGCAAACATAATGTTCAATGAGCTGATATTAAGAAGGCAAGAACCATTTGATCTTCCCTTGGATGAAGATTCTACACATTCTAGGGCTTAACATAACTTCTTCAATTTACGGGAGGGCTCAGTTTAAAAAGATAAGTACTGCATAGCGAAACCTTTTCCTCCCCCAGCCAACCCAAGGATGTTCCCATTGTTTGTTCTCTTTCCCATCTTGCATAGTTTTTTAATAGAATAGCCTCATATCCTCCCTACCACATCACTGTTTTCTTTTACCTAATTATGCCTGGCTTACTGCACAGGAATGCGATGTCTGTGAACTCCTGTGGGAACTCGCTGCTTAATTTGAGCCAGGGTGTGCCATGTCTCACCCTTGAAATTTGTTTTCAGTGCCAAGGCTCAGCCCCCAGAAAACGTGATATGTCATTATAATGTGTTTGCACTGGTTATCTCATGCTAAAGGAGAACTATCTCTCAGTTCCTGCTTCAAACACTTTCAAGCACTAATGGGACATAGAGAAGTGTGGTGCCAGGTTTGGGGGGGGGAGGGTGTATCATAGAATCCCAGAGATGGAAAGGGATCCTCAGAATCATCTAGACCAACCCCCTATGCCGCTGTCCCATATAGGGATTGAATCTGCAACCTTGGTGTTATCAGCAACACACTCTAACCTTCTGGTAGAAGGAGCAAATTCAACAAAAGTCCCATGGATTTTGTGAATGAGCTAGGTTTGGGAGCATATCCAATTAGTTCCTTTTTGAGAATACATTTATAGTGTGAATTGGCTTATCCAGCTCTTGTATTTTTGCCCGTAGTCCTCATTGTATATATTAACTGGCTAAACACAAGTACATTTTCCTGACACAATTCTTGCCCAACCTGAAATTAAAAAGTTACATCCCCTCCTCTGTTCTAGTGCACTATTAGGAATGACACCCAAGTCCGAACCTGTGCATCTTCATATGTGTACCTCCCTGGGTCTTTGACATTTTGGCTTGTTATCTCATAGCTGTGAGAGTCCAGGTTGATGGCACTCTGGGCCCCAGGAGCGAGGAACTCTTGCCAGATATCTTCCACTCTGGTAGCTACATCTTGCAATGGTTGTTTTTTCAGGTCTTGGACAGCCAACCAAAACCTGTATCAAGGGAAAAGACAGGGAAAATTCGTCTCAGAGATGTGCTTCAACCTGAGCTACCAAGGCACTGGCTAATCCCAGTCCTAGCTCCACTGAAGGTTACATTAAAGAAAATTCATTTATAGTACAGAAGCTGACATGTTATGCAGCCAATATTCAAATTATGTTAAACGCAACTCAGTTACACTAATCCAGTGGCTCGTGAAACAAACTTTGCAAGAACCAAAATGTGATAGGTCTAACCACTAGGAAAGTGGTCGCAATTGTGGTGCATTTGAGTCTACTGTGGTTTGAGTCAACATGGAAATGCTGTTAATGTAGGAGATAAATTGAGATGGAATGTACATTAAATCCAATGTGGAGTTTACATTCATGTAAAGAACTGATAGAAAACACAGTGGATTTCTTTTATAAAAAACTTCATCTGTGAAACTGCCTTTATTCAAGATAGATTCTGCAATGTGCTCTATGTGGGGCTTTCCTTGTGCTTCATCCAGAGGCTGCAGTTAGTGCAGAATGCTGAAGCACGGTTGCTGACAGGAGTGAGGCCTTGCCAGCATATAACACCTGTGCTCAGAGATCTGCACTGCATGCCAATCTGAGACTGGCCCAAGTTCAAGGTGTTACTATTGATATGTAAAGCCCTTAACACCTTGGGACCAGTTTACCTATAAGATGGCCTTACCCAACAGGTGTCCAGTCAACCACTTTGATCGGCAGAATTGGCACTACTACAGGTGCCACCTAATACCCATTCTGCATTTAATAATAACAATAATTTTATCATTTATACCCTGCCGATCTGGCTGCGTGTCCCCAGTCGCTCTGGGCACCTTACAGCACAAATAAAAACATAGTAAAATGCCAAACATTTAAAACTTCCTGATACAGGTCTGCCTTCAGATGTCTTCTAAAAATTATCCTTGACATCTGCAGAGAGGGTGTTCCACAGGGAGAGCACCACTGCCGAGAAGGCCCTCTGCCTGGTTCCCTGTAACCTGGCTTCTCGCAGTGAGGGAGCTGCCAGAAGGCCCTGGGAGGAGGACCTCAGTGTCCAGGCTGAACGATGGGGGTGGAGACGCTCCTTCCATTGTACTGAACGGAGAACTTGAGCATTTAGTGTGGCAGCACCCCAGACTTTGGAACTCCCTGCCTATTGAGATCAAGCAGGCGCCTTCACTGTACACTTTTTGGCACTTGCTAAAAACATGCTTGTTTAGAAAAGTCTACACAGGTGCCTAGAATGCTGAGGTAATTTTAATCTGTTTTAGTATTTTATCTTTTGTATATTTTAAAGTAGGGTTATGTTTTTTTCTTGATTTTACTGTTTTATCTTTTGTAAACCGCCTTTTTTTTTTTTTTTTTTTTAACAATCAAGCAGGGTATAAAATCTAAGAAACAAACAAACAATTTGTACATGTACATCTGCCATACACAATTTGCTGTTTTACACTGCGTGCCTGAGTTGCTTACTCCTTATAATGTGCTCATATGCTTGTCCAACTGGATCAATATAAATCATCTGGAGCTGATAACACACCAGAGGAAACTAAAATGAGGTCTGCCTTTACATTTTATCAATGCTTAACATGACATATTGATGCAACTGGATGTGTTCACACTGGTGTGGGGTGGATGTTGCCTACACATGCGTAACAAAAATATCCCCCCCTAGGTGCCCCTTAAAAGTAACTGTAGAAATAAACCTCTTTTTCCTACTGCCAAGAAAGTGCTTTGTCAGGAATCTGCACAAAGTGATAATGACACCCAGTGGGCATTCACAATAACTGCAACTTCCCTCCAATTTGGGCAACCCTAGACAAGAGCTGTCAGGGCAAGCAATTGTATAAGGAACAATTCTTCAGGGTTTCAAAGGGCAATCCCAGAACCTGCTACCTGATATTTCTAACTGAGGACGCCCAGGACTGGAGCTGGGAGCCTCTGCATGTCACCATTTTGCTTTTTTTTCTTGTAGGTGGTACAAGAGGGACTGGCTCAGTTGTCTACTATGGTTTCTCAGCACTGGCAGCTGAAATTGCATCATGTAAAAACATTACGTGTCAGGTGATACGGAAATGCAATCTGCGGTATTCGGTCTGTGACAGCTCATTCAATGTGCAAGTCGCCAATGATGATTAAATATGTGTGACCCCAAAATAAATAAATCTCCAAAGGCGTCTATGCTGCATGTACTTTGGAGGTAAACCCTTTATGAGCAGCATGAGAAATGCATGGCGTTAAAAGGTCACGAGGCCATTGCTTTGCTGAAGCTCAGAAGGTGTGTTCCTTGCTCTGTGCTGAATGGGTGACCACCGGGGAACTGCATGTATTTTCTGTGATGAAAGGAAAGTGGGATATAAATGCAAACAAGTACATCCAGTGTGCCTCTCTCCTTCTCCACCACTGAAGAGAGTAAAGATTGCCCTTCTCTTTAATCACAAACCTCAGCCATGTTGCTAATGCTGGGAAAAGACATTTTCCATTCATTTGGCTTGAGCTTTGTGAAGTTTTCTCTTTTCGTACCTCCCCCTGCCCCCCAAAAGGCAGCTGTATTCTGCGATTTCCTGTTCTTAACAACCTCTCCACCCTGCAAGAAGTATTAAAGCCATCTGTGTGACAGGATCTGGTGGGCTGTTCCACAGTTGCCTTTCGAAACCGCCTGCAGTTTGATTGACCGTCCATTCCGGTCCTCCTCCCCCATAGCCATGGCAACCAAGGAGAAAGAGGAAGGAGGATAAGCCATCCGAGATATGGAACACTTAATGATCAGCTGTGGTGCAGCCCGTCCTTGGGAGCCACAGTTTACACAGACCCATTTTGAGCGCTTGTAATCCTGGAAGAAAACACCTAACCCAGCCTAAATTACACGATCTCCTCCGTATACTGAAATGCAGGACTAGTGTGCAATGTGATCAGCAAACCTGCATAAGAAAGGAGGGTCCTAAAATGGACTTCCTCTGAGGTTCTGTTTGCAGAGTAAATGGGATAAGGAGCGGACATGGTGACGGTCCAAGGCAATGTCAGGCATGGAAGGCCCCTCAGCAAATAGGACAAAGATATTCTGCTGCTACAATGGCTGCCCCACACTTTAAAGACAGCCTGAGGAGAAAGGATTCTGCCTAGCCAGAGGAAAGGGATTCCTCGCTACATTTTTTTTACTGACAGCACACAGTTGTGGCAGTGGGCAGGCAGAATAGAACGTAAACCTACGACAACAGGCACCGCTGTGATTTGAGGAACACAGCAATATTGTACAGACAAAGAGGATGCAGATCTGGAATAAACAGCCATAAGGAAGAAACACATTTAGAAATGGCAAATGCCATTGTGAGTATATGGGGGAGAAAGAAGGAAAGGTGGGTTTTGAGTTTTAATATTACCCGCAACCACAAATTAAGTTACTGCTAGTCAAATTCCATACTGGCTGTTACCAGCAAGGATCCGCACAGAAGAAATCGAGGCTGTGCTTTGCCTTTTGCCTCTTAGGAAGAATCTACCCACCCAGGGTAGATTTACTGTTTATTTTAACGTATATCCAATGAGGGACTGCACTTTGGTAGATTGCAGCCCTTCTAGCCAAAGAGTCTAATTTTGTACTCTTCACAAAGACATTCAAATCATGGGAAGTCAGAGGAGCTACTTGTGAGAATAGTATTCAAAACCCACCAGGATGTGGCAGAAATATGTTCCACATAATGTCCCCTTCTTCTATAATCACTGTCTAGTGTCTGCTAAAGATAACCATGTAATGCAATTTATACCATCCGGAAGGGAGAATATTCTCCATTTCTTCATAGTACGGTAATAGTTGTTCTTGAAAGCATGCTCATCAGAAGAAACATTTATATATACCAAATCTATTTGAATGAAAAGTGATAAGGGTAAAGTTGTATTTTTTTCCAGTGAAGTGATAGCTGTCATTAGTGATTCCCACATATTTATGCTCATGTTTTGAGCCACCTTGAGCATGGGTTGAACCATGGAAAGGCAGCATACAAATAAAATGTATGTATTAAGTGGGGCTTAATTCTGAGAAGATATGCCTAGTATTCTGCTGTTTGTGTTCGTTGCCCTTCTCAGATCTCGTTCAAGCTACTAGGCACTCAAATTACTATGTTTTTAAAGCTCATATTAATTGAGCCTTATAAAAAATTAAAACCACAGTCTTGCAAAAGAACTCATTTCCCCCTCCCAAATACTGGGAAATATAATGAATCACACTTGCTCTGATCAGGACCTGCAGTGTGTTAAAGGATACTGGTGTGAAATGTATTTATTTGTGACACCTGTACTTCCAATTCCCTGAGATCAGTGCAGCTTGGATTTGCTTCTCAGTTGGGCTTACAGTGCCAAAGCTTCAAACACTTGCAGGCATCATGAAAGCATGTATGATTCATCCAGAATAGATTGGCCAGCTCCTGAGACTAGGAGCATTTTCTTATGTTGGGTGTAGAAAACAAAAACATTGAGATCTCAAGGTATTAGGTGGGCTATAATCGGGTTGTTATTCAGACCCTGTTCACATAGTGTGGCTCAGGACAGTACATCTATGATATCCCCTAAAGGAGGAAAATAGAACATGCTTCACATTTACATCTCAATTCTGAGGTGCGTGGCAAGATTTCCATGTATAATTTTCAGTTCTACAGGATGTCCAGTATAACTTGTGAACACTGGTGAGTAGCAACAGTTCTACAATCAGTCAGGCTTTGGGTTCTTCTCTAGGCCTATGGAATATAGTAGTCCTTTTCGTATCCACACGATGTCAGAGATCTTCCACCTGAATTTAGCAGAAACTAGTACCTGTAGAGCATCTGCACCCTCTAGTGGCTAAGAGACTACAGACGCTGATGTCAACAAACGGCAAAGTTATTTCAGCTCCTTGGAATTTCTACCTCATGTTCTTTGTACTACAGTTTAAAAGGTCACACAGAGACAGTAATCATTACCTTTTGTACCATCTCTTAGGACAAGATGCCTTAGGAGTCTGATTAGTACCCGTCTTTCACTGTCAAGAAAATGTGTTTTGTTGTTGTTGTTCGCTTCTTTATAGACATATATATGCTTGCAGTAGTGTCTTTTCCTGTTATCATGTTGGAAGTAATCTCATATAAGGTCACCACCCTGGTACCTTCCAGATTTGGTACCTCCCACTTGCTAGGGCTGATGGGAGTTGTAGTTCAAAACATCTAGAGGACACCAGGTTAGTAAAGGCATACTTTTCAGCATATACATAGTGTATATTGTTTAATCACTTTTGCTGATTTCTTGACTTGGCAATTGGATCTTTTCCAGTTTTGTGCTGAACCTTCATGTTGAGCAAATGAACGACTGACGGATTGACACTGAGCTGTCACTGCAGCCTGTGTTGGTTACGATGATAACATGGTGACAGGGATTGCTCACGTTTAGCTTTTGCCTTGCCTCACAACTAACCTCACAACTTGCCTCACAACAACTAACTACTCCCAGCTGAGGTGTCTATGCACATGGTGGCGGCTGACAGGCATTTTAGTCCAAGGCTGTCAAAGGCAGTAGGTACAGAGACAATGAGTCGAGGTCAAACACTGGCTACAGCTGAGGGTTAGTGAGGCGGGAGCAGAACCAGGAGCCCCAGGCTGGACTGCACACCAAGCCAAACCTTGTCTTTGTATATAGCACAGCTGCAAAAAGGGGCAAAGCAGCTGGGAGCTCCTCTCTGGGAACCTGGTCTCAGTAAGCCTGTGTGTCCTGTGCTTTTCTTATCCCTACCTGGAGATGCCAGGAATTGAACCCAAGACCTTCTGCAAGCAAGGCAGGCGCTCCACCACTGAGCTGTGGTCCTTCCTCCTTGCCCTAAGCACACTGAGAGGAGGGAGAGGAAGGGGCAACTAATTCTGCATCCTGTGTATCAGGTAAGGATATTATTGATGTGTTCACAGGGGTGGCATTTGTTGTGTTCACAACACTGTGCTGTTCTGAGGAAATGGCTACCCACTGGAATAAACAAGGAAATAAAAAAGTATCTGAAATTAAGGGAATTTAGTAAACCTAACAAAGCCCCCCCCCACCCAATTGCTTGTCTTCCATTATTTTTGTGTGTGTGAATCCTCTTTTTTTTAATAACTACCCTTAAGGTCTTTAGGTACTTCACAAATGTCCCTTTTCTCAGCATTCATACATGCTTGCTTTCAAGGTTCAGGAATTACCTTACTCTTAGGTTAATATAAAGTGAGAAAAGAGAGTTCTAATTGTGACGATGGAGATTTCTCCAGCTGGTTCGAATACACAAAAATCTCTGACAGGAAAATCTGGAGACAGCTGGTGAAACTCCCCCTCAGGGCTGGCTTTAGGCATTTTGTCACCATAGGCAAAATACTGAAATAGCTTCTCCCTCCCACAGGATCCTGGAACTCCCAGAACTAGCAGCCTCTTCTTCCGCAGCTCATCTGGTCCTAGGGGCTGTTGCATTTTGATGAGGTCTTCCTTCATCAGCCACAACTGCACTCCACAACTGCCCCCTCCCCTGTGATTGGACTATCCCTTCACTATTCCGGTATCATCACCACCATCTGCATTTATATTCTGCAATTTCCTCCAAGGAGCTCACATCAGCACACCTCTTCCCCATCTCTCCGCACAACAACTCTGTGAGGTAGGTTAGGCTAAGTGATAGTGACTGTCTGGTCCAAAGGTGCCATAGGCAAGTGGTGGTTGAACTTGTGTTTCCCTGGTCCTAGTAGTTCAAGGCTCTAACCAGTACACAACACGCTGTGTCTCATCCATCTATATTGAACATTCAGTTCTAGGCTCAGTGAAATAAGTATTGCATTCTTCAAGTGCCACAGAGATCCTTTGGCTATCCCTATATCAGTTATTCCTTTCTTCTTCCCGCCCTGGATATATGTGTGGGCATTCGCCAAGATGTCTGTTGCAGAACTATGAGCATCTAATGTAGCGGTTCTGAAACTAGTCTTTAGCTGTAACTGCAGGAGCGGTCACAGAACAGTGTGCTGCCACATCCTTTATCAATAAATAAAACAAAGCTATGCTTCAGTAGCCTTATGCGACGTCCCAGAAAACATTGCTTTAGTAATAAGGCCTATTCTGCTCTCTTTGTGAATTAGCTCACTCAGTAACACTGATTCAAAATCTGACCCCGTTTGACACGAGCATATAAATATATTATCGAAACCTACTAACAAAGCTGTCTGTTAAACACTAGATGGGGTCTCAGATCTCTGTCCAGAGATTGTTCCTGCCCCCTTTGAAAACGATGAGGCATGTGAGTTTGCATGTAATGCTAAGCAAATGAATGACTGACGGATTGACACTGAGCTGTCACTGCAGCTTGTGTTTGTTATGATGATAACAGGGTGACAGGGATCGCTCACGTTTAGCTTTTGCCTTGCATCATAACTAATTTTAGTCCAACATATATGGGAAATTAACCTTCTTCTAGAGGGAATTGTAGATTTCTATCAAAATCCAACCAGCATGCCTTTTAACAAAGATTTTGGCAAATTCCTTAGTGGTACCTTAAGGGTACCTTTTAGATACAGACTAGCACTGCTGTCATGCTAATTTATAGCATTCCATACAGGAGTCCAATTCCCACATTCCTTGCTCTTGACATGAGTGAACTTTTCTGCTGAGCAAGTACTGCAACCTTTGGAGCACTAAATCTTTAGTGTATCTGAAGGGTCTTTACCTGAGGTTTTCAGAACTGAATTCCGATTCCAGAAACCGAAGAAACTGGTCACGCCCAACGGGATCTTTCAACACCTCATCTATAGAGAAGCCCCATCTTTTGACCCGGTGCTGAGAAGGCTCCTTGCTATTCAAAGGATAGAAAGATAAGGATCAGCCAGGGTTTCTTTTTCGAGTCTCCCAATGTATATTTCTCTGTGACAGCTTAATTCAAAATGCTCATTAGTGAGCCGGTAGTGATAATTTAAATTAAAGGGGGACACACACATCCTTTTGACTTCAAAGAGTAGAGAAATCTGTATGTATGAAAACAGATGATTTGTTACCTTGTCAAAATGTCAGAAAAAGATAAGCTAGGTAGTTCTCTGCTTGTGGATACAAAGCTGATATCAGAGAGAAACACTTGCTTATAATTTGAAGAAATCCACTCTGTAGCCCAAGAGAGGAAAATGTCAACCTGCAATATTTGGGGTGAGTTATGATTTTCTGGGGAGGGAGGGGGCATAATTTCCTATTCAGTATCTGTTTTATGTATTGAAAGGAGAATCCGAGAATGATAAGTATGCAGCCGTATTCTTTTCCTCAGAAGGGTCTCTTACTCTAATAAATTTCTTATCTCAGAAAATAAGAAATTAATGATATATTTAATGACAAGTTTGAGGGAGCCCACAAAATCCCTCTTCTGGGGTTGTATGCAGCCTGAGACAGAAAAGTTAACTACCCTTATTTTAAATTCAAATAATGACATCCAGTGTAACAGATGGGATACAATAAGGGACAAAGGAATCTATAAAGAGGAGGAGAAGCAAGTTTAGGTACCAATTCTTAAATAATGTTAGATAACTGGGCAGGGACCCTCCTTTGTAAATAAACCATCCTGTTCATAGATAGTGCTATATAAATAATAATAATTGTTACAATGACTATTAGGATTTTGGGAGTCAGTTCTGGGAAGAGAGGAGCCAGCCAGCAGCTGTTCTCTGCAAGGTCTTGCCATCTTACCTCTCCCTCTGTTATAGGCAGGTGTCAATCCTTCACATAAAGATAATGGAAACTGTGCAACCAAAAGAGCTCTGCAATGTTTTATCTTTGAAAGTTTCACTTTCAAAAGTATGAATGTAGGTTGTAAATAGCTTTGAGATCCCCCCTTAAAAATATAAAGCTGTATAGAAATGAATAATAGTAAGAAGTGTAAAAAATATTAATTTCTCACCTTGTTTCTAAGTCCCAAAATACAGCGTCATCATTTATCCAGGGATTGGAAGGTTCAGCAGGAGTTATAAAAGGGTCATAGTCAATGTACTGATCTGAATAAGTAATTAAACTGTAACAAGAGAAAATAAAAGAAAATATACAGAGATGAGCGCTGTGCGTATAACTTCATTAAATATTACATAGGTTTATTGCCATTTTTTAAAAGTATATTAATCTTAAAAGTATTCATTATTTGCCCATGCACTGCACAAATGTCAGTAAAAAGGCTGGTTCCTATAGGATACATAAGTCTATGCCAAAGTGTTTGTCTTCCAATAGATGTTACAAAACAAACAATGCTGCCTTGTTTTTACATGAGTAGAATGTGTCCTTTTATTTAAAATGCATCTCTGGGTTATTTGTGGGGCATAGGAATTAGTTCGTACCCCCCCCCCCAAAATATAGTCCAGCCTCCCACAAGGTCTGAGGGACAGTAGACTGGCCCCCTGCTGAAAAAGTTTGCTGACCTCTGGGTTAGGCAGATGATTGTTTTTGATCAAAAACAAAGTAGCTAACTAGATATAGTACAGCCAGACAAAAGCAAGCACCCATTAACTTCTATTGGACAGAGCTAAGCATTGATTTCAACAGAAAATTAACTGGTGCTTTGTCCAATAGCTGTCAGTGGGGGATGTTAAACACTTAAGTTTTGTAGACTTGTGCGCATTGGTTTCTAGTGTCCCGCTTAATATAATAATTGCATCAACAAGATACATCATTTTAGTTTCCCCCCACAAATGCTCCATTCACCGTGCATACTTTGAGTAGTTGTATTGCTTTCATTTCGTCTCTGTAAGGCAAGTCAACATTTTTTGCCAGATTATTGCTCAGGTGAATGTTGATGGGCACATAGCTGGGATTTGCAGCCAGCGGTGGAGCAAGCCTATTGGGAGTCTGGGGCGGTGTGTGTACCCTGCCCAGGGGCGGAGCCAGCCGTCCATGGGGCGGGGCCAACTGGGGCAGGGCGCTCCACGGGGCCTCCAAGGAGTCTGCCTGCCTCCTCCCACTCAGCCGCCCTACAGCTGAGGGGGAGGCGATGGCCGGACTGTTTGGGGCAGCGCAGAGCCTATGGGCACCCAAGCGACCGCGTCACTCCCAGGAGAGACACGTGGCTTGGGCGCACTGCAGGCCCCATGGTGAGTGCAACCCGGCATTTTGTCACCCCTCTCAGTGGTGACACCCGGGGTAGCCCGCCCCACCGCCCCCCTTCCTCCACCCGTTTGTAGCACCCACATGTGAACGCTGGCATTTACTAAAACGCGTATGTTTACTGTTAAGACTGTGCACAGACTGTAGCTAAGAATAAGAATCAAGAATCAAACTGTCGCTAGGGAGAATAGTCTAGGTTCCAAACACTGGCCAATTGTTCACTTTAATTCTTCTTGCCCAGGCTATATCACTTGCCTGTGTGTGTGTGTGTGTGTGTGTGTGTGTGTGTGTGTGTTAATGAGAAATGGTGGAGCTGGAGGTGTGGAGCTCTTTTTCCCTTCAGCCTGTCAGAGGAAGGTTGTTGTTATTTCACAAGGCATTACAATCACACCATTTCGTAACAAAATGCAGGTCCTACCAATAAAGCCTTGGGGTCTTTAGTCCCTCCCTGTCTTATCTTATTTCATTAATAACGTTTCATGACCGCCATGGATCAGTAGTTGGAGGAAGGAAAAGTCTCAATTTTCACAGTAACTGAAGCATGGGGGGGGGGGAGATTTCTTTTTTAAAAAATCAATTGGGTACTATAGTTTCTGAAATTCAAATGTTTTCCAATGAAACTGTGGGCACCACAAGGAGTTAAAAATAATGTGGGTTGCAGTTCAAGCTGTTTACTTCAGAGCCATTTCATGGAATTTGATGAGCCTATTATCGAGTGGCTGTGAATCGCACCGGGCAAATTGTAAAGTCAGCCTTGGTTTTGCAGAGACATGAAAAGTAAGGGATGAAAGGAAGGAAGGAAAACTGGATCCACTGAATATTTCAGGCATGTTCTGCAGCTGAACATTGCAGGCACTTTGCTTAGTGTTGGTGCAATGCTACATGGCAGATCTAGGAGCATGCAAGTCTGGGAAAGTCACCATCTACTTTCTCTGTGACTGCACAAGGAATTTCTTCCTTCTTCTCCCTGGTGAAAAACTTCGTCTGATGCTCCCCAACCCTGCTGAATGATACAGAATCTCTTTCTGCACTAAACAGGAGTGCTGTTTATCTTTCGGCTTCCTCACCTTTTTTGCTGTATATCTGCGGTTCTAAATTTTGTGATTCTATACGTATTTTTTACGATACTCGTGGCCTCTGGAAGACCAACAGAAAAGCTGTTTAAAATGGCATTTTGCATCCCAATCCCTAATAGCTACTGGAATTCAGGGCACACACACTCATAAATTGTGCAACTAGGACAGTATTCTGATTTGCTGACACTGCAATGTGCTCTTCTTTGTCTCCTTCTAGCCAAAGTCTCCTTTACTGCTAGTGCAAAATTTGTTTGGAGACTTCTAGGAGGGGAAAATAGTCTTGGGAATTAATGCTGCACAGATAAAGAGAAAAGAAGCCCTCATGCGTTATGATCTGCTAATCTGCCACATTCCCGGCGGAAACAATAAGCTATTAAACTGTGGGTTCAGTCTGAAAGGCTACCGTACAACAACAATTCCATCGTAATCAACAAGTCTGGCCATGCTGAGCTCAGCATTTTATCCCAACTTTAAGGTCAAAGGATCTTGTTTGGGTTGGCTTTAAAACTACTTCATCCTAATTCACTCTTGCGAGCCTCTGACATGTAACACTAAATGATGCTTTAAAGCAATGCCTTGTGCTCACATGCTCCCTGCCCCCCCTTCCTCCTCTGGTACAGCCGAAAAGAGGAGATTGGAAACTGCCACTTATTTTAAAGTAACCAGAGTCATTCTGGGCTCCCTTGAGAGGAAGAGCAGGACATAAATTTCATCAAGTAATAAACTGGGGGAAAATTTAGTTAGTTTAAATGTAATATTTACTTACTTACTTAATTCTCAGGAGAAGGTACACCCCATGATGCAGTTCTCCTTCCTGCAGGGTCAATGTCTCTGCTTAACAGAGTCACACAGCTGTTACGTGGGAGGGTGTGATCCCGTACAGTGCCAACAAACAGTGGCGGAGCATATGCTCCTCCGGAGGGGAGCGTGGCGCACTCCCGAGGGGGGGTGCGGTGCAGAGGGTGCCCTCCCAGGCGCAGGATAGCTGCTTGGGTGCTCAGAGCAGTGCGCGCACCCTGCAGCCGGGGGTGGAGCGAGCTGCCCATGGTGAACATTCAGCACACCACCCACCCGGGACTCCCAAGCCTCCTCCAAGCTGTCAAAATGAAGGAGGACGGGGAGAATGCTGCAGGTACAGGGCATCACCCCTTCAGTGAGTGCACCTGGGGTGGTCCGCCCCCACTGCCCCCTTCCTCCCTCTGCTAGCAATTGCTACTTCATGAGCGGCTTCCCTTAGTGGCTTTTCTACACCCCCACATAGGATAGATGGGCACTGGGGCTTACTGTTAATCCACATTAAACCAGAGTTTGCTGGTTTGGATGTAACGGGGGGCTCTGACTCAATACAAATCAGGATCTTCATGCCAAAGTAGGCATACAACAGGAGCAAGGGAGGGCAGCAGTCAAGGGAGAAATACCCAGCTCAGGTGCTCATTCCTGGATACGAAATTAGTCTTGAATCATTTGATACGTTTCCGAGCACAATTCAAAGTGTTGGTGCTGACCTTTAAAGCCCTAAACAGCCTCAGCCCAGTATACCTGAAGGAGCGTCTCCACCCCCATCATTCTGCCTGGACGCTGAGGTCCAGCGCCAAGGGCCTTCTGGCGGTTCCCTCACTGCGAGAACCCAAGTTACAGGGAACCAGGCAGAGGGCCTTCTTGGTAGTGGCGCCCTCCCTGTGGAAACCCTCCCACCAGATGTCAAAGAGAAAAACAACTACCAAAGTTTTAGAAGACATCTGAAGGCAGCCCTGTTTAGGGAAGCTTTTAATGTTTAATAGACTATTGTATTTTAATATTCTGCTAGAAGCCGCCCAGAGTGGCTGGGGTATAAATAATAGATGATGATGATGATGATGATGATTGAGAGGGGAAAACAGAACAGATAGCAGAGAACCATTACAACAACAATTATAACATATGTAAATGGGGAGTCTTACCTTTCTGCTACTTTAGACATTTTTAAACAGTGTCTGTCTATCTGCACGTTCAGAAATGTTATCTGGCAGAAAGGAAATAAAACACCTCTTAATGCTTCAAATGACTTACACTGTAATATACTTAAAGATGCTGACTCCCAACCCAAACCTTCATGACTATTCTGGTGAGCATTTGGAGGACCTTGTAAACCCAGACTTCCCTGTTTGCTGAATTGTCAATGGCCATACATGACAGGAATGGAGAAGTGCAATGGTTCAAGAAGGAACAAGTTGATTATAGGAATGTAAGTGTCTGTGAAATAAACTGACTTGCTTTCAAAGAAATGTGTTTAGCATCAGGGGGTCCCTGGTAGCTTACAGCAAACTACAACAGTACAAGAGATATAATTATAACTTTAAAAATTGGCAGCTTATGACATACTCTAAACACATGTGTTTTCTTTTGAGGGAGAGGCAAGTTTCCAATTTCATATTTACTCAATATTCTGTCCTATTTATAGTAACATGGAAATAGAAAAAGGGTGGAATATCTCCAAAAGAAACATGAGAAGTCACAGAGAAGATTCCTTACTTGCTTCCGGACATCATCTTTTGTTGTTTTCCGAGCTGGTTGGGAGGGCATATGTACAGGACTTTGGGACTGACTGTCTTCTGTAACTCCGTATACTGACTGCAATGAACAGATGAGAAACAGTATGGTAAGCAAAATAATAATAATAATAATAATAATAATAATAATAAAAGGGGATTATGATTTTAAACACTAGAGTTGTTAAGGTGTTTTAGGACAATTATACCTTCATCCCTTTCCTCTTCCTTTCCTTTCTCCCCTCCCCTCCCCTCCATTGGTGGTCATTTCTATTTGAAAAAATTTAGACAGTAAATATCTCAGAATATGGTCCTATCCTTTCACCCCCTAATTATTATGTTATTTCAGCCTTATTAAATCTCAGGTGCTTCTGACTACAACTCCCATCATCTCTGACCATCGGCTACATTGGCTGGGGCTAATGGGGTGGATAGTCGAAAAGAAATAGAGGCCAACATATTGGGGAAGGTTGTCTTACGCTGTAAAGTACCATACACATCAGCAGCCCTATATATAATGCTAAGCCATAAACAGCTTAGGCCCAAATATCTGAAAGACCACTTCCATCCCTACTGACTCTCTTGGGTGTTAACGTTCCACTATCCTCAGAAGTGCGAGGAATGGCAGCCTGAGAGTGACTTTTCTAAATTTAGGCATCCCCTGAATTGTGGAACTTCCTCCACACAGAGGTGCATCTAGCACAGGCATCCCCAAACACGGCCCTCTAAGGTGTTTTGGGACTACAACTCCCATCATCCCTAGCTAACAGGACCAGTGGTCAGGGATGATGGGAGTTGTAGTCCCAAAACATCTGGAGGGCCGAGTTTGGAGATGCCTGAGCTAGCATTTCATTGCATAGCTTTTGTCACATCCTGAAAACACACCTCTTGACATACACTTGTCATTTAAGGTGTTTTTGTAGCACCAACCTCTTCTGTTTCTTTAATCTATAGTATGCAGCTTTCACCTAGAAAGGCTTTATTTGTTTTTATGATTGGATATAAACTGTTTTAATTACTTTACTTTTTTAAAATTTACATGATTATATTGCTCTGAGCCACCTCGGGATCTTACAATGAAGGTAGAAACCTGATAAATAAATAAAAGAAGTAATCAGGTCTACATGTTATGTTGTATGATTCTTCACAACTGGTACACACAATTTATCTACCTCTAGTAAAAGGTGAAAGATTTATATGATCTGAGGTGAAACCAGAGTATTCACAATTTATCTACCTCAATGAAACTGAAAAGCAACTTATATGTATGTATCTTTGGCATGGCCATGTGCCTCCTGCTATATAACAAAAACATCCCATGAAACTCTGATATTCTTATTGTAAAGGTATGGCATAATTTAACGTTAACTTTTTTGAGGCGGGGGGAGGAATCTTGCCTTTTTGACCCTCTGTGGATTTTTCATACGCCGACACTTTCTGATGTCCATCTCTGTTGTGTTCACGCAGCCCGGCTGAAAAACACACGTTTATGAGATTACTGGCTGCGTTTAATTTTCACTGTTTCTGCTTTCTAAAAATCAGTAATTTCAAACCATAATCCACACAGCCAAATTTTGCTGTCCTTTATTTAAAGTGCTGTTATTAAAAACAGGAGCTGTTCTAATGCAGGCACAGGGAACCTGCTGTCCTCCATATATTACTGAACTTTCAACAGCCCTAGGAAGCATGATGAGTGAACAGGCACAATATGAACTGCAGTTCCAACAACTTCTGGAGGGCCAAAAGTTCCTCATCTCTGCTTTTAAAGTCTCAAAAGGCCACTATGAGGTACAATCCAGGACGAATTAGCTGCAACTGAATTCAATTTCATACTTTGCCAGTGGCATTGTTCTCCTTTGTGTGGTGAAATGCTTCTGCCTCCCCACTCTTCCCAGTGGGAAGATTCATGCTCTCTGATGCAAAAAGTGAGCTCTGAAGGGGCTTTAACTAATAATCTACAGAATTGTGCAAATTCTTCCATACTATAGGAAATAGGATAAAATAAAGAAAACATGCAAGCTCATGCGATATCTATGTGTGAAAACAAAACAGAACATGTCATTGGACTGTATAGCAGCAACAAATCATTTAACTTACCACTGGCCTATGGACATCCCAGAAGGCTCTTTCTTGACTATCCAAAATTTTCCTTTCTGTTTTATCCTTTTTTCTGTCAATTCTAAAACAAACCACAAGAAAATCACAAAAGTTTGATTGGGGTTTATATGAGAATCTAGATTAACCTTTAGTGTGGTGTTTTGACTGATTGGATTTTAGGGTCTATTGAATAACCTTTGGAACATTACAAACACAATTGCTATATAGAAAAGCAGAGGCAGAATACAAATGTAATGTAATATTAAGCACCCACAACAGCTCATAAAATCCTCCACAAGGACAATCCCACAATGAAATCAGACCACAATTTCACTAGTTGGAGTTAGCAAAGGGCAGAGATGGGGAACCTCTGGCCCTCCAGATGTTGTTGGACTCCCAACCCCCACCAACCCCAGTCAACGGTCAGGGATGAGAAGATGGAGTCCAACAACATCTGGAGGGCCAAATGCTCTCCACCCTGGGCCAAAACTCTTGTCTTCCCCAAGGTTTATTGAACTCAACAAGGCATGTATAGGATTGTGAGGCTAATTTGTTAGACTTGATAGTCGGATTAGAAAGGCTTTGCAGGAATGCTGTTGTCGCTAACTCTGCACCAAAAACATGGTGCTCACTGCATCCTGTTGGGTGGACTTGTATGTGCATTATTGTCAGGAGCGAGCCAGCAGTAAATCACACCGTGCAACTTGGAGTTAACTCTTTATTAGCAAAAAACGAGATCAGCAAAGAAGTGTCAGGCCTAATGACCACAGCAACTCATCTCTGGTAGTTCTTGCCTCCATGAAGCAGTTGTTCCCCAGCTGGCTCATCCCCACATTCCTCTGCATCCAACCAGTCCATGAGAACTATACTACAAGTCCTCTCTGTGGTATCAAGAGGCAATTGCCATATTTCCTTTCATATAGCAGAGAGCATGCCTTGAAACCAAGACACGAATTTATTCCTTAGCAGCAAGCAAAAATATATGGGGGCTACATTCACCCTACCTTTAGAATAACATGGGGGCAGAAAGCAGTTAAGCATACATAATGCCTAGATGAATTTTGCGGGAGGCCATTTACATATCACCAAAAAGGAGCACACAAAATTGCACAAAACTGGCATGTCCTAATTTACATCTGTAGGTGCAAATTTAGAAATAATTGCTATAATTTAAACAGAAATACATTACACCATAGTGGTTAAGTCTGTGCCCAGGTGACTTGTTTGCCTGCTCAATCTGCTGCCTAAGTGGTAACAGCTGATGGTCAATTTCAAGGTCTCTGCTCTCTCTGCTGATGGATCCTTACCTTTCAACCAGACCTGGACCAGATAAGATATTCAAAGAAAGGACCTCAAATAGAGGACTGTCCAATGTAAAGCGGGGCACATGGCCACCCACTGACAGGGCTCCATTACACCTGTGTTTGTCATTCAAATGCAGCCCAGTTATGAACTAAGCTTTTTGCCCCCCCCCCCCCCCATGTTGACAACTGCCAGAAGGGAAATACAGAGTAAGTAATGACATGGTAGGCACAACTGTTAAACCTAAGTACTTAATATTAGGCACATAAATCTAACAGTCTTAGCAGCAAGAGTTTAATGATGAGCATCCACACTTATCGCTGCGGTTGACACTGACTAATGTGGCTCATTTAATGTTGCCTGCGGCTTTGGGAATACCCCACGGATGGGGGTAGAAGCCTCTGTCATAGCAGAGAGGCCTTCAAATGAAGGTGGCCAGGAACAGGCAAAACAAACACCCTCTATTCCAGTTTCTGCTCAAGTATGTAGGGATGGCAAAAAAAAAGTGAAGAGAATCAGAGAAGGCAAGAGTCAAATGAAGTTTTAAAACCTTTCCCGTATTAATAAGACAAATTGCAGCAAGTGACAAAAGTAGCTTATTTAATTACGATTAGCCTTGAAGTTCTTCACACCACACTGGGACTATAAGGTTTAATCGGGAGATTAAGCAACTGACAGGGAAGATTCACACTTAGCTGGGAGTCTCACGGAACAACAGGACTTACTTCTGAGAAGACGTGCGCAAGGTTGTGCTGTAAGAGTTCAGTGGATTAACTGGTGGAGCCCAATTTTAACTGGCAAGAATGGAGGTTAAGGGCAAACATTTATTTGGGGCTTGTGGGTGGTTGCGTGTGTGTGCTATTTTTGTTTTGGTGTGTTAATATAATAGGGAATGGGGGGGGAAAGATGGTGCTATAATACAGACTGTGTGTTTTAATCTGTTTTTAGTTTGCTGCAAAATTTGTGTTTTTTCTAATGTTTTAAGCAGTTGCTCTTAACTGTTTTTACCAATAATGTCATCTTTTTTATTCTCTTTTCAGGTTTTTCACAACCAAGCATAAATTTAATGAAATAAATAAATTCCCTCCAGCAAGGTGTGATCATTTTTGTCTACCAAATTGTAAGTTGACATGTTTATTGCAGAAGGCATCTTTATTTATTTTCTCTTTTTTTGGAGAGGGCAGGGAGCTTCATCTTCAGACAAACTAATGTATTATGGTTTTGAGAATATGCAAAATCACTGAAATGATCCATTGGTTCAACAGCAGGTGATGGCTCAATAGTCAACCATTTACAATGACAAATTAGGCCTAATGCCATCATTCCCACCTGCCCTTTCCATGTACAAGCCATGCACAGGGTGATATCCAATGAGGGTCCCACCAGAGACAATTGGTGCGCACATGTGTGTGTATGCGCACACATGGTGGACTGCAGAGGAAGGAGAAGTCCCACTGAACAAGTGGAAATCTGCTTGTGCGGCACTGGGTATCACCCATAGAAAATATGGGTGATGTTTATATTTGTTTTATTATATTTATATACTGCTCTTCATCCAAAGACAGCATTTTTAGGGGAGGGGGAAGGGGGAAGAGTCAACCATATGAATACCACATAATTGTGCCAAGAATCATCATGCCAGAGCTGCGCATGT
Source organism: Podarcis pityusensis (assembly GCF_964106645.2). Lineage (NCBI taxonomy): Eukaryota > Metazoa > Chordata > Lepidosauria > Squamata > Lacertidae > Podarcis > Podarcis pityusensis. Next base: position 46,334,590 of record NC_138028.1, read on the forward strand.
CTGGTGGTTGATGCCATCAATGGAGAGGTTCTCCTTGTGAATGGAGCCAGATATGCAGTGAAGGAATGTTAACTGTTCAGATCCTGAACAGAATGTAGCATCTTTCAGTTCCCTCCACTTTGCAGAGGGGAAGGGAAACGTACCCTTGAAACCTAAGCTTTAAGAAGGAATGGTTAGCCTTAACACATTCTCTCCCCAGAAGACTTGTTCACTTGGTACCTACTTCACTTGAGCTTCAGCTTGCATAAAGATGAATTCCCACTTCCTTGCAAAAGCTCTCTGGAGTCTTGCCAAGTTTTCCTAAACGAGAGAGGAAGATGAGGCGAGCCACCAATTATACCAACCCGTGCTCAAAATGAACCTCTCATTATAACGTCAGTCACGTGTATCTGCAAAGCCGGACAGTCACAAAGCAATGGCGGCAGCAGTTGAAATGACAAGAATGGAAATTGCATTGAGCATAAAATGAGTAAAGAACAGAACACAATACCTTGAGTTGTAGCAGGGCATGAAACCACCTTTCTTGTATTACTGGTGTGCACCCCCCTTTGTTTCATGTACCCCAGTATTTTGGGAATTATTTAGCTGCTGTCTGTTCGCTTCACATAAGATGAGTCCCATGGTCTTGATGTCAGTGTGGCATTTGTAGAGCGGATTTGAGCCAGCATTTTTAGAGTCCCATTGACTTAAATGGGAGCGTTTCAAGTATCTACTTAACATTTCAATCAAGTCAGTAGGACTTGAAAGCACTCAATTTTAGCTCAATTCTTTCCATATACTGTATCCATTATGTGAATTTTCTCTCTCTACCCCCCCTCCCATGTATTATTGAAGCACATGACCTGCTGTATGCAGGCTCCCTCGGCCAATAAAGCGAGATGAGCACCGCAACCCCAGAGTTGGCCACAACTGGACCTAATGGTCAGGGGTCCCTTTACCTTTTTTTAACACTATGGAAATGCCATAACGGGAATCTCATTTAATAAGTTCACTATTGACTTGTATAGGAAAGGATCATTGGCCTTGCCAACACAGTGGACTAAATATTAAAGCCCAGCCATTTTAAGAGACGAATCCACCGTGAGCCAGAATATGCAGACAACATGCCTTGCCTAAAAAAATTAAATAGATAGATACAAACTCACATATAGACAAAAGAATGGGAAAAGAAGGTATAAGCAAAGGAAAAACAGATAGCAGTTAAAAAAAAAATTACAAAAACCTCCAAAACATCTGCAGTAATATATCCAATGGTTTGTTTGCAACCACAAAAACAAAATCACCCCTAAAAAAAATGGAGTTCCTAGTTTTAACAAGAGCTTCTGTTAAAGCCATACACCACTCTTATCTTTAATTAACCGGGCAAGTGTTGATGTGGTTGCTCATCACGTGAGCTATGGGCTTGAAGAAAATGAAAGATGATCTAATCGTTTGGCCTTGTCTGATAATTATTGCTCTCAATAGGCCCCAGAACACTGCATTTTGGTGCCATGCCTTCTCTGCATGTATACCAGAGCGTGACTGGTGGCTCTGAGTAAACCCTTTGTGATTCATAAAGATGCTTTATAACCCGCACAATTGACTAGCTGATAGTAAGCAAAGATTTGTAACTGAATTTATAAATAATGAAGTTGGAAATGTGTGGGAGTAAAACCCTGTAAAGAGTGATAATATAGCGTATAAAAATGTTTAATATACCATGGTTGGTGGTTAGAGTCAATTGGCAGTTCTGCCTGGGTTGCAGGGATGGAATGTGTATCTGTTTAGCAAGCCAGAGGAAGCACTGGGTTGTGCAGGAATAAACATCCACTGTGGTTTAACAAGCATCCAAAAAGTGAAACAGCATGAATTTCCTGACATTTATTTAAGAGTTTCCAGATAGAAGCAACGATTAGAAAGCACAGATTCCACCTTCAAGTTTGTTGTACAAAGAAAAGAGGTTTGCTTTAGAGGACAACATTACACTTTGTAACTGTAAAATCAGTATACCTACGGCTTCATAATCCGCCAGCTCCAGCCTCGCTTTGTTCTGCATGGTCCTCTTGCAAAGATAGATGGCTATGGAGAGAAAGAAAACAAAATGTCACCATTAAGGCAAGGACAGTTGCTACAGGGGGGGAAAAACCCAGCCACAGGTGTGGACCAACTCCCATAACTGCAAAATCACATTTTTTCAGATGCCTGAATCACCAAAAAAAAAAATCATTTCTGGGTACCCAGAAATTCTGAGCACGTCTGTAGAATTGTTGTGTGTATCAAACAAATGCTGCCCTGAGCTACTTCATGATGATTGGTAGGATACAAATGGAATAAATGATAATAAAATAAATCTTAGCAAAACATCAACATGAATAACATGGGAGAAGAATTTTGACTGTGAGTGCTAGTCTTTCAAGATGGTTCCCTGTGCATGCTCTACGTGCTAGGATGTATTTCCCTTAAAAAATGTGCCCACGGTTAAAATGGCAGCCCCAAGCGTCATCTGGTCCAACAGCCTGCAATGCAAATGCAACTATGTATTGGGTTACCGACTGGATGGATTTTGCCAGTTATAAGGGAACAGAAATTGCCATCTCTTAAGCATGAAGCACCTGCTTAAATATCTCCTACTGAAATAAAATGGACTCAGAACTGCTTAGAAAGCTGCACAATGGACTCAATGCCTAAAGGAGGAGAAGGATTGTTTGTTATACATCTTTTTTTCTTACTGACTTGTTGGAGTTATTAACAGTTAAATAAGAGATTAAATGTGATTACCATTATATGACTTCCACAGTGATGGCAACTCTGCTTCCAACTACAAATCCTACAATACATTTATTAAAAATTGTGCAGTGACAGGGAAGAAAGGGTTTTTGTTTGTTTGTTTTGTGTGGTCATAAATTGCTTCTGGTCAACCTGTTAAAAAAAAAAAGCACGGCCAAAAGCCCTTGTTTTATGAGCACAGGTATATTCATTTCCTTTGCCAGTGCCCCGGTTGAATGAAAAAATTGATTTTATCATTTCAGTGTGAGAGGAGTATGGCTGTAGAAGAGACAGCAATAACGCATAGAGACAACTAAAGATAACAATGCTGACATATTCCTTTTATGCATTAGTACTCAAGCTGTTCAGACATTTAATAGAGAATTCTGTGGTTTATTAGCTCATAAACCACTGTTATTTCTTTCCCAACGCCAGACACCAGCCGCTAATATAAACTGATCACTCTTCTTTTTCCCCGCTATACATCAATGCAACGCCATTTTCATTTACTGCTGCTAAGGGATTTCTAATTTTGGTTAGAGAACAGTTTATTGATCAGCCAGACTATATATTAGTGTCCAGGCTATATCATCATTTATCGTACAGGACACCAAATTCATCCACAGATCACAGCCTGACCTTCGTACAAAAACCATACTAATGATGCTAGATGGCAATAACCTTAAGGCATTTTACAACGCAATCATTTTATACACAGGGAGTGCATTCATATCTGCAGCTGTAGATCGACACTTGCATCTGAACAAAGTCCTATCTTAATTTCCATATTAACTTAATCTCTGCTCTGTTCTGTATGCAATTTTGTATACGGCTCGGGACTATTGAAATTACTCTTAATGTTTGCCCAAGGACCTTTTCACACAACAATTAATATCACCACAGCGGGCCAAAGGGGAGCAACAAGTGGTGCCCCTATCCTAAATCAAGGTGCTTAGTAACAATGGCTGTCAAATTGCTTGGCATTAGAGGCACAAACTGCACAAGCACCCCTCCCCAATAGCAAAAATGCAACAATAATAAATTAAACAACTAACCATTTGCTGCCCAATCATGCCACCCAAAACCAGCTTAATAGTAGGGTTGGCTCTGAAAAACACTGTACAGTGGTACCTCAGGATGCGAACGGGATCCGTTCCGGAGCCCCATTCACATCCTGAAGCGAACGCAACCCGCAACTGCTGGTCGCGATTCGCCACATCCGTGCATGCGTGTGACGTCATTTTGACCGTCCGCGCATGCGTGAGCGGCGAAACCCGAAAGTAACGCGTTCCATTACTTCAACCTGAGGTATGACTGTAATGTTTCCAGTGTAAAATGAATGTATGGGGATTGGGGGCAGAACTGTGATGTGACTTTGGCTCAGCTCTGCTTGCCTTGAGGCAGGTGGGCGCCAACAGAGCAGAAGCAAAAAAAGGGGAGGGAGATGGTCTTGACAGCCACTGAAACACTGTGGCTGGTACCCACGATTTTAATTTCTCCTCAAATGCCTCTGAGGCCCCAACTCAGGGTAGCTCTGGAGCAAGGTTACACGGGAGCCCCTAGTGGCAGAACTGGATAAGGCATGGGTACACAGGAAAAACATAACAGTTTTTAAATCTTCTCCCCAAACACTGTGAGATTGGAGAGAGCCCTGGAGAAATGATTCACAGTAATTAAAAACTAGAGCTATCTGTTGACATATATCTGCCATTCTTTCATATATTATATTAGTTAAAAGTTAATGGGAGGCTAGGATTAAGATGTTTAACACAATATGCACATCCATTGCATTAAATTTAAATTTCCATAGATTTCAAATTGTATTACATACAGTAAGTGTAATATGAGAAATAAAAGAAGCCAGAAGAATACAATTAAAAATAATTCAGCACCTAGCACAGCATATTACAATTGTTACAACAGGAAGGGAAATCATTAAGTGGGCCACCAAGACCCTCAGCAATTTTCAAGTGTTCAGCTAGGAAGGGGGAAACACTGCTCTTGAAAAAAAAATCTACTGTTAATTTAATAATTCATCCCATAATGTCTCTTGTGCTTGCTCATTTTATATATCATGAATTTGCTCCAGGAGATGCTGCATGTCAGTTGAATGAGGGTTAATATTATTATTATCATCCAAACTGAAAGACAGTACAGCTCTAGTCATGCGAATAGAACTGTTTCTTACATGGGAAAGGAGAAGCAATGTGGGTCATATAATGAATCATCTCTTTTTAGAACAACTTGGTCACTGGAGATACATTTACAAATAACATTAAAAAAATGATATCACCCCAAATTCTCACCATAGTCTGTGTTTTCTGGTTCCCAACAATTTGAAGGCCAAAAATATGGAGCCTGAAAAACAGTGAAGTTTTATCACTATGATGGATTCATCCAAATATAATTATTGCTGTTATCATAATTAATATGTTTATTTTATGAATCACTTCTCATGAGGCATCCCATAGTAATTTACAATATAACAAAAACATATTTACAACAGTTACGCATGCAAAAAACAGTTAAAACACTTGTATGTATAGAAACAATTTTAAAAACAATTTGTGTGTGTGTGTGTGTGTGTGTGTGTGTGTGTAAAATCTGATGGGAGGGCGTTCCACAGGGCAGGCACCACTACTGAGAAGGCCCTCTGTCTGGTTCCCTGTAACCTCACTTCTCGCAATGAGGGAACTGCCAGAAGGCCCTCAGCGGTAGATCTCAGTGTCTGGGCTGAAAAATGGGGGTGGAGACGCTCCTTCAGGCATACAGGACATTCTTATGTCAATGAGAAATATTCATAAAAGCAAGATTTGATCAGTTGTAAAATACTGTGAGAATTATATTTTCTTTCATTGCCTCCTCATATGAAGAAAACTGATATAAAGTCATGTGATGTAACCAAGATGTGTAGCCATTCCAGCAGGAAGAAGATGGCGAATTTCTCCCCAGAAATGTGTGTATTGATGTGGTTTGGGCAGTCAAAACAAGCTGGCAGACTCAAGTCTCATCTTAGAACTTTAGAGTTGGGAGGAAGTTGGCAGGAATCCTGAGGGTAATCTAGTCCAACCCCCTGCAATGGAGGAATCACAACTAACACAGATGGTCATATAACCTCTGCTTAAAATCTCCAAGGAAGAAGAAAGTCCACCACCTCTCGTGGGAGTCTGTTCCACTGCTGAACAGCTCTTACCACCAGAAAATTATTCCAGGTGTTTAGCTGAAATCTCCTTTCTTGTAACTGGTTCAGGTCCTAGGCTCCAGAGCAGGAGAAAACAAGCTTGCTCCATCTTCCATGTGACACCTCTTTAGATATTTGAAGATGGTTATCATATCTCCTCTCAGTCTCTTCTTATCCAGGCTAAACATACCTAACTCCCACAACTGTTCCTCAGAAGGTTTGGTCTCCAGACCCTTTATCATCTTGATCACCTTCCTCTGCACACATTCTAGCTCATTAATACAGTGGTACCTAAGTTCCCGAATGCCTCCATTGTCGTACATTTCGGTTCTCGAAGGTCAAAAATCCAGAAGCACCACTGTATCCTTATTAAACTGTGGTTCCCAGAACTGGACACAGTACTCCAGATGGGATCTGACCAAGGCAGACTTGAACTGTACTATAGCTTCCCTTGCTGCATCACATTGTGGGTCTGTCAGCTGCCAATGGGTGGAAAGTGTAGGAAAATAAGTTGGGCATGAGACTGAACATAAGATGCCATGCCACGGGGCATAAGTATGTGGTAGAACGCATGGTTACCAACCAAAAAGGTGTGAGACTCAACACCTAGCCCTACTAGTTAAAAAGGAATCTCTGTCACAGTTAAAACAAACCAACCCCCCAAACTTAACTTTATATATAAGCCTCTGTTAATGTCAACAGCACTGCTTAGTTATAATGAAAGATAAGCATTTCCATGCCGCTGTCAAACAACTAAAGCAGCTCCTCCAAAAGTTAGAAGGCAGCAGGTGTGTGATGGAATGCCCTTACTCTAGGTTTATTCCTCTTGTCAAGGAGAAAGCAGGAAGTTCTTATGAAGGAGGGTGTTGGGTCATTGTGTAATCCAAATTACCTGAAAGCGATAGAAAGTCCCATCATCCTTCAAAGTAAGTACATGATCTGAGATTGGGAAAATGTATCCCTGTGCTGCAATGAGACTTCCCATATGTATTGCTTCAGCTGGAAATTAAGGAAGAAAAAATATATGTCAAATATCTATACAAAGCAACATCTCCCAAGGCCTAGGGTGGCAGGACCTTGTTGATACAGCAATCCCCGAGCCATGACCACCTCCTTCCTTACAGACATGCTTGGGTGCTAAAATTGGCAGAGGGGGGCCCTCTTGGTAGTTCCTCCACCCTCAGAGGCTGGGGGCGGCCCAAGAGAGGACATTCTCTGTGGTAGCCCCTAAGCTGTGGGAGTCCCTCCCCACAGAGGTGCATCTGGAGCCTCGCCTTCATTCAGAGACATACAAATCCCACTGAATTCATTGGAGCTTCTTCCCAGGTAAGTGGGTACAGGATTGCAACCCCAGGTTCTGCTATAATGCCTCTGCAATCACTGAAATAGCCTCAACATATGACAAGTCTGCTGGCCCAGACAACTTTAAAAACTATGTTAATATATCACAATAATAAAATTTTCAAGTTCTGGAAGTGTTTGCCACAATTCTGAGTGTGTGGTAGGTACCTCCCTATCCTTCTCTAAGGTTTTCGTCAATCCAAATGTGGTAGAGAGAATTCTGGAGAACTCAGAAGAGAAAATGAATTCATTTAGGGATGGCACAAAACTACTTTCAACCCGTCTTTCATCTTGTGGTCACTTTTCCCACCTGGGTCTCAGAAACAGTGTTCCCAGAATCTGGCAACAAATTCTTAACCCTTCAGTTTGGGATGCCACAGAATCACAAGATTCCGAGTTTAATTTTATAGCATACAATATTGTAAGCCATAGATAATACCAAGCCCCAAGCTTATATATTTTTTTGGCATTGGAAGAACAAATTACCTGGGTCTTCAATGTTGAGATTCTTCATGAGCCACTGCACTATGTCAGTCCCTAGAGAAAGGAAAGGAAAGGAAAGGAAAGGAAAGGAAAGGAAAGGAAAGGAAAGGAAAGGAAAGGAAAGGAAAGGAAGAAAGCCAAAAGGAATGAGACAAATAATACATAAGCAATAAGAACTATTTTCAATGGTGTGGTGGAGAGGAAATGCTGTGGGGAGGGGTGCAGCTCCAGGATTTTATTTTAATTCTTTTACAGCAGGAGCAATGTTGTCATCAGGAGGAGAACCAGGATAATTGTTGAGCCCCTCCACCCCCGCTCTGGTAGGTGAGGACGAGACTTTCAACTTTTCTTGCGACAGATTAACAAAGATGAAGTCAGCAAATGAGGAATATAGTCAGTAGAGGCAGGATGCATCTTTCTTTTTTTCTTTGGTGTGGTTCCCATTGTCAACGCTGTCAGTTTAAATGGTGACACTTCTCGGCAATGTTGTTTCCGTTTCTAATTAAAACAGGGAAGGCCAGGGAACCTTCTTAAGCCCAATGGTTCTACTCCCTTCTAGGCAATCTTCTGAAGGCTACATACCAGCCTTCAGGGCCAGAAGCAAAGATGAGTAAAGCAACAAATGTGCCATTTTACCTTTTATATAGGAGGCTAGTTTCTACACGCACTCATGCACCCCCTTCATTCATAAGAACCCGGATCAGAGGAGTGGTCCATCTAGCCCAACAGCCTGTTTTCACAGAGGCCAGCCAGATGTCCACAGGGACCCCACAAGCATCAACTGTTGTTCAGAGCCATGCTGCCTCTGGCAGTGCAGGCAGAACTCTCTCTGTTCTGCCGTCTTCTTACCTGTTGGATGTGCGATGTGACAGCATTGGTGGGGAATCCATGTTACAGGATAACAGCTTCCATCGTCCTTGGCCATTGGCCATGCTAGCTAGGACTGATGGGAGTTATATCTGTAGGGTACAATGTTTGCTGTCCCCGGTTTACAGCAAGTTAGAAACATTACCCACAGCAATACCTTCAGTGTCTCGGGCAACTTATTGCTTAGGACAGCAACCAGATTTTCAAATCAAATATTTATGCCTCCCAATCAATCAATGAATCAGTCGGTCAGTCAATCAATCAATCAATCAATCAATCAAGTCAGCCAGCCATCCTTCCACACTCCAAAACAATTTGGAGTTTCTGAAGATCTGCAAAGCTTGTACAAAGATAACTCCAGAAACACCGCACAATCACCCCTTCATGTGTACCATTTTTGAAAGCCCAAAGGACTCCTGAGAGGCACCGAGAAACGAAAGTAGTTTTTTTTTTATGGTGGGTCCCTAGCTTTCCCCAAGGCTGACAGATTATCTTCCTGTTGACTTTGCCAGACCATTAATTATCACCTGCCAAAAATGATTACTCACCCTCAGGATAATGACAAGCGTTTCCTCCCCCTGTTAATTAGTGTCACTGCTAATACTCATGTGTCTGATCAGCATTCATCAAGAAAACAGACATATCTCCACACCCTCCTCCCCAGATGCCATTAATCCAACAAAGAAAACACTCACATATGTGTGTGCATGTGTGTGATTATGCAGGCTGCATCATATGCTATTACATGCTATTCATGGGCTTTTCCCCCTAAAATTGCTGTAATTTCTAAAATAATAAATAATAATAATAAACCTTTATTGCCACTACACCACCTGTGTGCAGTGAAAACTGCTTTCTGCAATCTGCCAGGGGTCAGCTAACTCCCTAATTCCTATGGGCACTATTAAAAAATAAAAGTCTTCTGAAAGCCTCCAACTTACAGTTTATTTTCTACAAAAAAAGAGTGGGCTATAACACAAAAACAAACAGACAAACAAACCTCCTTATCTCATAACAAGCAAGCAGGGTTAAATTTCCCATGGAGCTCATCTTCTTATCCACTACAATGCCTTCCAGAACCAAAGTTTTCCCTCTCAAGTCTCTGGCCCTGTAAACATGTTCTATAATGAATATGTTAGTCGTGGTGCCCTTCTTAATCATGCAGGAAAGAAGCAGAAAGCTTTAACCCCCGTTCCATATTTTTGAAATCAAAGCCAGCAGAATGCACAAAACAGGATAAAAATGGGCCCACTGGTGTCTGCGACTGACAAAGGGACTGCTGCTATCCAGGGCATTAGCACACAAGAGAGGCCATTATTTGGCTTCCAAATCTCTTGCATTTTTAGGAGGAAAGCAGCAGCAGAGAGATAAACAACGGGAGATTTGGGAAGGAGGGGCAATGGGGTGGCGGTAGATGTCAGCAATGACTGCATGCTTTCGTGTGTGTGTGTGTGTGTGTGTGAGAGAGAGAGAGAGAGAGAGAGAGAGAGAGAGAGAGAGAGAGAAAGAGAAAGAGAAAGAGAGAGAGTCCAAATTTCTTTATAGGGATGTTTATAGGGATGTATAGGGATCAGGGTAATGGAAGTTTCTATATACACACACACACTCCCATTTCCTGAAAGCAGGAAAGAGAGACCTGGAGGGCCTCCTTTGGCTCCTGAGCCTTAGGTTCCAACTCACCCCTGTTTTATAGCATACCTATATGAATATTGTATTGTGGCTCTCTTAACCTTAGGGAGCTTGCCTGCCTATGTTAGGAAGTCGGGCAACTCCATTTGGCCACAATTAACAAATGTGACTGCCAACGATTTCACTTGCTCTGCAGCATGAAGATAAAGTGATGTGCAAGGCCAAGGTCTCAGCTAGTGAACTGCTGCTGTCAGCCTGCTTTTCATGTACAGGAGCAGGGTCAGTATAAAAGTTGGCAACATTCATCTCCCCAGGACTGACCAAGGGAGCATCTCTTCCTGGCTCTGTGCAGCTGTTATACCTAGCACACATGATTAGAAATGCAAGCTACATAGGCAACGTTTCTGATTTCATCCCTTATAGGAGGTGTGAGGAATCTGTTGCCCTCCAGATGTTGTTGGCGTCTCCACCCCCATCGTTCTGCCCGGACGCTGAGGTCAAGCGCAGAGGGCCTTCTGGCGGTTCCCTCATTGCGAGAAGCAAAGCTACAGGGAACCAGGCAGAGGGCCTTCTCGGTAGTGGTGCCTGCCCTGTGGAATGCCCTCCCATCAGATGTCAAAGAGATAAACAACTACCTGACATTTAGAAGACATCTGAAGGCAGCCCTGTTCAGGGAAGTTTTTAATGTGTGACATTTTAATGTATTTTTAATCTTTGTTGGAAGCCGCCCAGAGTGGCTGGAGAAACCCAGCCAGATGGGCGGGGTACAAATAAATTATTATTATTATTATTATTATTATTATTATTATTATTATTATTATTGGATTCCAACCACCATCAGCTCCTACCAGTGTAGCTTATGGCCAAAGATGGTGAGAGCCAGAGTGCAGCAACATCTGGGGGACCACAGGTTTCCCACCCTGCCTTATGGTCTGTATTCCTCTCCTTTCTTTTTTTGGGGGGGGGGATATCTTCCTATATACATAAAAACCTAAGGCTGTCATCATGTGCTACAACTGCAGCATGACAACAGCAGGCAAGGTGATCAAGCAAAGCAAACAGGCTGAGCGAGTGAGCAGACAAAAGATGGCCCAGGTGGGCCTTCCCATGTCCTCTGAAGAGGAGAAAGTCTTTCACCTCATGCTGCAACCCACTTACTTCTGCTGGCAGGATGGAGAACAGTGGAGAAAAACTCCCCTCCTGTGGGTGGCAGTGGGATCTTGGGAATGAAGCGAGTTTTGAGCGGATAGGGGAGTTTGGGGCAAACTGTGGGTTGTGGCGGTGACACCTGTGGGTGGCCTGCGGGGAAACAGGGACTGGCAACAGGGTGGTGGGTTGGCAGGGTTAGGGTGGGGGTGGCTGGGGGCAGAAGGAGTCACGAGGACTGGAAATTTGGGTAAGAGGTAAAGGATGGAAGTTTGGCAAAGGAGGTAGTCAGGGTTGGCAAGCAATAAAGGAGGGCCAGCACCCCCTAGTAGTTTTAAAAATAAATAAATAAGGCAAACAAAAAAGAGGTGGAAACAAGTTGTTGTTACACACACACACACACACACACACCACCTTTCCCCCCTGATGGGGACTCAAGGCAGATTTCAGATAAAAATAAGGACCACTTAAAACAGAATAATAATAATAATAATAATAATTTAAAAACAGTTAAACATTGATAGAATAAAAAACTACATAAATCTATTAAAACCATACCAATAATTACAATAAAAGCAGCACAGCACAAGCTCTTTTACTAAAAGCCATCAGTTCCCCAAAACCTGTTGGAACACGAAAGTCTCCATCTGTTCGCAGGAAGACAACTAGTAGAGGAGCCAGTCTAACTTCTCCAGGCATGGAGTTCCGGAGTCCGGAAGAAGCCAACAAGAAGGCCCTTTGCCACATCCCAACCAACCAAATATGGCTGTGAGGGTGGTGGGACCGAGAGAAGGCTCTCCCCTGGAGATCTCAAAACCTGGGCAGGTTGATATGAGGGAATACAGTCTGTCAGATAGCTTGGTCCCAAGCCATAGAGGGCTTTATAGGTCAAAACCAGCACTATGAATTGTGCCCAGCAACAGATCAGTAGTAAGCGGAGCTGTTCTAGCTCCATATAAGCAGCCCCTGGTCAACAATCTGGCTGCAGCTCTTTAAGCCACATGAAGTTTCTAAGCGCTTTTCAAAGGCAGACCCATGTAGAGCGTGTTACAGTAAATCCAAATGGGACAGTATTCCAAATGGGTGACTAAGGCATGTGGCTCTGTGGCCAAATCGAACATCTCAAGGATGTTATCCTACAGAAATAATTCAATACAGCATTTATGGGTAATACCCAAAGAAACAGCAATTATGAGATGTACTTGCTCCTTACTTCTTGAATCAGTTAGCGTTGCGCTGCAAAAATGAACTTACATAACACTGAGATAACAGTGAATCAGATCATAAACTGCCAAGTCGCTCATTCATTTAATGAAGTATTATGGAGACAGGATAGCAGCTCTATATCTCCAACTATTTCCTCATAAATATTAGATCCCACTGTTCCTAGAAAATATAACCAGACAAGCGTCTGTCACAATGACAAACAGCAAGGCAATCAAGGAAAGAGGGGGGGAAAATGGAAATATCAAGTTTGAGAGCTAGAGGAATTATAGATACAATGGATTTGAATCACCACTTTTTGAGATACACTGTTTTCATGTCCCATCACTTTTAGGAAGATTGCAAAGCTCACAAGAAATCAGCCACAATTTCTTGAGCCTGTCTGCCTCCCCATACTTCTTTACAGTTAGGGTAGCCATGTGCCCTTCTTTACAGAGGATAGCCTTCTATCCACAGGGATGTCCAGCTCAAGTCATGTTGAAAGATAAAGGAGGCACAGGGGCCTTGAAGTTACCCAGTTAACACCTTGGAAGGAGACGAAGCAGGCACACAAGCCACCTGGTCAAAGCTTTTCCCACTAGGATGGGATTTATTGTATTTCTGGTTAAATTACAATAATTATTTTCTAAATTTGCATCTATACATATATATTAGTATATTCTAGTGTATTCTAGTGTATTCAAATGTTATGCAAATCTGTGGTCTCTTTTGAATTAGGCACCTCTTCTTTTTTTGGCAATGTGTTTCTGGCTACCACATTTATAATATTTGATGAGGTGAACAATATGGAACAGTCTACATAGTTTCTGGTGTGGAAAAATAACTGCTCATGATTATATTCTTTTCCCATTAGATGGAACATTTTGTATATTTTGGCATGCGGGTGGCGCTGTGGGTTAAACCACTGTGCCGCTTGGGCTTGCTGACTGAAAGGTCGGCGGTTCGAATCCCTGCGACGGGGTGAGCTCCTGTTGTTCAGTCCCAGCTCCTGCTAACCTAGCAGTTTGAAAGCACGCCCCAAAGTGCAAGTAGATAAATAGGTACCGCTCCGGCGGGAAGGTAAATGGTGTTTCCGTGCGCTGCTCTGATTTCGCCAGAAGCAGCTTAGTCATGCTGGCCACGTGACTTGGAAAAACTGTCTGCAGAAGCGGACAAACGCCAGCTCCCTCGGCCTGTAAAGCGAGGTGAACGCCGCAACCCCAGAGTCGTTCGCGACTGGACTTAATTGTCAGGGGTCCCTTTACCTTTACCTTTGTATTTTTATTGTTTTCTGTATTTAAATACTTTTTAAAATTGTACCTTGTTTTGCTTTTTGCTCCAGAGAATATTTGTTGATGGGTTGCCATGAAAATCATCACTATCATTTTACTGCTGCTACTACTGCAACAGCTACTTATTAAATGTGCAGAGCATAACTGCAAGTACAAGAAAAATGCCCACAAAGGGCCTGGAAAATTAAAGAGTGGGGTTTAGTCTCGGCAGACTAGGCAGTATTCTAAGGCTAATTTTCATATTTCATGCTATACAAATGCTAGTCATGTCAAACATTTTATTGCAGTTACCAAAGGTCATTAAAGTTCCCTCTGGGGGCAAAGATTTGCATGCAGAAATAAGGTATAACTAGAAAGACCAAAATTGTCCATCTTGTATCTCCAAAACAGGAAATAAGTAGCTTCTATCACTGCCTTGATGCTAGCATGCTCTGTTTGCAGCTTTAGCAGAGAGAGCTGTGGGGAACACCTGGGCAAGAAGTGTTAATAACATTGCCTCCTCTGCTGCCCACAAAATCCAGTCTTCAGCTGGAAGGGAAGGCAAAGTAAAGCACTTTTGATGCAGCATCCAGCTCTCTCCCAAGTCTGTTGCCTGTCTTCTTCCTTTTCCTGTTTGAAGCCCTTAGAGTGCATCAGCAAGACAGAATGTGTGGGACCTGCTATCAGAGGGCTTATGATTCTTCCCCCCCTAATTCGCCTGCCAGACAAGGGATTTTCCATGTAACACCATGTTGCGCCACAATGTCCGAAAACCATTTAATAGTATTTCCCCCCTGTAATTCATATGTAAATAACTGCTCATGTCAGCATGAAAAATCCTGGCACTTCCATCTGAAAGTGCAGTAATTGCTTCACTTTCAGTATCAGCATGTGGTAATTGCTCTGTTTGCTGCCAGCCAGATGCATCAAGAAAGAAACAGCAGCATGGAGCGTTTGAGCAATGAGAGCAGAGCGCTCCCTTTATTTTCTGCACCTTGCATCTGGGGTGTGTCATGGCAGCAATGCCTATGACATATCAAGAAGAGTCAGGCTGAGGCCTCCTATATCTGAAAGGCTGCCTTCTTTCCACTGGGCAGAGGAGGCCTCCAGCCGATTTTGGCACTGCTACTTACTGGGAGACAGAGGCAAGGTCAGTGCGGTGGAAACGCACTCGTGCAGACAATCTGGCACAGGTGTGTTAGCACTGCACTGATTTGGCCACCACCTCACCCCTCCTGATAAGCACCAGGTCAGTTGAGTGGTGCCACACCACCAACCTGTCTGCTACCTGTTCCAAAATGCTTTGAATAAATTTACTTACTTACTTACTTACTTACTTACTTACTTACTATGTATCCCATGTCTCCCCGAACAAGCTCAGTGTTGGTTCTTTCCATAGCTCTTCCCCTGCTCCATTTATCTTCACAACAACCCTGGTTGGTAGGCTTGGCTAAGAGATGGTGCACCAAGGTTACCAAGCGAGCTCTATTACTGTTGTTCATGATGATGATGACTGAATATATAAATCGCTTTCTCCAAAAATGACTCAAGAAACAGAGTATTATAATCTCATGGTGGAGGGGGGAGTTGGACATGGGTCTCAGCCTTGGTCCAAAGACTCTTAACCAGTATATCACAATGGCAAACAGAAATGAAATATGAAATTGACAGCGTAACATCAGAACTGGATATTTTGTATAATATTATTCAATATTACTTAAGAGAGTTGACCCTTTTCCATTTTACACACACACACACACACACACACACACACACACGTATATTATATTTATATGGCACATTTCTCCCTCAGGGTTCAGTTCCCTTTCTTGTGATTTCTTGATCCTTCTCACTTTTTGGGTGGATAAGATAGCAAGAATATAGGGATTAAAACCAGGAGTCTTTATGAAATGGGTTGAGATGAGTGCCATCTCCACCTTCTAGATCAGGGGCCGGCAAGGTTTACCTCGCCTGGGCCAGTTCACTCCTGCAGAGATCCTTCTGTGGACTGGATTGTGTGCGAGCACGAGTGCGTCTGCACAGATGCAATTTCTGACGCTGTGGAAGCGAGTCCCTGCACCGCACAGTGCCGGTTTAACGCAGAGTGCGGGGACTCACCGAGTGGGCGGTTCAGCTCAGGGGTGGCTCGTGGGCTGGTTAAATGACCCCGGTGGGCCGCTTGTGGCCCATGCCTTAGGTTGCTGAGGCCTGTTCTAGATTGAGAAGGAATTCACATTGGAAGGTGGGCTCGAGAATATATATTTTCTAAGCCCTATTCCTACTTGTAAGTATGCAAAGACCTCATTTCAAAACCAAAGCCAAGATGAATGAATAAATTTCCAATCAGCTGCCTGCAAATAAAATACGTTCAAGATTTGGGCCGGACATCATTCAATTTATTAGCAGTAGTGAAATGGAATCGTTATCTCGTTTTTCCAAGGAAGGGGGAATCTTCTTTCATCTTATTCCTTGATAGAATTCTTGTCAACATCAGAGTCCCAGGAAACCTTTAACTGCTACGCCCAGGACCTGAGCTCTGTGGCACACCAGAAACATTAATTGGAAAGCTGAGAAGGAAAGAGCGTGAAATCCTTTCATGTCCATCTGAGACTTGCCAGAAATTGAATCTGAAGTTTCAACCTGCGAGTTAAATGTCCTGTACTGTAATCTAAGTTTCTCAACCCTAAGCCACTAAGAGGGTTGTTTCTACTGAAAGCTACTGCCATGCCTAGATTCAGACTGGCTGGCTAGTGTGTGTTGTGGATACCAAATGTTAAGGCCTCTGATATTTAAGCTAGTGTTGTGATGTCTATTTTGGTCTGTTATTTCCCATCCATTCATTGGAGGAATTCTGGGGAAAGAGGCTAGAACTGTTAGTTAAATTCTCTAGGATGAAGGGCTTTGTCATTTACCTTAATATCAACATAATACTGTTATGAGGTACCCAAGGAGTGTCCTCTTCTTTTTTAACAATGCTTGCACCATTCTCTTGTGCCCTACAACTTCCCTGGCTGTTCAAAGTCATGGGAAAGCCCATAGGAGGATGTCACACAAACTTTTTTTTGGAATCACTGCCTATGGGAGCTGCCTGAGAAAAGCCTGAAGGTGGTACAATTTCGTTGGCAGTTTAAAAAGCTTCTTTTTGTAATTTTTCAAAAATAATAGTTGCACCGCTCAGCTGCTCTGTGCTTCTGCAGCTGCACAATGGGACATTTGACAAATGTCCTGTCAGGTGCCATCAGAACATTCAATAGATGTCTTCTTAGATGACTTTGGAGCTGAGGAGTTAGACTAAATGACCTCATGTCCTCTAAAGGGACAGATGTGACCTTGTACTCCAGAAGTATATTGGGATACTGGTGGTTCTCTGAGAAATAGGAGAATAGGGGTTTGGGGATATCTGTCAGTGTGTTGAAGGTGTACCTCCACCTATGTTGTCTTCTATATTTGTAAATAAACACAAATATTTGACCTTATTTTTGGGGGGGGGGGGGCCAGACCCAGATCAGCTCTGCACCCTTGAAATGTTTCACAATTCTGAGACTTTTGATGTATGTTTAACAACAATCCTTTCAAAGTTCGTTGCCTTAAAAACTTAAAACAACAGCAACATAAAGGCACTAATGAGCAGCAGCCAACACAGCAATTTACAGCCCAACCACTAGTTCTTGAAAATCTGCCCAAATAAAATCCAGCCACATATGGAGGATGTAAGTCCTAGTTTAATGCTACATGGATGAGCCTCCTTAGGTCCAAACACAATGCCTCAGGTTCACGCCCTCTGCCTCCTCCCATGTGGCTAAGGCTTAGGCCATGTTAACTTTCATTTACAAAGCATCTTGTATGACTGTGTTATGTATAGAAACAGAAACAAATCACAACACAATGCTTACTTATATGAGCCAGCTTCATAACCTGTGGTTTGAGGTCTGCTTGGTTAGAAAGTACACAGCACTAAGCTGAAATTCTTTGAACTAAAAAGTAAACTCAGAAGCAGTGGTCCTTTCAACCATACAGGAGGAAGAAAAGGGAAGGGGGAACATGTGAGTCCCATGTGCCGCTTAGGTTTGTGGAGGCTTGCCCAAATCACGCCAAGCCATGGTTTAGCGTTACATACCAAGCCAGACCTTTCTTAACTCTGTTCTAGACCAGGCATAGGCAAACTCGGCCCTCCAGATGTTTTGGGACTACAACTCCCATCATCCACAGCTAATAGGACCAGTGGTCAGGGATGATGGGAATTGTAGTCCCAAAACATCGGGAGGGCTGAGTTTGCCTATGCCTTTTCTAGGTGGTGGCCAAGGTGCGTTCCAACAAACATGGGAAAGTTGTGAGGGGAAGTTTATGCATCCAAAAGAAAACCCTGGAATATGCCAAGACAACAACGTATGCGGCAAGTAACCACTTAGTCCCACAGGTTCAAGGAATCACAAATATGGAGGCAGATTGCCTTTGAATGCTAGTTGCTGGGAATCAGAAGTGGAGAGAGGGCTGTTGCATGCAGGTCCTGCTCGCTGGTTGCTGTGGGAACAGGACGCTGGTCACTGATCCAGCAGGGCTCTTCTTGTGTTCTTACAAAAATGCACAGTATCACACCATTTTCTTACAGGAACGTGCAAACATGGAGCGCAACGAAAATTAGATGAAAGAATGTAAGTACCACTGAAAGAGGTGCAGTCTGCTAGGCCACAAATCCCCATCTACATTATCCCGCCATACTGTGCCATATCAATGAAAAACAGTGGACAGATATATTGCGGGAAGTTCCTCACGCTACAGTATGTGCAAATGCAACCCTAATTCCAGTATCAGATGCTAGAAAGGCAAAATCTCACACGGGATGCTGTCCAACTCCACCTCTCCTGCAGAAGTATGAATCAATTCTGCCTCGGGCAAGAAATGTACTGGGCAATCTCTGCTCATCACATTCAAGTCTATGTTCTCATATAGAACATAAGCTGCACAATCCTTTGTTTATCCGTTCATTGCACACACACACACTCACAGCTTCCTCCTCCTCCTCAGCTTTTCTCATTCCTTTGCTCCCTGCTTTGCTTCCTCTCTAGTAAGACACCTTTGAAGTTAGGCAGGAGGGTTTTTTCATGCCTGCACACCAGCTGCAGTGAGCATTTGGGTGAAAGCAGAAAGCTGAGGGGCCCACAAGTTATTAGTATGCATTGTTATCTGAGACAGTGACTCTGAAACATGACTACAAACAATGAATTACCGTTGCTGAATTCTAGCTTCAAGGGGCCCAAATTCTGTGTAAATCTATCCATTGGCCATTGTGTGTCCCCCAACAAAAGACCCACAAAGGAATGGGGCCCTGATAGAAAAAAGTGGCTCACTACAAATCCTCTGTTAAAGAGTCCTTTATGTATTAGTGAGGGACGCGGGTGGCGCTGTGGGTAAAACCTCAGCACCTAGGACTTGCCGATTGCATGGTCGGCGGTTAAAATCCCCACGGCGGGGTGCGCTCCCGTCGTTCGGTCCCAGCGCCTGCCAACCTAGCAGTTCGAAAGCACCTCCGGGTGCAAGTAGATAAAAAGGGACCGCTTACCAGCGGGAAGGTAAACGGTGTTCCGTGTGCTGCGCTGGCTCGCCAGATGCAGCTTGTCACGCTGGCCACGTGACCCGGAAGTGTCTGCGGACAGCGCTGGCTCCCGGCCTATAGAGTGAGATGAGCGCACAACCCTAGAGTCTGGCAAGACTGGCCCGAACGGGCAGGGGTACCTTTACCTTTTTATGTATTAGTGTCCGAGAATGTGATTCTGATGCATATTGGGGAGTAGGTGCGATTCTGATGCATATTGGGGAGTATGTTCACAGGTTATTCTGGGAAACTTGTGGGGGCTGCATATTGCCTCTGAGCCTCCAGTTAGCTACTATACACTAGATTCAGGTAGGTAGCCGTGTTGGTCTGACGCAGTAGAAATATATATAAAAATTAAAAAACATGTCTAGTAGCACCTTAGAGACCAACTAACTTTGTTCTTGGTATAAGCTTTTGTGGACAATTTTATATATATATTTCACACTATACACTAGTCTGCTTCCAGTTCATTTCACTTTCACATGCCTTCATTCATAAATCTGTTCCATTCTGTTTCCACATTAACTGGCATTTAAAAAAAAAAATTTGCATGATAATTGGTGTCAAATAGATACTTTTGAATATATTTTTCCAAAATTATTATTTATTAAATTACAGATTTCTAAATGCATTTTCCTACAGTTTTAGTGCAGAATAGCATCACAAAATTCAAAGTGTGGAATACTAAGAATAACCAACATTCCAAACTGCATTCTAATAACTTCATTCCCAACCTGCACCTTAGTCCAGGAGGTGCAGACTTGATGAGTCTGTATAGTAATTCACAAAGGCTGAATTTCTCAAACTTCCCTTCTGCTAAACACACACACAATAAGGTCTTGACTCTGCAGAAAAATGTCATCAGCAAAGCACCATTCCAGAAACAGTTATGCAACTTGGCCACCAGATGGTGGACTTGTACACAAAATAGAAAGCCAAAGTCCCACTGATTCTAAAACTTTCCATTATTTTATTTATTTATTTAAAAATGTACTACATACTGTGTGTGTTAGCTAAGGTGGATTGCCGGCATCTGTGGACACATTGATTTTGAATTAGCAGTCATTAACACTTCAACATGCTGCTTGCCCTTTCAGCGTAAACAGAATTTACACGAAAACTGATCTAATGTGCATTTACAGTAGTCTGCTACTGCTAGGAGAAATCTGTCTGCAGTGGGAAGAAACAACCACCGGATGTTTTGTTGCAAAGGCCAAAAGTTCAGGCTCATTCATAGGCCATCATAGGCATGAGAACATAAAATAAGCAAGGCAGGTCTTTTATTTGTTTGCTAGTTTTAAACAGTTGTGTGTCTCAATGGAAGTATTCCTAGAATATTATTATGAACAATGAAATTATCAGATCTAGTGAAAGAAGACATTTGAGGAAGGGGAGTTCATGCAGCCTGCTCTTTCCTTGTTTATTTCCTGTTCCTATTCTGTAATAATAATTAGCATTGTATATAGTGTTTTTGAGTGCAACGGTACAGAAATAACTTGTGATAATATTGGCACTGATCTGGTTCAGCAGATGAAACAGCCAGGAGTGTGGGCCTCTCAAAACCTGAAGTGCTGGTTTCAACCTTTGAAGTCTTATGCAGCTCAGGATCCCTATGACCTAAAGGGCTGCCTTTCAGCGTAATGCTGATGGTCAACATATGAGGTTTGAAGACTCTCTCAAGGAAAATCTTTTAAAATGTACAGTGGTGCCTCGCAAGACGAAAAGAATCCGTTCTGGGAGTCTCTTCGTCTAGCGGTTTTTTCGTCTTGCGAAGCAAGCCCATTGACGGATTAGCGGATTAGCGCTATTAGCGGCTTTTAGCGGCTTTTAGCAGCTTATCAGCTTATCGGATAAGCAGATAAGCGGCTTAGCGACTTAGAAAAAGAGGGGGGAAGGGAAAAAAAACAACGCAGGAACTCGCAAGACATTTTCGTCTTGCAAAGCAAGCCCATAGCAGATTCGTTTTGCGAAGCACCTCCAAAATGGAAAACTCTTTCGTCTAGCGAGTTTTCCGTCTTGCGAGGCATTCGTCTTGCGGGGCACCACTGTACTATAAACACTGACAATTGGGAAACACTGGCCTGTGAATGCTCCAATTGGAGAGCAGCCTTTATCAAAGGTGTCATGGACTCTGAAGATGCTCAAACTTAAGACGAAATGGAGAAATTTGCTAAGAGGAAGGCATGTTTTGCAAACCCTCACCTTGATCAAGGTGGACTCCTGCCCAGAAACCTATGTACCCACGGTGGAAAGACGTGTGTATCCAGAATTGGCGTCCACAGTCACTTACGGACTCACTGTTAAGACCGTGTTCATGGAAGACAATCTAACGAGGCTACGAGTGATCACCAAAGAAGAAGACCCTGAGATCACCAGGTGAGACTCTTATTTATGTGCTACCTCTGAGGGGGGTCCGGATGTTAGCAAAAAAAGAGAACAGGGCCATTTCTGTAGTAGCTCCCTGTCCATGGAATGCTGTCCTCAGAGAGGCCTACCTCACTTTTTTGGCACCACAAAAAGACATTTTGTTTCCCCAGGAATTTGGGCAGAAGCAATGACTGGATGTTTTTACTCTGGTTATGCTTGGCTGTTGTTTTTTCTGTATCACTGCATTCTGTTTTTGAAAATCACTTCAAAACTGTCTGTTGTGGGAAGCAACTTATAAATTTAATAAACTAAACTAAAAAAAAGTCTCCACTCTTTTTGTGGGCAGAAGGGTGGGGGAACCATAAATACACTGATCACAAGATGCTGTAGGCAGATGTGGTATAGAAATGATGTGACTGGCAGAATAGACAGTTTATGTGTTTGCCTGCGCAGACAAAATTATTGAGATCCATATAAATTACTTGATTTCCTGAAGGGCTGCCCTCACCGTATCGGCCTACTTGTGACCCCCCTGTGAGAGCAAATAGGTCGACAGGCAGAAGCGAGGGGGCTTTTTGGAGGATGGAGATTGTGGACTTGCAATTCCATAGGCTCCGTCAATTCAGGACTTTAAGAAGAGGCAGAAACCTTACCTATTCACTGCTGCCTTCCCATGATTTAAGAATTAGCCCGGCTGCTATAATTTTGGTTCTATTTTATCTTACATTATGTCTGTGATTTGGTGGTTTTACTGGGCTGACTGCTGTTTTAAGTTAATGAATTTGGGGGTATTGCCATCTATTAATTTTATTGCCAAGGTGTTTTTTTTTATTTAAAAAAATGTGGTTTTATAGATTGCTGTTCCAAATTTCCTTAGTTTTTATCTGAGATGCCTAGCAGGAAAGCTGCCCCTCTCAAAGTGATTGGATATGGATAGATAGATAGATAGATAGATAGACAGACAGACAGACAGACAGACAGACAGGTAGGTAGCTAGAGAAACCACAGTAAGAAAATTGGTCATTTCTCATTTGACAGCCTCATCTGCACATCTAAGGATCAGGTTATGTTTACATATTCTGTATAGGAACACTACTCTAGGCCATTGTTAGAAGCCATTGAATATTCTCCTCCTTGAGATTCTGTGCCTCTACAGCAGCCTTTATCTATCAGCCCACCAATGTTTTCCAGCCTAGAGGGCACCAGGTTGACAAGGGCTGCTCTCAACCACTGCCATGTATTCCTGAGCACACCCACCCCGTTCATTTATGCTCTCCATGTTTCTTATCCAAAGACATGATAGCACAGTAGGAAGGTTTTGCAAATATGCCTATGTGTTGACGTACATATCTCACTTACAGTTTAGCAACACATCAATCACACATCCATCACAAGCTTGTGCTGATAAAACCCTTTACATTGCAAATCACCATACATGTGTGCACTTTCGGTAAACACACGCTCACAAAGCTAATTTGAAAGCTATCTGCGCTTTGCAACGCAGAGGTGGTAAATCCTCATTTCAAATGGTCACAAAGCCATGCATGCTAAACTGAAGTATCGAAAGAATATCCTGGGAGGAAAAGTGTTAGGGAAATGGCAAAGCTTTGCCAAAGCAGATTTCCACCTACAGTGGCTGTACAGTGTACCTTGAGATTGCAAGGGCCTCCGCTGGGAATGTGGTTCCCTTGGGACATCATTAAGTGATCACAATGCCTTCCGCACCGTTCCATGCACAAGATGAACTGCCCCCCTTTTCTTCCCCCGACCTCCAGAAACAGGCTATAGTAATTGTAACTGCTTCACAATTGAAGGAAGATCAAATAGCAGAAAATCTCAAGAGGAATCTCCCTTTCTCTTTAAGGACTTAGCTCATATAGATCACTGGTAAGACTCAAAGGTTTGTCTCCTTACTCTACATCACAGCCACAATTCTTAATCAAAGTGTGTTCTGTTCTTTCTCTATATGGCTTATTTATGGACAACCTTCTCTGTACAGAGAGACATCAGAGTCCAGCATACATAAATTATTTGAACAGCTAGGGCACAATGGAGATGTTAATATTGTTTTCTGCCAGTGCTTCACATTATCTGATGCCATGCTGCATATATTCACACACAAAGGAATTGGTACACAGTTCTTACTTGGATCTTCACTACCAAGGCAGCATTGGTTAGTTCTAGTTGTGTTGCAGATCTGGAGCAAATTTTAAACCCAGAAGTTCTGTAAATTAGAAATCACTGCATGCTCAACAATGGCCCAGTAATGCATGCTCAACAAGCGCCCAGTAATGAGGCACGTAAAGACTGGAAGGAAATAACTACAAATAAACACAGAAGAGGACAGAACCATCATGACCAGTGCTTTTTTTCTGGGGGTACGCATACCCCTAAACATTTGGTGAATCTTTGTCCATTTACTGTATTTATTTTTCCTGATTTGAACTATAAAATGGTGATTGTCTTGAGTCAAAATGAGAGAACCCCTAAACATTTTTTTTAAAGCACTGATCATGACAAATAGAACGGTACCAGTTTTTATGTTGAACTAATTGGCCATTAATGCAGTATCACTGTAGGAGGGCAATGGGGAGCCACCTATCAACCAAATTAGGTTTTGGCCCACAAGGCCTGTTTGCCCCCAATCACACCATTTGTGACATCAGGTATGGGGCAAGTAAAGATGCAGCTGCAAAGGAGCTATTAAAGCGCACTCCTGCTTGTTCCTTGGCAAATGGGGCTTCCTGTCAGTGCCAATCAGCTGCCAGTATCCACAAGCCCTGTTGGGATCAGCTGAGCTATGGCGTTCCTGACCATGAACTCCCTAGTGCAGTCAGTCTCTGCTTTTGGCAAGGATCTTAATTTGAGTTCAAAATGCCCTGTAGGGAGTACAGGAGCTCAGGATCCAGCCTGCGGACCGGATGTTGTTCCTTACCCCTGCTGTAGGATCTTGGTAGGGGGGTTTCTATGTGTCCTACTTTACAAAGGGCAGCTTACTGTCAGAAGGATGGTAAAAGGACAGTCCATTGTTTGAATGGGCCCTCTGCTTGAAGCTGAGACATGAAAGCTGGGAGCTAAATGGCACCTTAATCCTAGGTTATGGGTGCAGCAATGGAATGTCTAGGCATGCTTTTTTATAACAAGAATACAAAGCTGAATATGAATAAACTGCAGCTAAAATATTATGTTCATTTTTCACTTGGTCTAGTCCTTCCCCTGCCTGCCCCCCAATATTCTTATGAGGGTCCCTTCTTGAGTCTTCAGAGAGCAGCTGGAAGTGGGGAGGCAGAAAAAAGGTCCTCCTTTGCTTCTACTCTGCAGTTTTAATTTGAAATCTTAGGCTCAATACTGTGCCCAGAGCTCAGAAACTGCTCACGCTAAATTCCCTGTCACAAAATGCCCCTAGAACAATGGGAGTTTTGAACACTGGCTTGAAGGCCTTTCCAGCCCAAGCCTGTTTTAAAGAAAAAGAGCTTAAGAAGGGAAACTAGAAATGGCTTTGATGTGGTCCAAAAACCATTAATTCATGGACAACAGATCTAGCAGACACATTGGCCTGTTGTTCAACGTCTTTTTCACATATGATGATATGTATTTCTGCTCAAATTATATACAACTCTACATGTACATGAAGCTATGAAAACTTTTGGCAAACTAGTGTCCTTTGTAGCAATGCATTGACTCTTCTTTTTTGGTGACGCATAAGTGGTCATCCACTTACTCTGTGGGTTAAACCACAGAGCCTAGGGCTTGCCGATCAGAAGGTCGGCGGTTCGAATCCCCGCAATGGGTTGAGCTCCCATTGTTTGGTCCCTGCTCCTGCCAACCTAGCAGTTCAAAAGAGCGAAGTGCAAGTAGATAAATAGCTACCACTCCAGCGGGAAGGTAAATGGCGTTTCTGTGTGCTGCTCTGGTTCGCCAGAAGCATCTTAGTCATGCTGGCCACCTGACGCCACATGAGGGAGCTGTACGCCGGCTCCCTCGGCCAATAAAACGAGATGAGCGCCAACCCGAGTCATCCGTGACTGGACCTAATGGTCAGGGGTCCCTTTACCTTTTAAGTGGCCATCCTAGATCTTGGGAAGAATGACAGAGATGAGTCTTTGGGTCAGTTCAGTTGTTTTGCTAAATTCACTGTGAGCTTCAAGCCCCCCATGCTGTGGGGTGCCATCCCAACAGCCAAAGCCAAAAGCAGTGTCTTCAGTGAGGGGTGGTTGGGTGGAGAGATCTCACCGACATGATTAGTACCATTGCCTATTTCATTTAGGGGGCACAGAGACTGCCATACTTATATTACATGGGGAAAGGAAAGAAGACCCATGTATTAGCAAAACTGGTTTATTCTGTGCGTGTGTGAGATTGTTTGGGTCCCACTTGAACTACACAAATGGATTTAAGTGCCACTTAAGAAACAGCTTTAATCTGCTCTATTTGATCAGTAGCTGTAGTAATTTGGAGAGAAATATAATTTTGTTCAAAACCCAATAATTTGATGGTAATAGACTTTTCAATAAGGGGTTTCTGAAAGCCATGTATAAATGTTATGTACGTATACGCTCAGTTAAAATTCATTCATTGCTCCAGTGAAAACAGTCACACTTCTGATGGGGCCTAATTGCTTCATTAGTATTCAGTAGATAGAAAGAAATGATCAGTAACAAAAATATTAGAGAGTGGTTTTGTTTTTTTTTAAAGAATAATCTTCTAGCTTTTAAATTTCATTTTGATTTTTTTGCTGTCCCAGTTACAGCAGTGCACAGGCCTGTTTATAGCTTAGTATGGCAAGCCAGTAGGACAGGAGTATGTGAATCTAACGGGTGGGCCAAATGCTAATCCCACCCTGTGGGGCCCATCTTGATATGTGGGCCAGGCCATCCACCTGTCAGATGACATCACCATGGTGTCAGATGACATCACTATGATGTCAGATGAAGTGTCTTCCTTGAATAAAAGCCAGTCTACAAAAGAAAAATGCTCCTCTGCCTGTGTGGTTTGATTGAAGCGTTTTCCGTTTACAAACCAGTTTGAATTTCAGCCGGGCTGCAATGGACAAGTGTTCTTTTTCATGGAGTTGCTCCACTCAGGTGTTCAGAAGTTGCACTTGCATCTGGCACTGCAAACTCTGCTTGTGGCCAGGTGTACCCAACTAACACGAATCACAGTGGGACTTAAAGGGCACCAAATGCAAGCCCCACTTACAGAGGAGGAATTAGACGCAGACTTTAAGATGCCCACATGCTTCTTTGCAGTCGTGGCTTTACCTGCCCTGCAAAGGATGTTGTATGAGTGTATCTGCGGAGGGCAGTGGGGGGGGGGGGCTTATGGGTCAGAAGCTCCCCATGCCTGCAGTAGGTCTTCCCAAGCAGTAATGAGACTGAGGCCTGAAAAATATGTGTGTCTGTGTGTGTGTGCAATTAAAGGAAAGGAGTTTCCACTCTCCTGAAATGGCAGTCCTAACCAAGCATGTATAAAAAGAAACGACAGCCAGCCAGATATTGTAACAGATAAAATAGGTAGAAATGAAAATGAATTTCGATGAATAACTTGGACATGAATTTCCATGTAGGATTTCTGAGGAGATGCTAAGGATATATGACCCAATAAAACTCCTCTATACTGAAATTGCTGCCAGGTAGCTGGGCAAAATAGGAAGAAGTCACTGGATGTGGAAGAGAGGAGGAGTCAGGAATTCCTTCTCCTTGCTCACCCTAATTGGACACTGCAGGTCTCCCAAGTGTCATGGCTAAAGAGCAGGTATAACCTTTCCCTTAATTGAGGGGGGAAAGAAAACAGGAAGATGGCTCAATGGACTAAGAGCTTCCTCCTTAAAAACCCGAGTCCCTGTTCAAGGTCAAGAGTCCCAGACTTCTGTCTTTTGATGAGAGTCTCCTCCATTTGATTCCAGGACTGAGGGAGAAAGAACTTTTGGACCCTGAAACAGAAGCCTTTACTGATGTCAGGAGGGATATATTGTAGTGTGAAACGCATAGCTGATAAGCGCTGTCTGTTTGCTGTGATTGGAACTTCAGCTAACTTGTGCTCCTAACACAAGAGAGTGGCTCAGTCTGGATGCAGCTTGTGCCTCTATCGACAAATATGCACACGAAGAAACAGAAAGCACAGACAAGCAAGTATCATATATGGAATTTAGTCTAATTGTTTGAATAAATGATGCAGTATTTTAAGATGTAATTTAAAAAAAATCAATTGGAGCCAATTAAAACAACCACCAATCTTAAATTTTAAGATTTAAATTCAATTATCATCCATTGAAATAAATAGGAAAAATAAAGTTGCTCTCCCTATATTGCCCTGCCTGGGTGCTGCAGTTGGCTACTTCTACCAACATCAATTGATGTCAGGAGGCCTGCGACCTGCTAGAAAGCCTTCTTAGCAATGCCACTCCCCAACCCATCCCAGCCACTGAATGTTGGCTGGTGCCTACTTTGCCTATTTTTCACCATCAGCCAGTGGCCGTTCTCACTCTCCAGGACTTTGAACAGGCCTTCTGAATAGGTCAGGGGTTATGTGACAGATAGGTTTTTAACTGTAATGTTATACTGTGTTTCATATTGCTGTTTTCACCAGTTTCTGAAATGCCATCAAAGAGAAGTCCAGATGAACCTCCTTTGACAGCAGCATGGTCAAATGTATTTCTCCGGGTGGGTTTTTTGGTTTGTTTTTTGTCCTGGACATTAATCACAACTCAGACAGCACTCTGCAAACTACCCCCACCCCCACAAAGGCTGATTTTAAAGGCTCTGGGGAACTGTGCAGTTCCGCAGCTAATCCACAGAATTCAAGTCAGAGAAATTCCTTGGGAAAGTCTTGAGAGCAAGGAAGCTATGCAATCCCTGAACTTGCTTGAACCTGCTCAGGAAAGCTGCTCAGCGCAACTGGGCTAAAGAATAAGCACACATCCCTTTATATCAGGCTTCCTCAACCTCGGCCCTCCAGATGTTTTTGGCCTACAACTCCCATGATCCCCAGCTAGCAGGACCAGTGGTCAGGGATAATGGGAACTGTAGTCTCAAAATATCTGGAAGGCCGAGTTTGAGGAAGCCAGCTTTATATGCTCTCCAGAAGCCTTTTCAATCTAGATTTTATACTGCCTAGACTTTACACTGAATAAGAACGTAAGTACATAAGAACAGCATGCTGGATCAGGCCGGAGGCTCTTCTAGTCTAACACTCTCACATTGACCAAACAAATGCCCAGGAAAGCCCCAAATCATCACCTGAGCATCACAACAGGTCTCTCCCCACCTGCAATTCTCTTCTACTAGTATTCAGAGGCATACTACCTCTGACACGGGAGGGAGAATGTGTTGGTGAAACTGTAATTTTTCAGTTATTTATTCTTGAAGTCCTATTCAGATCAAGGAGGCCGTTCCAGTCAGAGTGGGTTGAAGACTGGTTTGAAGCCATTGCTTAGCCTCATCATAGATGCTTCTACCACCTCTCATTGTATAACATACTAGAGAAACACAGTGTGTGTGTGTGTGTGTGTGCGCGCGCGCACACACACACACACACAAATATTAAAACACCCACTATCAAACCATGCCACCTAGAAAGTCCATCTCAACACAGCTGCAGCAGAGCTTCTATAAAAAGCACAAAACTTCCTTCCAGCTGAAATGCAAATATTTGGAGTTGTTTTGAAAGACACTGAAATGTTTTAGGAAATGCTTAAATTGGTTTTCCCCCCTTTTTTTGCTTAGACATATTCAATTTGCTAAAGATGTTTCTGCATCTGTGACATAGCTTGTTTGTTTAATACCCAGCTTGAAAGCCTACGGTTTCTAAGACCATTAGAAGATTCATTTTTCAACAGCCCTTGCTGTAAACCCTTATCCTTGAGGAACTAGTACCCGCAGGACACACAGCTGGAATTACAGTGGTTTGACACCAGCTTTGTCACATGGGAGCCAATTAGATGAACATTTTATGAGAGATGCACCACAGTTCAGCAGGGTCACCAGGGGAGAATTAGGATCAGGAAATACACCCATCTTAAGGCATTAACAGTAAGAAGGGAGTTTCTGTGTTCCAAATCAGATTGTTGCATAATCACAGTACAGTGGTGCCTCGCAAGACAAAATTAATCCGTTCCGCGAGTCTCTTCATCTTGCGGTTTTTTCGTCTTGCGAAGCACGGCTATTAGCGGCTTAGCAGCTATTAGCGGCTTAGCGGCTTAGCAGCTATTAACGGCTTAGTGGCTATTAACGGCTTAGCGGCTTTAAGAAAAAGGAAACAAACTCGCAAGAACTCGCAAGACGTTTCGTCTTGCAAAGCAAGCCCATAGGGAAATTCGTCTTGCGGAACGACTCAAAAAACGGAAAACTCTTTCGTCTAGCGAGTTTTTCGTCTTGCGAGGCATTTGTCTTGCGGGGCACCACTGTACACACAGCACAACTATATGTGGTTCATGCCCCAAAGCACTATAATCATTTGTTCTTAGGCAGCAAACAGCAATGGCAGTGGGCTTTCTGTTGCATCAGATAGAGCCAGTTTATTTCCAGCTTCTCTGACTTTACAGTGTCTGGCATTAAAAGACATTTTAAGTGAAAGCATTTGGTTTTTCCCCACCTGGCTGAAGTTAAACTCAGCCTGAATACTAAGCAATGACTAGTTGGCTGCTGGTATACACAAAGGCATATCCTGATTATGTTCTCCTCTCCCCTGAAAAACCTACCAAAACATATCCTATGCCTTGATGACATCGTGCTGTATGTTTCCCTACCTCTGTCCCTTAGCCTTCACACAGCTTGAACCACATCCATGCATTCAAGCCCCACCCAAAGTGGTTGAGGCAACCCAGCCAGATGGGTGGGGTATACATGATAAAATTATTATTACTCTTACATATGGCAATGTTGGTTTGAAGCAGGAGTGGACCATACTTCTTGTCCACCCTCCACATCGTCACATCAGTGCACTAAGCCTGCCCTCCATTTCTGTGGACATCTTGATCAAGCCACTCACATGTTCTGTTACGCTCACTTAGCTGACATTTTTTAAATAAAGGGTAATAATTAACATATGCAAATAGGCAAAGGGCTTGGTTTTCCTACCTACCATGTAAAACAATCCAGAGAGATCCTCCTTTAAAAGTTCTGAGTTTCCTTTTAATACGTATGTTTCCTATGCTGACAGCAATATATCTGGAGAACTTGAGCATTATTGCCAATGGGAATTGGTATTTTGATTTGAGAGTAAAATATTATTAATTGCTACCTGACTAAAGCTGACACACAGGTCTTTATTCTACATTTTATTTCTTCTCTAAATATTGGGGATAATCTGGCAGAGTCAAGAACTAACTGGTTATCTTTGTTTGCCTGAAGGATCAAAATGGTAGTTTCTATTTCCCCATTCCCCCCAATCCACGTCTTCTGTTTTTGGTTCTCCTTTCCTCCCTCTGACTGAGAGGGAATCATAAACTCAGAAATGAAACACTACCCTTCCCTCTTAATGTTTTAAAAGCTGAGGTAGTGACTTCTTAAATTGTATCACAGCCCACTACTGCCATGGAACAATGGAAATGCTGAATTTTTAATTCACTGTATGCTATGTCTGATCTCTTCTAGGTGTCATAGTCATCCTCAGCTTTTGGTGTGCAGACCTCAGAGACCTGAAAGTACAGGGGAAGATAAAAGAAATCTCTAATGGGGGGAAGTCTGAAGGATCAGTATAAATGAATATGACAATGACCAACACAATCTTCCAACTGAGAAGCAGGTGAAAAGGGAGTATGCAGCATTAAAAATTAAAATTAAAATGTTGATCTGACATACAGAAGCATCCAGTGCTTTTTGTGTGTGATAGTACTCACTGGTACAAAGTACCAGCACCTCTTTCTTTGTGGTCCATAGCAGCCATTTTTTATTGGCACCCACAGCCTTTTCATCAATATTTGAGTACTCTATTTTTTTTTGTCCCCCCCAAGTGCTGGAAACATCCTTTCTTTTTCTTTTTTTAAATAATTTTTATTAACAGGCCAATCAAATCACATTAATTCCAAATCACATTAGTTCCAAATTATACAGCCAAATTTTTAAAATTTTGTTGGGGGTACCCATACTTCGAGCTCCGAAAGGGATCCAAACATCACTCTTGCTGCTGCTTTAATTACACAGTTCTGTCCAGATACCGTATTTTTCGCCCTATAGGACGCACCTAGTTTTTTGGGGGGGAAATCAAGGAAAATTTTTTTATTTCCCCCCCAGGTTTGCGCAGCCATCCCCAAGCTAGAAGAGGGAGACGGAGCACTCCGTCTCTCTCTTCTGCCTTCAGGGACAGCCTCTCTAGCCTCCGTGGGGCAATTGCTTGCCCCGCTATCCCCCGAGCTTGTGGGGCTGGCGGGGAGGAGAAGCAAGCTTGCTTCTCCCCCCCGCCAGCCTCCAGATCAGGTCGGGGAATAACGGGGTGGCGACGCTCCGCCACCCCGCTATCCCCCGAACTTGTGGGGCTGGCGGGGGGGAGAAGCAAGCTTGCTTCTGCATCCCAAGTTCACCTATCATCCCTTCTGGACAATTCATAACTGCAATGTACAGATATTAATACAGGACTTAGGATTACTGCTAGATGATGCTAGTAAACCTCCGGCTTCTACCTCTCTGGTCTTTGCTTTTATGTTCATTTTTATGTAGTATTTGTTACTTAACAATAAAAAGGGGGGGGATAGACTTGGTTCAAATCTCCATCCAGCCATGAACTCACTGGCTTGGTTGAGATGTAACAATCTCAGGCTGGTACACCCTGAACTATGGCTATGAGACTGAGCTGTGCTCCCTCCCTGGCCCTCCCTTCATGCAGCCAGCTTCCACTTTCACTTGGAAATCTTGGTCTAATCTGATTTCAAATCCTGCTTTGTAGGCAGCAATTAGACCACCGGTTCCAAGTACAGACACCATTATTTAATGAGCTGGATATCAGCCCCAAAGCCAACAGGCCACTGATTGGCCTTAAGCAAGCTGCAATCATTCAGTCTCAGCCCCTTAGCCATATTCCGAAACAATCATTTTGGCCTGCTAGTGAGACAATTTATGTGAAGTACAGAAAGCATTTAGGGAAAGTATACATAAATATTCATCGTGTTTACTTCTACACCGGAGTGTGCTGTTGAGAAAGGAAGTCCCATGAATTTTAAGATTACACATTCTAAGGGGTTACATGAGCATCTTGAGCTATTACAATTGATCTTGGATGAGATACCACGGTCTGCTTTCTCATTTCCTTTCTGCCACTATATATAGGAACTCATTAAGTCACCACCATCGCAGTCATGTTTTGACTCATGGGCACAGCAGCTCCTCTACATACATTTTATTTGAAGGAGATGTAATAGGCTGGGGTTAGATTCTAGAAAGAAAGCATACTGTTTGCTTAAGTGAAGGTCAGGGCAAAGACAGCAAGATGGTAAATGGCAGGATTCTATTGATCTCTCCTTCACAAATCCTTCCCTTAGCTACATGGACCGCTCTTCTCTACTGCCAACCAAAGGTGGTCCATCTGTGACCTTCCAGGTGGTGTTGGACTCCACTTCTTATCAGACCCAGCCACCATTGCCCATGGTCAGAGATGATGGGATTTACAAACGAGGAACGTCAAGTAGGGCTACCAATTTTTTTTAGAAGTCCTGCTTTTAAGTCTTTGACAGCAGCCTAACTCACATAGTAGTTATTATTTATGTTTGTTGGTCACCTCATAATGTAGACAATAGGTGCCAGTGACACTGCTTTCCACACAGCAACCACAGTGTCAACCTATGGGCTCAGCAGCGACTTACTCAGATAGGACTTTGAGGTAAATGTCTCAGTAGAATGAGGAGGAGGGCCCCCCCAAATGCACAAGGGTTGGCTTATCAAATTTCGAAGTAAGTGGACTAGTAGTACACAATACACGTCTAAAGTTGGAGAAAAGCCCTTTTAAGACCCTTAAGCCCAAAGTCTAAAATTCCCACCCAACAATATATGGGGAAGAATCACAGTTTCGCCGGTACAAAGTGCAGTGCAGCATATCAGCTGTGCTGTCGGGAATTATCTTGACCCTATAGAACAAACAGGTTGTGATAGCATTTTTAATGCCAAGAAAATCCTTACTGCAGCTATTCCTAGGAATGCAAAAGACCCGTTTTCAGGAAGCCTGATCCTGCATAAGGATAAGTATAATCAGCTTAGAAATGATTGTCTTCTTTTTCCTTCCTTGTCCTCCTAAGGAACAGTGATGGTTAGCTCCAATGCTTAAATAAAGCCCATGAATATTAAACAAGAAGATAAGCTATCCCTTTTCTTAGCTAAATATACATTAAGTCATCTTGACTTGTGTCTTTCTCACTTGAGCTGATGGGATACATTCTCAAAAGAGATGCATCACTTGCTTTTTTTAACCAAAGGACATTCAGATACAAAGTTTGTCAACATGAATTTCATGCCCTCATACTCTGTATACATAGCTACATCAATGATAGTCAACAAGTGCCCTCCAGATGTTGTTGAACATATAATCCTCCAATAATCCTTGGCCATTGGCCATGCTGCTTGGGACTAATATCCACTTTGGTTGACCCTGGCCTACATTATGCACTTAGTATTTGGGGATTGCAGATGAGCTTGAAAGTCCCAGGAGAACTGAAAATCTTCATTATCATAGTAGTACTGAGAAGAACACACGTGTCTCTTAGGTTGCCTGCATGGCTGGACAGCAAAATCCAGCACCTGGGTTGCCATGAGGGAGCTTCAATTTACACACCAATCCTTGGCATCTCCAGGTTGAAGAAGACTCCTGTCTGCAACCCTAGAGAGCCACTGCCAGTCAGTGTAGTTAAGCTCTGTCCTTCCAGATGTTGATGCACTCCAGCTCCTGGCATGGCCAATGGTCAGGGATGATGGGAATTGTAGTCGAACCACATGGGTAGGGCTACAAATCAGCCACCCTTATCATGGATAGTACTGAGTTAAGATGGTCCAGTGCTCTGACTTCCTATTTCTTCCTACTATTATGATTTGAAACAAACTGAATGGCAATGTGTTACAATTTGAACAGCATACATACCTGTGACAACACTGGGGATTTTTGACAGAAAGCTCTTGACTGTTCGGATGGGCACACCACCTGTTTTGTCATCTTGCATTCTTGTAATGACATCTTCAATCTGGAAAGGAAGAGACAATGAATATTATTCTTGCAAACCACGTGACTGACTATAGAGATTTAGACTGCAGCAACATATTTAACGGTTCTAGGAACACTTCACCAACATCGCAGGTGTTACAAGGAACCATGCTCAAAGGGAGCAGGCGGAGAAGAGAAGAGCTGAAGGAATAGCACCGGCTGAAGCTAAGTTTGGTTGCCAAAAGGATGGAGAAAAAGAAGAATGAATGACCAGTCTTTAGAAATGGCATTATCTTGATAACATAAAAGCAAGTAAATCAAGATAGTTGAAAACAAATATGATGCATGCCAGAAATAAGGAAGTATTTTACCAAATTAAGTTCTGTTGAATCAAATGCAGAATTGTGAATTACAAAGAAGTGCATTGTTATTTTTATCATCACCATCACCATCATCACCATCAGGTGGCTTAAAATAAAAATGCCTAAAACATGAACATTAAAAATACTGACATTAAATTTATAGAAGCAGACACATGTTTCATAACACAAAAATGTTATCTAAATACAAACCAGAACAGAAAAATAGTGTCAGCATGTCCTGAAAAAATGTGAAGGAGGGGATCATATGTATGCTGCTGCTGAAGTCCATCCATAGAACTGGGCCACATCAGCGAGGCCGAGAGAGGGTTCTTGTTGTCTGGGCAGCTCAGGACCTCCCATATACACTACCCAAGCTTGTGCCTTGGGGAGGTCAATTTGGGGCTGCAAATGCAGCGGTTTGACTTCAATCCCAGAGGAGTACTCCATTGTCTCTCAAGACAGATGTATCCCAACAAAATGCTCTGGACTATTGAAAGAAGGGGGAGTGGAAATTCCTAAAACACTAAAGTTTCTAATTGGAAAAACCCAATTCTCTGCTTTGCTGGGAGTTTCCATCCACAGTCTTCAGTCTAATGACTTCAGCGCCCCATAATTACATTTTACCACTGCCTTCTAGTAAGCTTATAATTGAAACCAGTGTCATTGCTCTGCTCCAAATAATGTCTCTGGAGACATGTGGGTGATGATGACTCATTATTTCAAAGCTACACAGTACATCATGCGCCAGCCTTATTACTGTCAGCAACTTCAGCTTGCATCTTATAAAGTTACATAACTGATTAGCCCACTGCTGTCTTTTTGTATTTACACATAATCACATACATGAGAATTATTGCTAGTGATATCTGTGGTGCTTTTTAGCATGCAATGAACTTTTACTGTTACTGTGGAAGTTGCATATATGTACAAAGTAGGCTTTTAACTGTAACTATTTTTAGAACGTTTTTAACTTGAACCTGTTTTGGAAGGTGTTAACTGTTTTAGAATGCTTTTCATTATTATTGTGGATGTGTTTGCTGCCCTGAGCTCCTTCAGGAGGAAGGGCAGGAAATACATAGATGATATAGATAGATAGATAGATAGATAGATAGATGATAGAGATGTAGTGATATACAGCATTTGCATCACAATATTACTTAACGTTTGACTCAGCCTTTAAATGTAGGAACTGTCTCAATTGAAACCTGTTATGTTTGCTCTGAAGTTCAGTGATGCCAAAGATCTACCTGCAATGGCTCAAGGTGTGAAGGTAAGAAAACCAGAAGTGCTGACAAATGTGACAATGTGAAAGCTATCATGGAAAAGTATTTGCTACCAATGAAATGATGCTAAATGAACTTTCAGAAGGTATGAGATCTATCCCCAGTGCTTCTTGACTTACTATAAAGATTTGTTTATCCAAAGGTGTCTTTACCATCTGTATAACAGATGAATGCCATATTTTTCGCTCTATAAGATGCACCAGACCACAAGACACACCTAGTTTTTGGAGGAGGAAAACAAGAAAAAAATATTCTGAATCCCAGAAGCCAGAACAGCAAAAGGGATCACTGTGCAGCGAAAGCAGCGATCCCTCTTGCTGTTCTGGCTTCTGGGATAGCTGTGCAGCCTGTATTCACTCCATAAGACGCACACACATTTCCCCTTACTTTTTAGGAGGGAAAAAGTGAGTCTTATAGAGCAAAAAAATATGGTAATTCACTAGGTAGGAAGTAAGGTAGAACTTAATTCACTAATGCTTGTAAATGGCCTCAGACATGCCACCAGAGGAGAATATGCATGCATACACGCACTTTATCCTCAACTGACTTTTAGAAAGACTTTAATCAAACTAGAAAAAACACTTCAAATGGAAGCAAAGGTAGAAGACTCTGTCTAAGAATATTTGAGCTTATACAACTGCCATCACTAGATGGTAGAGGTGTTCTCCTGTGCTCCTCCCTACACTCATTTCTGCTGTGCTCTTGCACTTGACACAGATGTTAGTCTCATGCTGCGTTCCATGTACACCCTGATCTTACAAGCAGGTGGCCATGTTTTAAAATTACTGCACATATTTATCACTGGGGTCCGGTCGACCTGGCATATCTCCACACCAAGAAAAATGTGCAGTGTGTCCTTATCCAAGAGGTGTTGTCTACAGATGGCACAACCTTGACAGCACACTCCAAGGAATCTCTACAAAGAATCATCAGGTGTTTTGCCCAAGCCTACAGGGAGTTTGGCCTTATCACCA
Source organism: Podarcis pityusensis (assembly GCF_964106645.2). Taxonomy (NCBI): domain Eukaryota; kingdom Metazoa; phylum Chordata; class Lepidosauria; order Squamata; family Lacertidae; genus Podarcis; species Podarcis pityusensis. The sequence continues at coordinate 46,372,154 of NC_138028.1, forward strand.
GCCTGATGAAGACCAACATCCTGAGTTGGGATGTCAGCAGCACTCCACGCATCAGCATTGGTGGCAACACACTTGAAGTGGTAGGTGGTTTTGTCTACCTGGATTCCACCATAACCAGCAACTTCTCCATCAACGCTGCACTGGGAAAGTGTATTGGCAAGGCAGTTATGGCAATGGCTCACCTCTCAAAAAGGGTATGGGAGAATGTGCTGTTAATGACCAACACCAAGATGAAGGTCTGCCAGGCCTGCAGGTTGAACACACTGCTTTATGGAAGTGAGTCATAGGCACCTTACAACCACCAGGAGCAATGCTTCAACACCTTCCACATTGTAGGAATAATGAGGATGACAGGAGGTTGGACGTAGGTGAGCTGTGCAGGAGCAAGCTGGCAAGCATACTCCAAGCAGGCTGCCGGCTAGTTCTGCAGAGGCTCCTTTTATTAGCAGTAGTCAACAATTGGAAACAGTAGTGAAACCACTCTGAACATGATGTATTTCCATCTAAGCACATTTCCAGCATTATCAAATACACGTGTCAGCAGGTGTTTCCCTAAAATGTTCCCCGATACTTGATTACATCTGCGTCCCCGGTCATGCTCCAGCCAAGCATTATGTCCAGTAACCAAATCTGTGAGAGGACAAACGGTCGGGGGAAACCCCTGTTTTCTAGCCAAGAGGCAGAAGTTCAGGGAGCATGGGCGCAAGGCTCCTTGGCACACTGTTGCATGCCAGGTGCGAGGTGTGCCTCAGCACAAGTGGAGCATTACCTCCACACACATGCATTGCATCAGGAAGATTTTGGGCATCACATGGCAGGACAGAGTCTCAAAGATGTGCTCTTCCAAGCCCACATTCCTAACACGTTCACACTGCTGTCTCAGCAACATCTACGGAGGTTTGGTCATGTCCACAGAATGAAAGACAGCAGGATCCCCAAGGACAGGGAGCTAGCTTCAGGCACTGGGCCTGTTGGCAGAGCAACTCTGCATTACAAAGCTGTCTGCAAATGATACATGAAAGCTGGCAGCAGCAACCCTGCTGTGTGGGAATCCCTTGCAGATGACCGCAGTACCTGGTGACAGTTGGGTTGCATATCCATAGCAGTGACCAGAGGAATGACCCCTGGGAGGAACACAGAGACAAGAAATGCCATGCTGCCTCAGCAGCAGAACAACCGGACACTTTCATCCGCCCCAACTGCAACATATCTCTCCCCTGTTGGTCTCTACAGCCATTACAGGCGCTGTAATTCTCCAACGGTTTTACTTTACCCACAAAGACACACTCTTCCATTGTCTCCCAAAACAGATGGATGCCAACAATAATATTTATCATGCACTATAAAATTAGATTGTCTTGGCTGAGCTTGAGGACCAGCAGCAATAAGATTACTATGGGGCTTGTTCCCTTGCTGCTGGTCTTGGCAGGTATGTGGTCGCGTTGCAAGCCTGGATGTGACCTCAGAATGAATTCAACACAACAGGTTTTAATTCATTTAGCAATGTGGACAAGACACATTGTCACCAATTATTGCTGTATGATCAGTGAATGGTCACTCCTCCCCCCCCCTTTTTTTTTGCATATGCTCCAAATGAATTCCCTCTGAATATTTGTATTTCATTACTATTTAAACCCATATTTTACATTCCCTTCCCATGTGTTTGTATACCTGCCAACTGAGGATAACACTTCATGCATCTGATGAAGTGGAGACTCTCATCGATTAAGACTTACAACATTTTAAAAATAGTTAGCTTTTTAGATACTAAAAGTTTTTGTTGTTGTTTTAGCACAGACTAACATAGCTTCACCTGTGGGAGTTCTGGTCTTCATGCTTTCCCTTATTTTTGAAGCTTTATTGAATAAGACTTTTGTCCAGTGGGATTCAGATTATGCTCATGCTTCACGAAAAGCATGAATGCAGGCTGGTATAGACAGAGGCGTCTGATGAGTCAAAGCAGTTCTTTCTCACGATATGTGCTTGTACTGGGGGCATCTAGGAGGATGCTGTACTCTGGAGCTGGAATCTGTTAATAAATAATCATTGCTTCTAGATTTAGGCTCTGAATAGGTTCGGACAGTGTTACACTTGTGAGAACATGTGTGTGCGCACGTGTGTGCATGCGTGTGAGAAAGACAGGGGCAGCAAAGGCAAACCCATCCATAGATGGGTGGCTCTCTCTATATTCTATGTTTGATGCCACTGAGCTCTCTTCTGAGATTATAAAGGTCATCATGGCAGGTGATAACACCCCTGCATTTTTTTTTCTCACAAGCTAACAGCATTTTCATTTTAAGAAGCAAAAAGTCTTGTGGTGCCTTAAAGACCAAGACATTTATTACAGATTTCCTAGACGAGATCTGACCTCATCAGTTGCATGGAACATTATCCTGCATTGGCAGGTATATACGGTGCAACATATAATATATCTGATGAAGTGAATTCTAAGTCCATAAAAGTTTACACTGTACTAATGGTACCACTTTATGGTACCAATGGTCCTTATGGTACCACAATACATTTTTTGTGTTGCTTTTGCTACAACTGACTGAAATGGCTACCCTTCTGGACTTATTTTAACAACTAAATTTAGGTTCTTTTCTTTTTTTACCCGTAGTAATTATATTTTAACAGTGACCTAGAAATTTCTTCTCCCATTCAAATGCAGGATAAGACACAGGGAAGATTTTAAATGCAAATGATGAAGCTACACAGAGGAGTACCCAAAGGGGAAACACCACTGGGTTTTGCAAACTGCAAAAGGTGTGTGTGAGAGAGTGATAGTTTTGCTTTGCTAAACTCATCATGGGCTGAAGGGAAATCCACAGCTTCTCTGTAAAAGCAACATTTATTTGCACTTGTTGCCTTGGAAACAGGCGCAGCTTTCTGGTGTAATACTTCAATATCTTAACATAACATAAAGATAGGCAAGTCTTTGTGTTTTGACAGTTCATGTAACAATGACTGAAACAATAGCATGCAACAGAAATGGGGGCAGAGCTGTGGGAAGTGCACAAACCACCTGCCCTCGACTCTTTATCCACATTTCTTTTCATTCGCCCACAAAGGATATGAAGATACTGTATAATATTAAAGGGATGCCCTTTTGCAACAGCAGCCAAGGCATTAATGAGTCGCTGTAGAGTGAGTGGGTTATGAATGGCAGCCTACCAGCCCAATCTGTAATCTTAAATCAACGTGCCTGGACTGAAACAGACTGAAATCAACGACATAATATAACGACATGACATAATTTCTACATGGGGGGTGTATCTATATGGGAGCTGATGGGTAACATATGGATATAATGTACTGGGGTGCACACCAACTACAGGATTCAGTTCGGGTGCCAATTCAGCACTTTGGAAAACAGCCCAATAAAATCCAAAAAGCTTTGAAGTCTGTTCAACTCAGCTCAGGGTCCAAATTTGATATAGGGACATTTAAAAAAGAAAAAAAAAAGCTGTAGCCTTTTCCCTTTCATCAGAATTGTATGAAATTTGCAGATCCAAGAAGGCCTGTCGGGAAGGAGATGGTCTTTCAATTTTTTTGGGGGGGGGGAGGTCTTAGTTGTTGGGGGCTCTAAACACTAACATGAGCAACTTGAATTAAGGCCCAAAACAAACCGGGAACCAATGCAGCTTTTTAAAAAGAGGGGTTATATGCAATCTAAATGGAACCTCGGCCAGGAATCTGGTGGCTGCACTTTGGACCAATAGAAATTTCAAGGGTAGTCCCACATCGAGTGCATTACAATGATCCCATCTGGAATTTACCAGTGCATGGAGTACAAGAAGAAGAAAAAGAAGAGTTTGGACTTGATACCCCGCCTTTCACTCCCCTTAAGGAGTCTCAAAGCGGCTAACAGTCTCCTTTCCCCTCCTCCCCCACAACAAACACTCTGTGAGGTGAGTGGGGCTGAGAGACTTCAGAGAAGTGTGTCTGGCCCAAGGTCACCCAGCAGCTGCATGTGGAGGAGCGGAGACGCGAACCCGGTTCCCCAGATTACGAGTCTACCACTCTTAACCACGACACCACAGTAGCCAAGTCACTTCTGTCCAAAAGTGGCTGCAGCTGGCGAACCAGTCATAACTGGAAAAAGACAGTCCTAGCCACTGAGACCACCTGAGCCTCTGAAATTTCTTATCTACTTTCAGCACTGCATTGAAAACCAAACCTGGGCCACTTAGTGCAGGGGTGGGCAGTTGGTGGCCCTTCTCAGGTTATTGGACTGCAACTTCCCTCAGCCCCAGCCAGCATGGCCAATTGTAATCCAGTAGCTGGGATAGCTCAGTTGGAAGACTTATGAGGTCATGGGTTCGAGCCCCACAGTGGCAAGATTCCTGCATTGCAGGGGGATGACCCTTGTGGTCCTCCCCAACTCTATGATTCTCTGAATATCTAGAGCGCCACAAATTCCCCACCCTTGAGTTACATGTTTCCCTTCCTACAAAAGTGGGCAATTTTTACGAACAAGTTCTGCCCATTTCTTGGGAGATGGAGACTGGTGAAATCTGAAGTACTGTTATTATTACATTAAACTCGAGATAGTGTTTTTTTATAACGACTGGGCTTTATTTATACAGATTTTAGTTTTATATTGTTACCCACCCCAAGCCTTTGGGGGAAGGGCAGGTTAGAAATCTAATAAATTACAGCGTTACCCTCGCTACAAGAAAACTCCAATTAGGTTTTGTATTAGCTCCCATCACTTCCCCAGCATGAAGCTCTAAGTTTGGCAGGGCTGCATTTGTAACAAATGACACATGGGGAAAAAAGCACAGTATCATAGCTACCAGTTACAGCAACGAGTTAGTGGAGGAAACCTGTACCAATCATTCCTTCCTTTTATGTTGCTGTTGCTAAATTCATACAGATTAACAAAGCCACTCCGCGCGAATAGATTTTTCCAGTGAATAGCAAGTGCACCATTAATACTCTCTTCTCTCCCCCCTCACACTATTTTCTCCCCCTCCCCTTTTTGTGTGCTTTTCTGCACCACATAATGCAGTGTGACAGGTCATTTCATGCATCATTTAATGCTATGCACTGCAATCTACCATGGCCAAAATTAAGTCTGAAAATTGGCAAAAGGCAGATGTAAAAGGAGTGAAGCTTTGGCCCAAAGGCATAAGAGAGAGTCTGTTTACCAACACAAAGTGAAGCTGAGGGTTCAATAAGCAAAGGCGGTGCCCGTTTCCTCTCAGGTTTTCTGAAGGGCTTACAATCACATGGTGGAAAGTGAAGCTGAAATATTTAAACTGAATGGAGCTGAGGGGGAGACAGGTGTGACCAGGGCACAGGTGGGTGGCTTGGTTGGCAGGCCAAAAGGTGAACAGAGTTCTCGTCTGCCCTATTCCTGCCTCTCGGCCCTTTACGCAAGGATGTTGCCATAGCAGCAGGAGCTGCAGCTTGAATGAAGGGCTGAGAGGCAACTTCTTTACCCACCAGCCAAAACTTCAACCAGTCACAATGGCAACTCTTCAGGCCAGTTCCTTGAGGTTATTTCTTCCTAAGAGGGCCAAGACAAGTCCAATGGGGCCAAGGCAGCAGCATCACACTGCCTTTTTCTGTATACTAAGAAAGAAGAAGGAAGCTATATTTTCAAGTATGCTGATTCAGGGTGCCTGAATTGTTTGTGGTGAATTTGAAAAAAAGCTTTTGTTTTAATCATGGGTCTTTGAGTTACTGTTGTTGGCAATTTACACTTGCAAAGACAATACTGCAATTGTATTTTACTGCCATTTCTTGCTGTGAAACAAGCTGTCATCTGTTTATATGGAAGGTAGTATACATCACCTTAAATAAGTGAAAGAATAGCAATGCATTGTCTCAAAACTTTGGGGGCTTGAGATACTTCTAAGCCAACCTGTAAATTTAATGCCATATGGAGGCACAGTTAATGTATATGAAGGTTTTTTGTTCACGCATTCCCTTCACATACTAGCCATATTCAAATTGTTCACATGACCAGAATTGCAGGAGGCTCCACAACTAGCTAACCTCAGCCCCCCGTTGCTTCTGGAGCTGTTGCCAATGAGAGACGGAGTGGGTGTAGCTGCAGTCTGGATCTCTCTCTGAAACACCTCCCTGTGTGCCAAACTGGGATGGGGGAATTTCTTCACCCACCGTTCTTTCTCTGTCAATTTACAAAATTTAAAGGTCTTTACTCTCCCCCAGCCTCTCTTTGAATCACAGGAGCACTGACTGCGTCTACAACACAGACATGAGGCGGGAGGTCGGCTGGGGATGGAGGGACAGCCCTGCCTCTTCCAGAAGGACAAAGGAGACTGCCTTTTGGCCTCAGAGGGCAGGGTCCTCCTCAGCCTAAACCAACCCAGAGAGTCACCCAAGGATAGGATCCTGCACAATCAGTTTCTGAAATTGTGGGTGGGAACTTCCTGCCCTCCAGCTCCCATCAGCCCCAGCCAGTGGTCTGGGAAGGAGATGCATATTTTTATTTTTTATTTTTTTATTTATCATTTTAATTTTATTTCAGACAACAACTGGCTGGTGACAGGTTCCCATCCCTGTTTTAAAGTTTCCAAAGGACCTATGAGAGTACAGCAGATTTGCCACTGTAGAAACTGGCTCAGTTGGTTATAGAGTCTGGTGCTAATAATGCCAAAGTCACAGGTTCAATTCCCATATGGGCCAGGCTGGACTAAATGACCCTGGGGGAGCCCTTCCAACCATGCCACTCTCTATGCATTGGAAGGCAAATAACATAGAATTATAGAATTGTATTCTATGATTCTATTATATTTGCCTTCCAGTGCATGGGAGAGTGGCATGGTTGAGCAAGAGGATGTGACAGAGGAGGCAGGGCTAGCAAGTACATTGCCACTGTCTCTCGTGTGATACATGTTTGGGAACTGAGCTCCCTCTTTCATAACACAATCTCATGGACAAACAACAATGCTGAGCACTGGGATGATGCAAGACTGAAAAAGGAATCACTTCTTCACACAGCATGTTTTTAGATTATAGAACTCATTCCTACAAGCAGTGATAACCACCAACCTGGATGGCTTTAAAAGAGGATTATATAGATTCAAGAACCGCCCGTTTCCATATGAACCTATCCGGACCCTGAGATCATCTTCTGAGGCCCTTCTTTGTGTGCCTCCTCCTTGAGAAGTTGGAGGGTAGCAACACAAGAAAGGGCCTTCTCTGCAGTGGCTCCCCATCTGTGGAATGCTCTCCCCAGGGAAGATCGCCTGGCGCCTTCATGATACACCTTTAGGCGCCAGGCAAAAACGTTCCTTTTTAGCCAGGCCGTTGGTTGATTTGACTGACATCCTATGCTCTTTTAAAATGGGTTGTTGTTATTTTGATTATGTATTTTGTGGTTTTATATTCTGATTTTATTCTGTGAGCCGCATTGAGACCTGCAGGTATAGGGCGGTATAATGAATGAATGAATGAATGAATGAATGAATGCAGCCTACCAGCTATGATGGCTATGTTCTACCTCCACTGTGCTCCTCTGAATATCAGGTGTTGGGAATCACAGGTGGACAGAGTGCTGTTGTGTTCATGTCCTGCTTGGAGGCTTTCCACAGGCAACTGGCTGGCCACTGTGAGGACAGACTGCTGGACTAGATGTTCTTATGCTATCGTTGTGACCCAAAGCTTGAGAAGATTAACATTAGAGAGCTTCCAACAAGAGGGTTCAGTTTGAAGCTGACCAGTGTGCATGTTAAAATTAGCCTGAGTGGGGTGTCATCCAGAAATTAAATTTTACAGTAACTGAAATGGAAGTTTTAAAACAAATTCAGTTCAGAAACAAGAAAACCAAATACTGTACCGCGCAATATGCCAAGCACAGTCATCAGCAAGCCAGCTCACATTCTGTGAATGTACTTGAACACTTTCTTAGGCTTCAGGAAGTTGTTAACCCAGCTGATTGTTAAGGATTGTTAACCCTTCCAGGGCCAAACTCCATGTTACATGCAAATGTTTACAACACTATGCAAGCAGCTTATTTTTAATAGGAAAAACACAAAAGGAAAAAGATGCAACAAATTTAGTCAGACAGCTCTGATTCAGAATATTTTGTGTAACAGACAAGTTGGCCACTGGAGAATATCGACAAGCATTTATGCAGGAATAAAAGAATAATTGAGAGGGATACTTTTGTATGTTTGGTAGTAGAAGGCTTCAGATACTGGAGACCCAGATTCACGTGGTTGTACACAACACAGTAACTATAATTCAGTTACGTAAGACGCCAACCTTTGAATAAAGAAGCTAGATACTTTCTCTGAGGTCAAATTGTTTCATAATGTAATGCCCTGTGCCATCCTTTGAAGCATATGGCATTGCTACCAAGAGGAGAGAGACATCAGCCTCCATACACACCACTTAAGCGATACAGTCGTCTTTTGTTATTTTACTACTGAGAAGCTTAATGTACTTTAATTGCCTCACTTCATTCTGTATTCTCCACATCCTGACTCCGTAGCTACAATTTGCTCAGATGTGTAAAGAGAACATTTTCAGGGGGGGGGGGGATATGTGAATAATCTCCCAACAGCAAAAGGATAATATGAATGAAAATCTGGATCCAAGCGCTTTGGGACTTTATGTATTTCAGACCCAGGGTTAGTGCTTTGAAAACAACTAAAAAAACCTAAATGCTAGAGGGTTCACTCAGATCACCTTGCTGAAATAACGTGTGACAGGGTTGTGCTAAATAGCCTCAGCGCCATCAACACAGGTGGTGGCCATGCCCTCTCTGTCCCCCATCCACACACAGCTGTTCATCCAGTGGCCCTTCATAAGGTTAGCCAACATGGCTTCACATCTTTTGTTAATGCTTGAGGGAGATTGTGTAGACCCTCCTACTGAGGCCTACAGCTATAGATACAGCCTCAAAATTACTACTGTATGTGGATTGGCCAGGACGACAAAGTCTTTACATGCTCATTACAGTGGTACCTCAGGTTACATACGCTTCAGGTTACATACGCTTCAGGTTACAGACTCTGCTAACCCAGAAATAGTACCTCAGGTTAAGAACTTTGCTTCAGGGTAAGAACAGAAATTGTGCTCCGGTGGCACAGCAGCAGCAGGAGGCCCCATTAGCTAAAGTGGTGCTTCAGGTTAAGAACAGTTTCAGGTTAAGAACGGACCTCCGGAACGAATTAAGTACTTAACCCGAGGTACCACTGTATATTATTGAAGAACTAAAGCAGCACTGATTTGTTAAAATATATGTCTCTGTTTATTGTAATATGTTATTAGCCATTGAATGCGGCTTGTCTGTTCTTTCAGATCACAGGGCAGTCACCTGGACACCAATATAACTGACATCTATTACTAGCATGTGCAGAGGGTGTTGAATATCCTGAACTTTCCTGTTCAGCTAAAAAGGTGACCACATTAGAAAGAGATCACGTTGGGAAGGTAGCAGGATAGAGTCTCTTAACAGTAATTGTACCATACAGCTATGGGCACAACTTTTATGATATTTATTTGCAATGCAAAGCGACTCTATGCTGGAACAGATTAATGAGGTAAAGCAGGATGGTTTCAGTTAATTTTCCTCCTTCTCAAGTCAAAAAAGCACCTCGAGTAGGATTAACACTCCCCACAAAGAGTCATGTTGCTCTGTCTTCCTGTGCTCTACTTTTTTATACTGTATTTTTTCTGTTTTCCTATGGCTATTTATGCTTCTCTTGGTTCATGGGGTTTCCAAGAAATGGGGCTGTCCTGAATGCTGTCTGCATAGCACTGAGCAATGGGTGATTTTTTTAAAAAAAAAATACAACTGGGTAGTGATTATTTTAAGGTAAAAATTTAACTTATCTTTTTAAAAAATCTCAACCTCTCTCTCTCTCTCTCTCTCTCTCACACACACACACACACACGCACTGCTGGGTGGGTAGGGCTTCTTCACCACTCCAGAGGCACACTTCAGGAAATCTTCAACTTATAATGCCTACTGGAGGACATCTGTTCCTCACACCAGAAAGCTAAGCTAGATGGTGTGAAGTAGGGCTGCCATATGTCCAGAATTTCCTGGACATAGTCAGAATCACTGTCCAGGCAGAAATCGCTGAAATGTCTGGAAAAATCCGGACATATGGCAATGCATGTTGACAGTTTAGATTTTGGTGAATTGCATTCTTAAAAAAAGCTCAAAAACTTCTTTTCTTTTCTTTTTTTGAGATTCTGCCAAAAAAAAAAAAAAGTTGAACAACTTTTGTGTCCAGATTTTCACTTTTTGAAATATGGCAACCCTAATGTGAAGCCAACCCTTTTTTAAAAAAAAGTATATGCAACAATCCAACACAACTCAGTCACCTCTTAACTATTTTGACAAGTGAAAGAGCATGAGACTAACCCCTGCTCTCTCCTCAAAAACATGAAACTAATAAGGTTTTTTAGTTGGCCTAATATGGATTATGGAGGAAAGTTGATCCCCTTTACTTCCCACACAAAATCCACTAGACCCTTTTCCCAGCAATTTGACAGACATAATTCATGCTGAAGAGGTTCCTGTGTCTGCAAATGTGTTCCACTTCTGAAAAAAGTGAAAGAAGTTATAGCTGTGTTTAGATTTCTCATAAAAGTGAATGGAGAACATGGAGCTTCGTTATATGCAGAGCAGATCCAAGTCTGAATCGTGGATTGGAGCAGAGTGAAGACAGAGCAAAGAATGACAGATTGGTTGCTGTTTTTAAAAGTACAAATACAAGGCAAATCTTGGGGCACATGTGTACCCTAATATTTATACCTTTTAGGAAATCATCTGCATGAAAAATACAATACATTTACCTGATACAGTTGAAACAATTTTCCCAGTAGTTTTTCAGCAGCAACCCAGCTTCTAAAAATAGAACTCTAACTATCCAGCAGCTGATTTGAAGAAGAGGGTCAAACATCTAATGCTCATCATCATAAAGTAAAGGTAAAAGGTAAAGGACCCCTGGACAGTTAAGTCCAGTCAAAGGTGACTATGGGGTTGCGATGCTCATCTCGCTTTCAGGCCGAGGGAGCTGGTGTTTATCCACAGACAGCTTTCCAGGTCATGTGGCCAGCATGACTAAACCGCTTCTGCCTCAACGGGACATCATCGTAGCAGCCATTATTATTTATATAGAATAATAATAACAATCCATTCCCACCTTGTGCGGGCAGCAGAATAAGCTCTGACACAGCCTGATACTGTATTGTTTGAAAGTTGAGGGTGGAACTATGCATGTAACAAAAACTATGTATGTAACAAAATCCTGACAGCAATTTCTGGTGGGGGGAAATAGCTTTGGGGAGGGTTGATTTGCACTGGAGAAGTGTGTGTGTGTGTGTGCGCGCGCAAGTGTGGAGTGTCAAGTTTTCCTGCCTGAGACAAAACAGGAACATGCTGCGCCGCTGCCTCCCTTCCTTGGGTTGTGTGGTGGCACCAGCAAAGCTGCAGTAAGTTCTGGAGAGATCTTGCCTCATGAGCAGGCTGGCCCTGTTTATCTCTCTGTGTGTGTTCCCTCTGCAATTTCCTTGAGCTGTTTCCTCCTCTGTCTTTCAGAAAGTGCATATCCTTTGCATCCAGACCCCCTTAGAACAGTGATGGCCAAACTTGGCCCTCCAGCTGTTTTGGGACTACAACTCCCATCATCCCTAGCTAACACAGGAGCTGCTTTTCCCTGAGCAAAAGTGGCAATTTGTTACACACATTCACAGCTAGGTCTGCCCTGAGAATACACAAGTCTGCAGCAGAATTACACCAAGGGAAAAACCTTGCACTTATATTTCATTACAGTACTACAATAGTTTCTTGTTGGAGTCCAGGGGTGACATATGAGCCTAAGAATCAACAACAAAAAATCACCTTTCACTGTGAGCAAACTATGGCAGGGTTTACAGGGACTACGGCTGAACCCTCCCCACAATAACTACCTATATTTAATCTCGTACTCTTCAAAGATTCTGATTTGGTATTTCCCTCCAAATTTCCTGGATATGCATTTGCTACTTATAGCTGACAGAACTCTTAGTGCACCCAAAAACATTTCGACATTATCGCTTGAGACTTGGAGCTAAGGTGAGGTTCATCCAAAAGAGGTTGGCAAGGAGACACAAGATCTCACCACTCTCTCACCAAATGGGCTCACAAGACTCTGTGCAGGGATAGATAAGCAAGCTAGCAAACCTTTAACGGAACAGTGGGGGCGGGGGAGAGACTCAGCTTGAAAAATGACTAGTGGCCATAGGACTGTCCAGTTGGTAAAACTGTATTTATTATGGAGCCTACAAATTAATTGTTAGTCAAATTACAACCTTAGGGTTGGATTGAACTACATTGTTACACGTGTGCCCTCTAAATCTGCTCCCAGAAGGGGGGGGGGGGAGAGGGGGGGTAGTCCCATTGTGTGAGTGGACCTCGTTCCCCCCATGCATACCCCACTTAGCACTATGTTGAATTGCACCCCATATGTTCAGTGTTTTCACTCCTGGATCCTTGAGCAATGATAACCAGAAAACCCAGCTTTTATGCTGATACGGATAAATATGCGGGATTTGCCATCTGCAACCTGACTCATGTGGAACAATTTTCTATGAGACAGCTGTAATGTATATACCACACCAGAAATTACTCATATTTCTTGGATTACACCTTCCAATTAACATTCAAGTATTTTACAGCACTGAAGTATAAATGCTATTTTTTGAGAATGAATGGAATCATTTTCGTTTTTCAAATTTCAAAAAAAGAAAAGATGTTTATGACCTTGAGACAGAAGGTTTTAAGTCTTTAGAGATAGGGAGCTGCACATCAGCAACCTTAACATGTCCCACTCTGTTGTCAAACCTTATTAGTGTTCAGGTCTGACAGTAGACCTTACTGCAGCATCATTATCTGGCAAGCCTTACATTTGTGATTAAAATCACCTTCTCCTTTAGATTACGGGTTGCTGCTATGGTGTTCAAATACTGACTTTAGCAGTAACTAAACATTCAGCATAGTTTCCCTTAGACCAAAAAGGGGGGGAAATAAATGTGATTTTCAACCGCGACAGAAAAGGCATCAATTTTCCAAGATGACTGTCACAAATATAGCTAAGCCTAGTTCTATGATGCAATCACAGTTCATAATAGCCCTTTCCAGGCATTATAACTCTTGCGTAGACCAACACAAAGAAGGGGATGGGATTGTGCTGGTTAGCAAACCCCTGACATCATTTGCGCTGACTAGCCCCATCCCCTGATCTCTATTCATGAACATCTGTAAGGATAAAAGGTAAAGGGAAAGGGACCCCTGACCATTAGGTCCAGTCGCGGACGACTCTGGGGTTGCACTGCTCATCTTGCTTTATTGGCTGAGGGAGCCAGCGTACAGCTTCCAGGTCATGTGGCCAGCATGATTAAGCTGCTTCTGGCGAACCAGAGCATTGCACAGAAACGCCGTTTACCTTCCCGCTGGAGCGGTACCTATTTATCTACTTGCACTTTGGGACGTGCTTTCGAACTGCTAAGTTGGCAGGAGCAGGGACCGAACAACGGGAGCTCATCCTGTCGCTGGGATTCAAACCGCCAACCTTCTGATCGGCAAGCTCTAGACTCTGTGGTTTAGACCACAGCGCCACCCCCACAAAAATACAGCTGAAGATGGGTAGGCTTGCATCCAACACGGAGCCCTGTGCAATCACAGTTTGAGGCCTGAAGGCCTTTTCATAATAATTCATTATCCATAATTTTTAACGGTCCTATTGTCTGAAACTCAGTCACTATTTCTCCCAGCACGTAAGCCCAGACCCCAGCGTGAATAAACAACTATGTCTGGATATGAGTCTGCTTTTAAGTTATTCTAGGTTTTGATTAGCTGAAACAAGGTTCTCACGTTGCACTTTGCAAGGAAGAGAGATTCTCTGCCCCTCAAATCTCAAAAAAACTCCCATGTGTTCTTCCCTGCCTAATTAAATTCCTAATTCTCTACATATGTTGGTCAGAAATAAGTTCCCCTAATTTCAATGGTACAAGTAAATATGCAAAGGGGTAGCTCAACTTTTTATGACCACAATCACCCAATTTTCTTTTATGAGAATGAACACTGCCTCAAAACCACTATACCGGTGCTGAGAAGAAACCTATGTAAGTGCTGGCAAGCAGCCTTGAAAAGAAACAAGCCCTGACAGGCCGGTGATCAACATCCAGGGCTTCATGCCTATTCATCCACCTGTTCCTACACAGCGGTGCACAAGGGTTTGGAGAGCACCAGGTGAGAGGAAGTGCTGAAAGGTCATCAATAATAAATGTTAAAACAGCTAGATGGATAAAAAGCAGAGGACTACCTGGCTGTTTTCAAAAGGTGGCTGGAATTCTTAATGGGCTTCAAGACGATTTTTGTGTGAATACATGCTGCACTGCATCACTCTGCATGATTAGGAGCGAACGGCTAGGAAACACTGTGAAAGAGATGAAAAGGAGATTGCAGCCACCAAAAGGGAATGGAAAAAATATCTACCTTGTTCAATTCCTTAGCCAAATCCCATCAGGAATGTTTTGAAGCAAAGGCGTTTGTTCTCACAATATGCAAAAGGTCTATGAAAGTTTAAGGACATTTTAAAAACACAAATAACTCCCGTGCCCTATTGGAGAGATAATAGACCACAGTCCTCAACCAAGTGATTAAAATTCCAACCCTGAAGGTGGCTGTCACCAATGGAAGCGAAAGCCTTGAAAAAGGTCAATATGGAGGTCAAATGGCCGAAATATTGGGAAATTTTGGAACAAGACGGAGATAGACTGAAATTGCAGAGTTTTGAAAAACTAAAAAACAAAGTGCGAGACTGGCTTCATTATTATCAGATAATGGAGGCATTTAAATTGGACAGGAAAATTGGCTTCCAGGTGGAAAGATCAAAATTAGAAACAGAATTGCTAGAACCCAAAACTAAGAATTTGTCAAGAATGTATAACTTGCTGCTGAAATGGAATACTCAGGATGAAACGGTAAAATCGGCTATGATTAAATGGGCACAGGACGTTGGACATAATATTATGTTTGCTGACTGGGAACAGTTGTGGACCACAGGTATGAAATTTACGGCATGTAATGCCTTAAGAGAGAATATTATGAAAATGATATACAGGTGGTACATAACCCCAGTCAAGCTTGCAAAAATTTATCACTTGCCCGATAACAAATGTTGGAAATGTAAAGAAACTGAAGGTACATTTTTTCACCTTTGGTGGACGTGCCACCAAAGGCTTTCTGGGAAATGATATATAATGAATTTAAAAAGGTATTTAAGTATACCTTCCCTAAGAAACCAGAGGCCTTTCTCCTGGGCATAGTCGGCCAAATGGTGTTAAAAAAGGATAGAACTTTCTTTATGTATGCAACAACAGCAGCAAGAATACTCATCGCAAAGTATTGGAACACACAAGAACTTCCCACGCTGGAGGAATGGCAGATGAAACTTATGGACTATATGGAACTGGCGGAAATGACTGGTAGAATCCGTGACCAGGGAGAAGAGTCGGTGGAGGAAGACTGGAAGAAATACAAAGACTATCTTCAGAAACATTGCAAAATTAAAGAATGTTAGAGTGATGTTGGACTGAAAATAAGCGGCTTCCAGCTGTACAGGTTAAGGTTTATAACAAAGACTAAAGATTAGGATTAAAGACGTTTAATGAAATGGAAATTTGACAATTAAGAGGTAAAATTTTAATGTTATATTACATTACATTAAGACTAAAGATTAGGTTTAAAGAAGTTGAAGTTATATATTTCAATATTATATTAAAATTAAAGATTGGGACTAAAAAAGTGGAAAAGAAATTGCTGGACAAACAATTTGGACTGGAATACAAAAGAGGGAGGTATGAGGAAGTCCAGAAAATAAGTAAATTTAAAAACGGAAATGGAAAAGAGATATTGTTTTTAATTGTTATGTTTCTTTTTTTTATTATTATTATTGTTGATTCTTGTTTTTTGTGTTTTTTTTTATTTTTTCTTTGAGATTTGTATTGTGTATTCGTGTATCTTTTTTGATGTTTTTCTTTTCTTTCTCTGTTGTTTAATTTCTGATTGAAACTTTAATAAAAATTATTTAAAAAAAAAAAAATTCCAACCCTGTATGCACTTATCTGGGTGTCTGGAGGGGCTGTCTTCCGACACACAGAATTGTGCTGCAAACCCAGGGTACGTATCTCATTTTCCACCACTTGGTGAGATGACAGCGGGGTTAACCACATGTTTGCAAGCTATAGCCACTTCCTCAGATTAGGCATTCCAGAAGCTACCAGTTGTCTAAATCTGTCCACCAAAACGAACACAGAAGCAACTTTAATTCAATTTTGAATTCTGAATTCTGATGGTGTGGTATTGTAGGGGAAATCCCACATCATTCCAACAAGCTGCTTGCTTGTTAATGGCAAAGTTTAGGGTTGTTAGTTATAGCAAGAATGCACTGATCTAAAGGTCACACGGGAGGTATGTTTGGAAGTTCAATTTGGAAGCCGAAAGTCATTGTGAGAAAAGATTCACAGTTATTGGGCAAGCAACAATGCCAGGGTTAAGACAGGAAGGTACACTCAACAGTAGGTCTGGCTACCCTGATAAATTCAGGCTGCTTTTCAATGTGATATTTTAATGGTCCCAAGACTTGAAAGAATGAATGGCAATATAAGCTTAACCTGTTTGAAAACAAATGTCCAAGTTGGCTTTCCACAGAATATATATCTCACTCTTTATGAGTTGCTCAGCTATCCCCACAGCAACACAGAGAGCACTCATAGAATAGCAAAAGAGTCCGATTCCAATAAATAATATATTTTTTCAAACAGGATGCTCTTGTATCATGTCCTATTCATGTTATATACATGACTCAATGCCATTAGACTCATTCTCAGGAATAATCACCCATCCTTCAGCATATCTAATATAATTGCTTTCATTCAGTGAAGGTACACAACATGTTTTGATTAGCCTTCTGAATCTGCCCCTTTTATGTACCAATGCATGGGCACTGCCAATCAAATGAGTGGAACCATCCACTCTGACACTGCTAATCACCTGTTCAGAATCCTGAAAGCAGTGGTCATTATGTGTTGGAGAAGAAGCCCAGGATCCAAATGGATGGATAAAAATATCTATGGCTTAGCCCAGGACCTTCTTTTAAGTATCAGGGATAAGGCATGTAATGTGTGAAGAAAATCTGCACTTTTGATTTAACTTGTTGCCTTTGCACTTTTCACCCCTTTTACTTAATGGAATTCTAACAAGAGAGTAATCAGAACACAGTTGCATTGTGGCCTGGCAGGCCTTCTAATTCTCCTGGTCTGCTATTCCCAAGATAACCTTTAGCACTGTTTAAGAAGTACAATACATAATGATCAGGAATAGATCTTTGGCTGCAAGTTGATTGAAAGCAGACTTTTGAAACAGGTCCTTGTAAATGGCCATACCTGAAGAATGATGAGATGGCAGAATAATTTTTTATCTTTTTTTGAGGGGAGAAGGCATTAAAAACAACAACTAGGAAGGGGAAAATTTGGAGAGAAAAAAATGAATGACAAATCTAAAAAATAGCAGCAGCAGAAGGAAACAAATTAAAAGAAAATGTACGAATGACCTAGACACCGTAAGTTCAGAAATATAATTGTAATGCATTTTATTAGACAATTTCTCTTGATGGAAAATAAAGTTTTTGAGGTCCACACAGCAATACTTCATACAGAGGTTGATAAACTTTCCATGCATCATTCACATCCCACTGTTCTTTCACTATAACCATAGTGTTAAGTACTGTGACTCACTGGGCCCCATGGCAGTTTGCCTTCTAGAAAGAACTGAACACCATCAGTCAATTCTTAAAGCAAGTGTTGTGATGATTAATCCATAAATATTTCAGACTTTAATGGGAAAGTTCTATGCATTTACAAAGCCTTGCCATATTTTGCTAGCTTGATCCTTTATTCTTCCAAGATTCAAGTAAATATGATCAATTTCTGGTAAAAAAATTATAAATGACAGCCTTCCGCTTGTCCTGTCCACACACACACACACACACACACACACGCTCCATCTTGACAAAGACAAGCCCCTTCTTTCCTTCTAAACAGGAACCATAGGACATGCAGATGTCTCATCCCCTCATTTAAGTAAAAATAGCAAGATGTTGCACATGCCCGTCATTTCCACTGCTACGCTGTACAAGGTAGATTGAAATCACACAGCACATTTCTGCCCTTTGCACGGATGCTGATAGCTGACACAGAAACTGCTATCTGTGTTCAACTATAAAGTTCAGTTCAGAGATGACTAGTCAAATCTATAATATTTGGAACAAGTGCCTGATAAGCACAAGTTTATCTTCTTTATTGTAGGGATGGCACCAGCAACTGGAACAGAGCAGAGCCTCCATGGTGGCACTGTGTTCACTGGTCCAGCCCTGCCAATATGCTTCCTGTTGGCCCTCCCCTTCCTCCCCGCCCCCATTATCCATGACTTGGGGGAAAGTCAGTAGAGGGAGCCTACTGTAGGCTTCTGCCAAGATTTAGATTTCCATGTGACCAGAGTTCTCAACCACTTGCAGAGAACGGTGGTGGAGGAGGTAGAGGATTGGGGTCTATGGATGTAGCCCTGTTCTCTTGCTCTATATGATGTTAATCACATGTTGATGAATGCTTAAACAGGGCTGAGATTCAGAACAAACTCCCCCAGCCTGGAAAAGCTGTGCCAATTACAAAGTGAGCCAAACTCTGAAGTCTGGTTTAGCAGATCTGAGCACCAGTCATCGTAAGTCTATCTCTTCTATTTCCAGTTTCCATCCATCCATCCCCCACTTTCCCAATAGGTCAGGTCAGGGTGAAAAGTGGTGGCAGTGAAGGCTGAGATAAAAAGAGGGGCTGTTTTTACATTCCCAGGATTCCCAGCAGCATTCTGAGTAATTCTTGAGTGCTTCCATTGCAGCCAGGAGCAGCTTTTCATTCATCCTGGCTCAATCCAGTCAGGATGAAGAGAAACTATACATCCCAGGATTCCCAGCAGTAATGGAGACTCCCAAGAATTATCAGAATCCTCCTTATGTACCTCATGCCCAAGCCTGACCTTCCACCTCATAAGAGGAATTTAGGAATCAAGCACGTATGGTGTATACTTTGCCTGTTTCACACATTCCATTGTACTTCCATAAGCGTATATCTCATGGTACATACAATGTTCCTCCATTTGACAAGCATGTGAACTGGCTTTATGGGGCACCCCTTCCAAAGGATTAAATGCAATCAGCTAAACCCAGTGCTGCCTTGACATCCTTTAAAGTTTTGGTTATCTTTTGACAGCCACAAATTCTCTCATGTATTTTTACTTGAATGTTAATGGGGGCCTTACAAGATACCCACAGGCTTATCTAGCCTAGCACTGCACTGGAGTTTATTTTCTGTATCTATACACTACTTGCATTCATCAGTGACTGTTCTCAAGCTGCTGCTGACCCAATTTAATGCCTGGCAGGAGATTGTACTCCCAGCTGTAATTAAAGTAAAAAAAGGACTTTACAATACATTTATTCATCCAAAGCCCATGACATCTGTTTATTCTTCTCCCTTCGTATGCCTGAACTTATTTGAAGCAAATACATGCTCTATAGTGTTTGAAGCTCTACATAATCCCGATGAAAATCACTTCAGAACAAACACTCAGCTTCTAATAATGAAAGGCCAGACTAATCCTTCAGCTGGTGTTTTCAAGCTAAGAAAATAGTTCCTGCGTTGCTACAGCAATTTGCAGTATATTATACCCATAATGCCTAGCAACTGAGCTTTACCTCAGCAGTATTTTCAGCATGTCATTGGCCCAGGTTAACCTAATTCAGTCTCTATTTCTCCGGCAGGCTGGAAATATGTATCAGGGAAGTGGGTCTCAACTTCCCACGTTACACTTTACACAAATGTGTAAATATGAATGCAGCAGATCCCTTACACAGAGTCAGACCATAGGTACATGTAGCTCAGTATTGTCTTCACCATCAGGCATAAGCTCTCAGGGTTTGGGGGGGCAATCTCAACCCAACCTGAAGATGCTGGGCATTCACCAGGAATCTTCTGCATGCAATGAGTATGCAGTCATTTCTCAGTGAGTTCACCACCACATAATTCTAGAGCTGTAATCTAATTAGAACACAGACCCTTCCTAATGTTAGGGGGAAATACCTGTAGGGTAAATTCAAGTGTAAATACGTTTCTTTCAAATTTAAAGATTAGATTTTAAAAATAATAATTCTGCTGCATTCTACTGCTCTCTTCCCCACTGCCCCAATATAAAATACAATGGGAGGGATTCAACTACTCAGTAGAGTCAGGAGAAAGCCCTGCAGGATGGCTTCCATTTCCACAATGGGAATTCCCCCTATTCTTTGCCATCCCCCCTTTTGTCCCCTAAAATTGGCTTGCGGGGGGGGGGGGGAATCAGGAGAAGCCCCAGAACAGCACACAGAGGGAGGAGAGGAATCATAGAATCATAGAGTTGGAAGAGACCACAAGGGCCATCGAGTCCAACCCCCTGCCAAGCAGGAAACCGGCAAGCTGTAATAGCGTGGTGCTGAATTCCACCCAATATACTGTAATTCACCTGGCTGGAGAGCAGTACATGTGAAAAGGATCTAGGAGTCTTGGTTGACCACAAACTTGACATGAGCCAACAGTGTGACGCGGCAGCTAAAAAAGCCAATGCAATTCTGGGCTGCATCAATAGGAGTATAGCATCTAGATCAAGGGAAGTAATAGTGCCACTGTATTCTGCTCTGGTCAGACCTCACCTGGAGTACTGTGTCCAGTTCTGGGCACCACAGTTCAAGAAGGACACTGACAAACTGGAATGTGTCCAGAGGAGGGCAACCAAAATGGTCAAAGGCCTGGAAACGATGCCTTAGGAGGAACGGCTAAGGGAGCTGGGCATGTTTAGCCTGGAGAAGAGGAGGTTAAGGGGTGATATGATAGTCATGTTCAAATATATAAAAGGATGTCACATAGAGGAGGGAGAAAGGTTAGTATCTCAGCTCACAGTCAGAGGTAAACTGGCCTCCCCCGGGCAACTGAGTGAGATACTTGATGACCTCTCCGCTGCGTCTCCCGGCAGGCTAGGTCATAAACCGGCGATTTCCCTCATTAGATGTGAGGAAAACACACCCTCTGCTTCTCTGCTTCTCTCTCCCCCTGCATTCTCCCCAGGGAGGGGAAATGAGACAGACAGGAGTCCTATTTACATGTTTTATTCCTGTCACTCAGCAGTACATAGAAATGCGACTGCACCCTTCAGTCTCCATCAGAAGAGTCTCAACTCCTCCCCTGTACTTCCAGCACAGGTCAGATGACACACTGAGCTAACATCCGGTGCTCAGTACAGAGAATAGGCTCCACCTTTTCTCCAACAGTACATCTGCAAACCATAACATCCTGTTTTGCATTCCAGCCATCTGGAGCTGGCTTTTGCCTTGGTGCTTTTTCCCAACAGTTTTCTGCTGCTCCAGAGAAGCGGACACGGAGCAATGGATCCAAACTACAAGAAAGAAGATTCCACTTAAACATTAGGAAGAACTTCCTGACAGTAAGAGCTGTTTGACAGTGGAATTTGCTGCCAAGGAGTGTGGTGGAGTCTCCTTCTTTGGAGGTCTTTAAGCAGAGGCTTGACAACCATATGTCAGGAGTGCTCTGATGGTGTTTCCTGCTTGGCAGGGGGTTGGACTCGATGGCCCTTGTGGTCTCTTCCAACTCTATGATTCTATGATTCTATGTTTCTTGATTCATGCACTTACAATATACATGCAATACGAACGTTTTAAAATAGAGGGGAAAGTATAAAGAAATTTTGAGATGAATCTAACAGTGGATCCTGCAAAACCAAAGAAAGATAATGCTTAAGGCTGCAATCCTAATCCCACTTACCTGGGAGTAAACCCCACTGAGTTCAACAGAAGCTCAACAGGTGGGTTCAATGTGTAACTACTGGAGGGTGGGCTTAAATCAAATCCATGATCTAAAGACTCTTCAGGCTTGCTGTATTGCTGACATTTCTCTTATCAGGTCTCCTGGCTCTAGACCTAACCCTTCACCTCACAGCGGTTTCTTCCCCTCACACAGGGCTTCTGCGGGAGACAACCAGCAGCCCTTCATTATTATTGTGATTGTGTCTCTTGCAAGGGAGAGGAACCCCTGGAAGAAAGAAATGTGGTTCAGTCCTGGATGGTGGGCTTGAGCAAGAGTCAGAATAAGCCAGGCATAGGCAAACTCCGACCCTCCAGATGTTTGGGACAATTCCCATCATTCCTGGCTAACAGGACCGGTGGTCAGGGATGATGGGAATTGTAGTCCCAAACATCTGGAGGGTCGGAGTTTGCCTACGCCTGGCATAAGCAGAGGAATGTTCCTGATGCCTCCTGCAAAAGCCCAGTGGGAAGGGGATCTTTGTGCTAGGCAACTGAGGGTGCAACTGAGGATGCTTACCACTGGCAAGCCCACATATGGATTTATGGAGCGCTCAAGACGCTGTTAAAGGATGCAAGAGTACAGGGTTTTAAGGCAAGGTACTACTCATTTGAATTCTTTTCTACTCTCCACTAAGCAGCAGGACTTAGATGGCCATAAAGACGCACATCAGGGCACAAGGGTTCACCATGAGCTCTCCATCTTGTCAGAGAAACCTATTTGCTTCCGCAGAGCAATCTCAGGTCTTGCAGCTCCCGATTCCACTGAGGCTCTGCATCCTGCTCCCACAACAACTATTACCATCTTATAATACCAATTCCCGGCTGTTTGTTACTGCTCTCTGCCACTGGCAATACCTCTTTCTTCTGGCAGGCCCCTCAGGGTCACAGTCAATGCCCTGCAGCTCCAAAATAAAACACAAGAGTCACTGTGGAAATAAGCTGACAGGTATGCTAGCCTTCGAAACTTGTCCTCATTCAATTAAAACTTGAGAATTCCCTGTTCACCAAATGAAAAGCATTCATGATATTTTCTTTCATTATACTACACTTGTGCTATTCAATGGATAGGGATGCTGATCTCAAGCACTACTGCAGATCAGACGATCATGCCAGCAAAGTGATAACCAGCTGAAACACTGGGCAGCCTGCTGTATCTGAAAACATTTATTCTGTCACCCACCTCTTAACAATTCTACCCTATGTGCTATGCTCCTTGGGGGAATATTTTTTGGGTTGCTACTTGCCTCTCCCTGCTGTCAAACTTCCCCACTGCTTTTCCCTCTCCCACACGTGAAAAACTAGAATAGACTTTTGAAAATTAAACACTTCTGATTTGTATGAAGAATGAATGTAGCAATTAAATGACCAAGGTATCTACTATTCTAACAGAATCTGTTTATCTGAATGGGCAATGGAGCACGAAATGAAAACTAACAATGTCATTATGTGTGATTTTTCTAAAGTGGAAGTAGTGCAAAGGCAAGAACAAGTTATTGTCTTCCTCAAGATATTCACTGCCAACAAGGAGCTTGAACATCTTTCAGAAGTTGTGCAAAACATGAAATCTAAACTTCCATGCTGTTTGAAGATGCTAAATTGAGACATTTTGCTACCCCCCAGATAATCAATTTTTAAACATATAAATTAAGTAAAATGCTGCTTTGATTTTAAACTTTGGCAACCCTAACTCTATTTACCTGACAGTAAATCTCAACTGAATTTAATGGGGCTTACATTTGAGTTCACATGGTTAGGATTGTGTTGCAAGTCTCTCTCTTCACCATCAGATCCAGTTTGATTTCTTGTCTAACATGCTCTTGAGGCTGACTTATCAATCAGTTTGGTGCTGAACAGCAAGCCAAGAAAGCAAAGCCAAGCCCCTGTCCCTTTGCAGTGGTAAAAGATGGCCATTTCATTTATATTGGGTGGTATTCAATTAACTTTTGCTCACTTGCCCCACAGGATTATAGAATTATGGAGTTAGAAGGGACCACAAGTGTCATCTAGTTCAACCCCCCCTTCTGCAACACAGGATATATTTTTTTGCCCAACATAGGGCTTGAACCCACAATCCTGAGATTAAGAGTCTCATGCTCTATCGAATGAACATGTTATAGATATGATTAAGTTAGATGCATCAATTTCAATATATTGCCACTCATTATTTCTACCTAAAGGGTAAGAGAGAGAGGAAGTACTTTGAATTCCCCCCGCTCTTCTTACTAGTTTTAAGAACCTACAATGCTATTAAAACTTTCCAAGGTCTTCTCAAAGTGGGGTGGAAACCCTAAAAACTTGCAAAAGGCTACATCTTGGCCTCCTTAAGACACATCTACATTTGATTCTGCTTTGAAACCTTTTCAGATTAATCATGGTGAAGTCTTCCAGCTTCTATGCAGAGCCAAGGATAGAGAATAGTATCTTTATTGAAAGCCTCCTCACACAAAAACCTGTTAATAAAGCGAGCACTTTTTGGCACTGAACTTCTGAAAGCTTGGCATGTCTCTGGAGTTCAGATGTTTTAGAGAAGGCTGTCATCATTTGAAGTTTGAGTTCTGTTCTTCTAAGTTTCTGAAATGGGGTCACTCCTCATCGTGCCATTGGTTTCTTTCAGCAATGCTCCTTTCATTCATACACCCTCCAAAAGGGGCTTTTCCCAAAGAGCTTATGAACCTGTTATTTTTTCATTAAAAATGACCATATTGCCCTGATCTTAACGTACACAAATACAAGTTCCCTTGCATAAATACAGAAGAACGTAAGCAGCAGCATAAATTAGTAATGGCAGACCTGGTTGTCTTGAAAGGCGCATTAATATTCTATCAAGTGTAGAACAGAGTTGTTTTATATTTGATGTTTCTCATGCTTGTGACCTGTCATGGCCTTGAGGAGCAGATGTGCAAGAGAGGATAAATGGATGACACCTAATGAATACTGCAGAGCAGAAATGCTTCCGGTTGGAGCTGTAGCTGAAATTCAGTAATCATTTCACAGCTCTGCTCATGCCACTTCTGCTCTAGAAGGTGAACACAGCCACCACTAATTAACCCAGAGACACGGCTGCGGTCACCAGAACAACAGTCTGTGGCTGAGACAAACAGGGCCCCTGGACTACATCACGGATGGGGAACCAAAGCTTTTTAACCAACAAGGAGCAATGCATAATGGAACAGCAGAACCAAAACCAGAAACAATCAATCAAAGCGGTCATGCAGCATGCATTTTGCTCTGCTGTGTCAGGGACATGGCTTACATCCATCCACAGTCTGACACTTTGTGTAGTCAGGCAAACACCTGCACATGCCCAATATAAAGAAGTAACAGCAAACAAAATGCTCAGTAGCCAAAGTGTCTAGGAAAGTGAAAAAGTCTTCCTATACACTCAACCGCTTCGACCTGCAGAAGGTGCCACATATTTATTCTGTACATGCAGGAAATTGATCTTTCAGCCTGGCAGCACCCACACTGAGGAACTCCCTGTCTATTGACATCAGGCAGGCAGCTTTCTTGTACTCTTTTCAGTGTCTGCTAAAAAACGTTTTTGTTTAGGCAACCTATCCAGACACATAGAAGTTGGCATGTGTTTTCATTTGTTTTTAACTTCACTGCTGATTTTTATTTTGAGGGGTGTTTTGTTTTGTTTTTTAAAAAACCACCTCTATTTTTAACTTTGTCTTTTATTGACAATTAGAATGTTTATTTTATTTTTTATAAGCCACAATCAAGTAGAATATAAATTTTAATGATAATAATAGCAGTGAAGGAACCTTAGATATCCCAGGAGAGAAAATTCCTGAGAAGAAGCCACCATTGAGAGCTCCTCTTACATACTGTCACCTAATGGATACCTGAAGAGACAGTGAGAAGGGTCTCTGTGGAAGTATAGTTATGTCTGCCTATCTATTCCATCCATTTTTTTTTTCATCTGCTGTGTCTGGGTTTGTGAGGGTTTTGGATCTTTGCTGCTTCTAACTGCCCTGGCTGGCTCTCCATTTTGCAGGGAATGAAAAGGCGGTATAAAAACAAATAAAGCAAATGATCAAAACAGATGCTCCTGGCGAAGTCCAAAGTCTAAGCCACATTGGGAAGCTGCTGACCAAGGTCCTCTGACAATTTTCTGAACCTTCGTCATTGCTGCTGGATGACTTAGCAGCACTGCTTTTACTTGCTTCCCTCCATTGTGTGTGATTTGTGAGCGCAGCCTATGCAATTTGAGAGATGGTAATAGATTCACTTGCTTGGCATTAAGCGAATGATTGGTTCGTAGCAAAAGATCAAGACGAGCAAGTCTCTTTCATGTCATGCCACTATATGGAAGGAAATTAAATATTTTTCCAAAACGTCCATAAAGATTGTAGGAGCAGTTGGAAAATATAATATGCAGTCAATGAACAAATCTGTCCGAAGCCCATGTTTGTTTTCAATCCTGTTTACCAACCATGAAACCTTTCTCTTTGCATCAGGAGAGGATTTTGAAGATAAGCATTCCTAATGTGAAATGTACTATAAAAAAAGGAAAGGTTCCCATCTCACTTTTCTCCCTCAGACTAGGGAAGAATCTGTATGTATATGATATAGTTCCCTGAAAAAGCATTGGGGGCAGTTGCATTGAGAGCATTCCAAGGCCTCTGACGTCCAACACATGAAGTCCATAAGTAAGTAATAAAGTGGAAAAGGAAAACTTTCCTCTTCTGGGACTTGTAAAGTGAAGGGGGGAAAGTAAGCACAGGGCCTCTTTCATTCAACTAGAAACATGAGATAATAATGTATGTCCAGTGCCAGGCAGGCACCGGGGGCTGGGGAAGCCGAACAGCAACCTGGTATGCAGGAACGCCCTGGCTCTCACCAAACTTAGTTAGGGAGAGCAAGGGCACTGCTCACAGCATTGCTGCTTGGCTTATTTGCTCACAGGGTGGAGCTTAGCAGCAACATAGCATGCGGGAACAACCCAGCTCTCACCGAACTCAGAGGTCTGGGTGTTCCATAAAGCATTGCTGCTCAACACCAGAGGGCCTCCCTCTCACCGACAGATGCTGTTGGACTTCAGCTCCCACTAGCTCTAATCAGCATAGCCCATGGTCATAGATGATAGGACTCCAATACTACCTGGAGGTCATTACATTGGCTTCCTTGAGACATATCCACCTACCGTATATACTCGTGTATAAGCCGACTTTTTCAGCACATTTTTTACGCTGAAAAAGCCCCTCAGCTTATACTCGAGTGAGGGTCCCACTTACTGTTTGCTGCTGCCGCTCGTGCCACCACCACTCTGCCAAGTGCGGCTCCTGTGCCTGCCCTTGTGAGCGGCAGAGGCTGGTCAGCTGAGGAGGAGGAACGAGCAGCCCGAAAGCAGCCCTTTCAGGATGCTCCTTCCTCCTCCTCCGCCTCTGTCGGCATTTCCCACCCTAGGCTTATACTCGAGTCAATAAGTTTTCTCAGTTTTTTGTGGTAAAATTAGGTGCCTTGGCTTATATTCGGGATAGCTTATACTCTAGTATATACGGTATATCTAAATATTTCTGGATTGTATCCAGTGTAGCAAAATATCATGGTTCCATCAGCGGAAGGATTTTTGCTGGAACAACAGAACTTGCTTTCCACATTCCTCCTCCTCCCTAAATCTGTCCTGGGGCTTGCCCCCCCCCCCCCCCGCTGCCAACCCTCTTGAGCAGATCTGGGGAGGAACTAGGAAAGTCCCATTACAGAGGCAGAAATCCTTGTACTAGTGGGATGTGTTAGTTGGATGTCGTCCTCTATTTTGGCTTGGAGCACAATTTTGTTAATGAGAAAGATGGCTTTTTCCCTGAGACCTGAAATTTAGCATTAAAAATATCTGGACAGAAGCAGATTTATGCAGCCTGTGTGCAATTTCAGACCCAAAATGAACTACAGTGTCTCTTGTAACGAGCCTTAGCTGTGAGGTATGTTTTCCATTCCACTGCTTGACGTGCATTTCAATTATCTCACTCACACTCAGTTATAAATAAAGCTGCAAGGAGATGTTCAAATTGGGGCTGACTGCAAAAGTCAAGGGCTTCACTGAGTCAGGCTTTCACTTGTGGAATACTGATTTTCAAGCACTGCGCTTCTTAAATCCAGTGCAGGTAACAGACAGACAGATGGAGTCGGATAACAAATATTTTAATCTTTTGATTACTCTATTTATCCCAAATGATATTTTTCAGGCACAGCATTGTCTGCATAGTTGTGATAAAAGTGTATGTGTGTATGCATACATAGTGGGAAGGGTATGGAGATGGCAGAATGAGAAGGTTCATGTGCCATAACTTAAGTTTGCTAAGACTGGCAAAATACTCTTGATCCAAATATAAGCACATGTGCATAGCCTGGGCTATTGTGGCTGGGAACGTACATTCCCATCTGCACTGCAATTGCTTTTTTAAAAAATAAATCACGTACCAATACAACCAAAATTATAAGATGCTTGTAAAGAGCTATCACTCTCAGAGAGCTGCAAAATTAGAGATCCCACTTTGGAAAGGAAAAGGCTACATGGTCCTCAAACCTTGATGATTTTGTCCACCTTGTTCCACTGCTTTTTTCCTTTCAACTTTCTAAGGCAGGATTTCTGTAACACTGATTATTCTGCTACAGGTATAAACCATTTCCAATTACACTTAAACGTTTATATGAGTGCCAGACTAAAGCTATCAAATGATAATATTATTCCGCATGAAAAGATTGTGTGTGAATAGCTATTGTTCTCCAAACCCTCTCTTAAAGAAAGGGTGGTTATTATCCATGTTTCATTCTCTATAATTGGAAGAAAATTAAATTTCAGTTAAACTAATTTTTCCACTAGAGATTGTTGTGACTCAGATCTAAAGGCACCTGTACTACCTTCCTCATTCATATATTCTTTCATCCTCAGAACTGTAAGATCCTATTCGCTTCCACCTCTTTCAAACATCCATGGTATAGAAGTTACAAAGGACTTAACAAGCATAGGGCAGAAGGAATGTTGGAATTGGCTATGAGTTCATTGACATATCAAAAATCATTAGCTAAGAATTATCCTAAATTTAAAAAAGAAAGAAGGAAATCCAGAAGAGTTTCTATAATAAATGAGAGTCTGTGGGCCCAATTATAGGTGGCATTAAAAGCAGACACAAGGAAATCCAATCTTGACTAGGGCTGGGATGCTGCCCACACACTGTTTCCCAAACTTGAATCCCACCTAAAGTTACAAAGGAGGAGGAGACAGGAATCTGTGCTGTACTCCCATTACCACCACCGCTGCCCTGGTAACTAATAACAGCTCAAGGAAATGGGAGGCCATGAATACGTTTTGTCTTGAACAGGAAATGGATAACTGAGTGCCAGAGTCCAGAGGTAACTAAGACATTGAATCATGCTCTAGACTTACCAGCTGAGCAGTCAGACTGGGTTCCCAACTCTAGCGGGCAAGAGTCTGCCTTGGAATGAATGTTATTCAATCACTCAGCATTAATAAGATTCTCTTACTCTCACTTTCCTCCTGAATTTCAACCAATATTCTGTTGTTCATTCTGTTCTCCAAACAAGCAGCAGGTTGTATAATTTGTTTCAATATATCTGTGTATCATTTTAGATGGTATCCATAATGTTTTTATTCAAAAGGCTGATGGAAATTATAGCCAAAGCAGATGTGCTTCTGTATTTACTGATGGCTGTCCTTGTTTTGCCTTTTAGGATGATTTATTTATTTACTGGATGTCTCTTAGTACAAAGCCATAACAAAAACAAAAAATAAAAACAAAAGACCATATTGGAATATGATATAGTTTCACTATATCCTGTGGAGAATACGTGGGGGAAAGCTATAGCTCAAGGTTCCAGGTTCCATCTCCAGGTAGGGTTGGAAGAGATCTGCAGGACCATGGACAGAGCCCAGGGAGCAGATGGCATTGTTACATCAGCTCAGGGCTCCTCTACAGTTCCGCTTTTCCAGTGCTTTCTAGGCACGGATCTGAGCAGTTTTTTCTCTGCCCCACCACGTTCCCCGTAAAAACTGCTCTTTAACGCTGAATCAAAGCAAACATCAATACGCAGGAAACCCGATGGACATTTGCTCCAATTCAGTGGTAAAGATTGGATTTTCCTGATGGGAAGTGGCAGGAGAAGTTTAAGTCTGGATGAGCCTTAAGTCTCAACTTAAACCCTTTAATGTTCCCTGGGCTACCTTCCCTTGCTGACAATACAGAGCTTGAAAGGAACCTGACATTCTTTCTCCAAAAGCTCATGCTGGTCACGTTGGCCCCACTGATGAGACATAATGGTTAACTATGAGGGTCTTGGGTATAAGGAAAGCAGCTCTTTGGTGAAAGATGTCTTGGGGGCAGTAGTCACTGACCATCGGGTCTTCGGGGTCTAGGAATCATGGTTTTTTTATTGTTGGGCTTGGGCTCAGAACCTTCTCAGGCAGCAATAGTGGCATTTCCCTCTCTCTGTGTTGGTGGCTGTTGGATATCTGGGCCACAACAAAAGTTAAAACCATTTTTTTAAAATGGTTTCAATGTGTTTGCTCTCACACATGGATGGCTTTGGAAGTATAGGGCAGGCTGCTACAGAGGAAATAAATACAGCATATAGGACTCAGAGAACAGCGTTCAATAATGTGCTATAGCATGTGTTAAGGAAGGGCTTGAGGTGCACGGTTGGTGATATTTGGTGTGATGATAGAGGTGTTGCACAAGCATAGTGCCTGTTTTCATCTGGGAAATGTTGGGCAGTTACACTGCTTTCTTCTGCGTGCTCTTTTCTCTCAGCAGGGCCTCCTCTGCTGATCTTAAAAGGCAGAGAAAGGAAGTAGGTACTGCCTTGGGTATGCTGGATAGAAACTAGACAGCAATAATATCACCACTATATTTGGAGCAGGAGCAGGGAAAAGGCATTTCCCCTCACAGGTTGAATTGGCCAGTTAATGCTAAAGATCAAGGCATGACATGCAGCAGCCACTGGGAAATTGTTCCAGAATCATTCATGTGCCACTTCCCTGCCTATGGCCAGCCAAATCTGTACCACTAGAATTGACAGGATTAAATTTCTGCCTGCCGGCATAAATAATAAGTTCGCAATAGCATGCAAAAAGCTTGAACTTGTGAATGGTGATTGCAAAGGGCCATTTGGCTGCAAGCATGGTAGTGATATGTGCAGGATTATCAAATTACTATGGAAAGATTGTGGGACTGGACTTGAGTATGAGAGATAGGGCTGGTCTTGCCATTAGGCAGAATATGGCAGCCACCAAAGGCAGCAGCAGGAGTAGAACACCCACCCACACCCAAGCCATTCCACCTGAACTCTCCACCTGAGCTGGCAAGCAACAATGTTTGGTTTTTGGTGGACTGGCTTGGCTGGTTTGCTGAATTGTCTATTCCCAATGTGCTACAGACAGTACTGTTGGGAAAAGCCACCAGCTGAGCAAGCAGGGAAAAGAGGCAGCCAGACAACACCACACAATCCGGCAGCACATCTGCTCTCGAGGTGCATGCTGACCTTACTGCTACTTTGCATCATTTGTCTGAGTGAGCAAGAAGAGCAGTGAATGATGGACAGGTGTCAGAGGACAGATCCCTGTGCCCCTTAAGCTGGCCTGCTGCCATCACATGAAGTGGAGCATGCTGTCCCATCACTGTTACCCAAGGTTCACCTGCCAGTCAGCTTCTATGTGCCATTTTGTCCTTTGTCTTGGGCTGGTCCTCTTTTCCTTTGGTACAGAGTTTATAATTCCACGGCTTCACTGCTGTACTTTAATATTTCATTGATATTTTAAGCTTCCTCGAGAATGTTGTTATTGGGAGGCATAGAAATGTGGTGAGACGCCTAAATTACAGTCGTTCAGGCACCATTTTATTCACCAGGGCTTTTAACTGATTTATGTTCCCACTGTATTCTGATTTTACTGACTGCTGCTTTATTGCTCTGACAGTCGTTTGTATTTATGTGTGCTGGTTTTATTTTTATTTCTTAGTGTTTTTAAAGTTGATATGTTACTACATCACTTTTAAGACTCAAAGCAACTTGGGTTTTGTTTTTATGAAAAAGCAAACAATCCCAGAACAAAGCAAAACAAGAGGGAGGGAGGAGACAGAACTATGCAAAGCTTGTTCACCCTCTGGAGCTACTTGCTTTGTGGGCACCTTCCTTGTTCCTGTTCTCTGCTAATTCATGGTCTCAATAGGACTGGATGTTCTTCAGACTTTTTCCATGCCTGTGTTTCCAAGATAGTGTGGAAATGAGTCTTGCCGAAGCTGCTACCCTACATGGATCCTCAGACAGTTGCTGGAGTGAGGCCAGGATGCTAATGTGGTCTAAGTACTTCAGCTCTTCATGTCACAGGAGCAACTGCACTCATCTGCTTGCAGCATTCAAGAGTAAGGCTGTGCCTCTCAGGATGGCTGCCAAGGCTGGCCTTGCATGAAGAAGAGCAGGCCTTCAAATAATCTCAATGACAGAGGAGCACAGAAGTGGCTAGTGGCACCATCCCAATAACTGAACAAAGCTGTAAGGGAGACAAGTGCCACATTTACTTTCCAACATTGATGTGAATAGCTGTTGCAATAATTGCATGAATGGCCCGGACAGAAACATAATGTTCTTGCTAGAACATCTGCTTTGCCTTCAGAAGGTCCCAGATTCAATCCCCGACATTTCCAGGTAGGGCTGAGAGAGATTGTGGTCTGAAACCTGGGGAGTCACTGCCAGTCTGCGTGGACAGTAATGACCTAGATCAGTGGTTCCCAATTAGCCGTCTGGGAACCCCTGGGGGTCTGCAGAATGCACCCAGGAGATCCACGGCCCCATCCCTTGCCTCCCTCCCAACTATTTTTTTGTCATTTTTGCCTGGCAATATCACAAATTTTATGTTCTTTTTTTTGGTATATCTTAAATCGTTTGCTTATTAGGGGCTACCCCACATTTTGTTCAAAACATTGCTTTGCAGATGTAGCTACCACAGAGCATGAGCATAGCCCAGATTTTTGTTGTGGGGAGGGTTTTTTTAGGGGGGAAGGCTTTTGTTAGGGGGGTTGGAACCTCAGATTTTTATTGATTTGTATTGGTTTGGGGGGGCAGCTTCCTGCCTGACCCCCTGGGCTATGTCCATGCCATAGAGTTATCACAATTTTCAAAAGTAGGGGGTCCGTGGCTTGGCTTTTGAAAAATATGGGGTCCTCAGTAATTAGTTAATTGGGAACCACTGACCTAGATGTAACCCATGGTCAGACTCAGTATAAGGCAACTTCCTATATTCCAATGTTCGCTGTCTTGGCTACATAAGACTCAGGGCTGTCCCTACACATTTTGCTGCCTGAGGCAAAGGGCAAGACTTCATTTCTCTCCACACCACTTACAGAAGCTGACTGGACTGGCAGTCCGTTCCTAATTCAACACAGGTGATGGGGTCATGTCCTTCACCGCACCTGCAGCAGTTGGCATATGCCTCCAGGCAATTGACAGAAATGCCATCAAAACATCTGAAAATAGTTCTGAAAACAGTAGTGCAGAACTCAAGCTAGACAGGTCTAAAAACAGCACGAAATGAGCACCAAGGCAGAGAGAAGTTTTCATAAAGTTACTGGAAAAACTAAATAGAATAATAAACATGGCATATTGAAACAAAAATGTCTTCAACTGCTTCTGAAAAGTAAAGATAGTTGATGCCTGTCGTATCTCATCCCGAGGGGCAGCCACACTGACAGCTCTGCTATGAGTTACAGTGGTTTGGAATTCTTCGGTTTGGGACTTGTAGGAAAAACTTTCTGGGAGAATAGAGTGCATCTGCAGCTCTATCCTCAACAGAAGGGAAAGGCCAGGAAACCTGGGAAGAACAGCAAGGGGACTGCTGCCCCCGCCCCCAGCATCTGCTGCCTGCTGCCATACTAACTCTGATACTGGAAAATGTGCGCAGCCGTTATGAGTAAGAGACCAATAGCGATCGTACCATGCAAAGTGTTAAGTCTTTTGTTAATGTATATGTATTTGTGTTTTTAATTCTTTAAATCAGTTTTGATGGGGGGTAGTATACTTTTCAAAAATAAATGAATCAATATAAATAAAATGCAAAACAGTCAAGTGGCACACATGCAAGGCTCAGTCACGTGTGAGAGAGGAGGTGGAATAGACAGAAAAAGACAGTAACAATGATTAAGAACATACTTCAAGTAGGGGGGACATGAAAGAGAGAGATATTTTCCAGTAATCTACTAACTAGGACCTAGGGAGGGGTCTCTGTGTCAGAATTTACCAAGCAAAATGGCAGCTACAGGCCCCTAATTTTTATATACCGTATTTTTCGCTCTATAACACGCACCTGACCATAACACACATGTAGTTTTTAGAGGAGGAAAACAAGAAAAAAAATATTCTAAATGAAACAGTGGATGTATGATTTTTGTGGTTCATGCTGTGGCCACAGACGTGATCTGACGGTGAGTTTGGGGTAGCCCAATGCAAAAATCCTGAGGATCCATGTGGATCCATGCTTTGTAACCACGTTTTTGCGCCATTGCAGCCCCATGAAACAGTGGGTGTGTGGGTGTTTTTTGGTGCAGGCTGTAGCCATGGATATGCTATGTGATCTGATGGTGAATTTGGGGTGACCCAGTGCAAAAATCCTGAGGATCCATGTGGATCCGTGCTTTGTAACCACGTTTTAAGTGGGGAGGGAAGGAAAAGCATTCAAGGGACAAGGAGCACGCGTGGGGTGTGTGGAGAAGGATGCGGCTAATAATGCAGGCAAGGGGTTTAAGGGGAGAAGGAACACGCGTGGGGTGTGTGGAGAAGGATGCGGCTAATAATGCAGGCAAGGGGTTTAAGGGGAGAAGGAACACGCGTGGGGTGTGTGGAGAAGGAACACGCGTGGGGTGTGTGGAGAAGGATGCGGCTAATAAGGCAGGAGAGGGGTTTAAGGGGAGAAGGAACACGCATGGGGTGTGTAGAGAAGGATGCTGCTAATGATGCAGGAGAGGGGTTTAAGGGGAGAAGGAACACACGTGGGGTGGGTGGAGAAGGATGCTGCTAATGATGCAGGAGAGGGGTTTAAGGGGAGAAGGAACACGCGTGGGGTGTGTGGAGAAGGATGCGGCTAATAATGCAGGCGAGGGGTCTATGGGGAGAAGGAACACGCATGGGGTGTGTGGAGAAGGATGCTGCTAATGATGCAGGAGAGGGGTTTAAGGGGAGAAGGAGCTCGCATGGGGTGTGTGGAAAAGGAGCTTTTCGGGGAGCTGAGCGGGGAGGGGGGAGGGAAAGAGCACTGTTGCTTTAAAGGAGCCAACCGGACAGCAGCCACTTACAGCAGTGTAAGCAGCTCCTTTCCTCTCCCGCTTTGCTCCTTCTCTCCCTCTTTGCTGCTTTACGCAGCTAATGGCGAATCCCTTCAACCCAAGTCCTGCTCAGCGGATCAGCTGAGACACTGGGAGAATCGTAATTTTCCCCTCTCCCTCATCCCGTGCCCTCCTGTCCCCAGCAGCCTTTTAAAAAACTTTTAAAAACCCTTCCCTCCCTCCTCCTCGGCTCCTCCCCCTCCTCCTGGCTGTAAAGCAAGCAAAGCTAGAGCCACGCAAAGCGGGACAGAAGCCCTGCAAGCGGCTCCCGCTTTGCTTGACTGACGGCAGCCATGGCTCCGGTCGAGTGCATTCGCTCCGTAACACGCACAGGCATTTTCCCTTACTTTCTAGGAGCAAAAAAGTGCATGTTTTGGAGTGAAAATTACGATATTTAGCAGACTTTAATTATTATTTTCTTTGTACCTAGGGCCATTTGTAAGGGCACACTTTCTGGTGTTTCAGCCTGGGGTTACTATTTATATCTACATTTGTTAGCATCTGATTTAAAGAGTTTAATTAAACATGAAACTAGGTGAGCTGTGAAAACAAGAAGTGATCTGAGATTTCATTGTCCTTTGATTTATGGTCTATTTACAAAATGTTGCTCAGAAGGAACCCATTCTGATTAGATGTTTTCCACTGCACAAAACTGTTAAGGTGTTTAAATTCAACATTTCCATTCCTATACCTTCAGCGATCCATTTCAGATGGCCAGACAAGACCATTCTTCATAGATTATCCAAAAGAAAATCAGATGTCGATTTAAGATGACCTAAGTGACTGATGCAAAAGGAAAGTCAAAACTGTGCTTAATAAAAATGAAAGTCCTAAGTCCCTCCCACCCCCTCCCAAATTGTGAAAAGAACTATGATTAAGTCCCCCATAAAGGCCTGATGAAAAAGGTACGTTGTAACTGGTGCTGAAAAGTTAGGAGAGCTGGTACCAGTTTTATATCTCCAAGAGGGAGAGCATTCTATATTCGGGTACCATCTCAATCTAAAGCCAGTGTGGTGTAGTGGTTAAGAGCGGTAGTCTCGTAATCTGGGGAACCGGGTTCGCATCTCCGCTCCTCCACATGCAGCTGCTGGGTGACCTTGGGCCAGTCATACTTCTTTGAAGTCTCTCAGCCCCACTCACCTCACAGAGTGTTTGTTGTGGGGGAGGAAGGGAAAAGGAGATTGTTAGCCGCTTTGAGACTTCTTAAAGGGAGTGAAAGGCGGGATATCAAATCCAAACTCTCCTTCTTCTTCTTCTAATCTGTATGGCACAGATGCATTTGAAAACACATGTCTGTTGCATTCAAAGATGTGTATGCACCTTATCTGTTTAAGACAGGGGTTCCCAAAATATAGTCCGCGGGCCGCATCCAGCCCGCCAGGCTCATAAATCCAGCCCACCAGCCGAAACACCGCTGGAGCTTCCTGCAGCCAATCAGAAGCCGCAGAAGCCTCAACACCACCTCTCCCTGCCTGTCCACCTGCCTCCTTGCCCCGGAAGTCAGTGGTGCATAGTCAGTGGCCGCCCCTGCCTGCCTGCCTTCCTCATCCGCCGCCGCTGCACTGGAAGATGGCTGCAGCTGCAGCTGAGGTCTGGCCCAGCACAAGCACCTTACTGGCGCTGCAGCACTCTGTGCTCTCGCTGCCGCCTCCTGGGACACCCACCTCACCTCCCCAGGGCCCGGTGCCTGCAGAGCTGCGTTGTGGGCAAGAACAGCATCTTCGTCGATGGCACCTTCCAGAGGAGGGGTGGCCCGGCCCTGCAGCTGCCCCCGCAGTAAGTTGGGAGTCGTGGGGACGAGCGACATGTGGGCAGGCCGCGCCATGGGGGTTGGGGGTAGGGAGACGCACAAGCAGGCTGGCGTGTGGGGATTTGGGGTTGGAGGACAGGCGTGCAAGCTGGGGTGTGCGGATGGAGGTTAGGGAGACACACGGGCAAGTTGGGTCGTGAGGATGGGGCTTAAGGAGACATGGGTGCGGACTGGGTCATGGGGATCTGGGTTAAGGAAGCACATGCATAGGCTGGGTCGTGGGGAAGGGGGTTAGGGAGACTTGTATAAGCTGGGTTGTGGGGATGGAGGCATGGAAGGCCTGCATGTAGACTGGGCCATGGGGGGATCCATGTGTAGGCTGGGATGTAGGGGCGAGCATTAGCGATACTGACCATCTCATTAGCCAAAAGCAGGCCCATACTTCCCATTGAAATACTTATAAGTTTATGTTGCTTAAAATCGTTTGTCGTTTTAAATATTGTATTGTTTTTCTGGTTTTTTGTGCACTACAAATAAACCATGTGCGGTGTGCATAGGAATTCGTTCATATATTTTTTTCAAATTATAGTCTGGCCCCCAACAGTGTCTGAGGGACAGTGAACCGGCCCCATTTAAAAAGTTTGGGGACCCCTGGTTTAAGAGATTTACATCCCACCTGTTAGAAGGAATTCCTCACAAGGGAGCAAACACAAATATTGTATCAACTCAGCACACAACAACACAACTTAAATGTTTCTAACAACATTAAAAGAGCCAGCATGTTAAAACAATCAGCTCAGTACAACCATAAAAACCCCATGTAATCAGAATAAAAACAGCACCAGAGCATCAGAAGGCCACTGAAAATCAGTTCAAAACAGCAGCAGGAAACAAATGTTAAGTCTTCAAGATCCATTTAAAGACCTATAGGGATGTGATTTGCTTGATCTCACTTGGAATAAAATTTCACAAACGCAGGGCTACCGCCAGAAATGCCCTCTCCCAAATGTCTATCCAGTGCCACCACCCTGCCCTGTTCAGACACTGTCCTTATCATACTTGAAAAGCAGCAGTGTGGCACCACCATTTCATATCCCTGCACACCTTTGACTCTTAGGTGAGTCTTACTTCAAGAAGCTTGCCCTTCTTTCTTAGTATATCCTTAAATCAAAACACTTACAGATCTGTTTGCTCCGTTTATATTACATTTCTCATGCTAAGGCACCACCTGTTTGTGCAAAATTGCTGCTGGGTTAAATTGCCAATGAGTGTCCTTCTGGCTTATTTCCGGTGCAGGTGGCCATATTAGTCTCTTGCAGCTAAAGCTATTATCATAAAAAATTGTTAGTTCTTATGATGCCACAAGATTCTTGGTAGTTTTTTATGGCTTATATCTGTACATGGTGTATTGGTTTGATTAATGTACTGTCTAATTAAAAAATTACTCACTGCAAATAAATTTATGCTCATCTTGGGTAGCTCAAAAGCTGCTATGCATACAATTCTACTGTATTAAAGATTTATAGGGATAGGGGCTGATATCATGAGGAACAGAATTTCACAAATGCAGTATCAATACCACCACCAACAAAAGCTTTCTCTCAAAAGTCTGCCAAATCCCCAACAATGGGAGTAAATCCCACGGAACACAGTATAATTTATTTTTAAGAAAGTTATACAGGATTGGTTCTAAGTGTCATATCTATGTCCTACTGTTTCACATTCAATGACTTCTTTAATATACACAAATTAGGGTGCTACTATTAAGAAGGGAGTCAGAGGAAATCTCACAGGGACACTGGGATAGGATGACAGGGTTGTAAACAACTAGAAGATAACCATCACAAACCATCTTACTCCAAGGCAGGACCTTCTCAAGAATACTGCTGAGGGAAATCACAAGAGCATAAACATGTTTGTCTGTTTTCAGAATTAGTATGCAATTTTTCTAATGCATAAGGCAGGTTGCCATTAGAACAGAAACAGTGCACAATAAAAAACTACAAAAATATCAGTTAAGCCACAAAGCACTCTAAATAAAGACTGAAAACCTAAAAGCAATAGGAGCATTAAAAACAATTTAAAGATGGTATAGTAAAAAACCCCAAAAAACTAGCTGGAATACAGTTGTTTTGTTGCCCGTTTAAAAGCAAACAGGTGATGGGATCTGGCTGACCTCCATGGAGAGGCTGTTGCAGATTTGGGGTGCAACAACTGAAAAGGCCCCACCTATAGGAGGTCCTCCCCTTTATAGTGCATTTTTTAAATGGAAGTTATTTCCACTGCCAAAATTTGGAAAGGTGGGATACAAATGTTTTAGATAATAATAAATAGCTGTGCTTTTTAAAATGTCTCCAGTCAACATAGCATGTATTTCCCAAGTCGAGGCAAAAGACTGTTTCATTTTTAATAAGGGACTTAAAAATGAAAGTATCTGCATTTTTAAATGTGTTTTTGGAAAGGAGTGGACTGACAGGTCTGACAAATATCCATTCTAAGTTTACAGACTAGATGCAGGATGAATGCTGTCTCTTATAATCAAAATCCCATCATCACCAAACAACTCTTAGAAGCTATATTGAACT
Organism: Podarcis pityusensis; assembly: GCF_964106645.2. Lineage (NCBI taxonomy): Eukaryota > Metazoa > Chordata > Lepidosauria > Squamata > Lacertidae > Podarcis > Podarcis pityusensis. Next base: position 46,411,761 of record NC_138028.1, read on the forward strand.
TTCAAAGCACTTCACATTATATTTCAGTTATTGTTACTGTTATTCTTTTCATTTCATTTTTCTATACCACTTTATATTTTAAAGGGGGAAAATTATTATGTTAACCCTGTTTTTGTTTATTTGTTTACCAGGTTTGATTATATTTCTTATCATAGTTGTTAGTTGACCTGTAGTTAGTTCACAACCCACATTTCCGTTGATGATGATGATGAGATACAGTAAGTCGCCTAGGAATACCGTCATAACTTTGGTACTGGGGTGGCCTTTAATCATGGCTTCTTGGTTTACAAGTTAGTCTCCACACAAGTTCTCAATAGCATGGTTCACAAACAATGCTAAGCCAAATTTTAGCTTAGCCTGAACAAGGAAGTGTGGATTCAGGTAGGTAGCCGTGTTGGTCTGACGCAGTCGAAATAAATTAAAAAATTAAAAAATTGTCCAGTAGCACCTTAGAGACCAACTAAGTTTGTTCTGATATCTGAAGAAGTGTGCACGCACACGAAAGCTTATACCCAGAACAAACTTAGTTGGTCTCTAAGGTGCTACTGGACAATTTTTTAAGGAAGTGTGAAGGTACTCAGAGAAAAAGAATCACAGCTGCTCCACTCCTTCCCCAGTCCTGCTGCTGTTCTACTACCCAGAACTAAGCCATGGTTTGGCTTAGCATCACCTCCAAACCTGGGCTCATGGTTTGTCTTAAGTTTGTTCTTGTCCTATTGTTCGTGGTTTGTCTGAAGCCTGGATTTGGACATAATGCTAACCAAACATTGACTCGCAGCAGCAGCAGGACTAGGAGAGGAGTGAAGTGGCCATGGTTTTTGCTCCAAGTATTGTACCCGCTTGCATGCTTATTCATGCTCAGTCATGGACTGGCTTAGTGTTGCATCAAACTGAGCCACTGTATTGAAGTGACCTAGCTCATACCACTAGATAAACCACTCATTGGTCGGGATCGGCAGGGGTCCCTCAAAAGGCTACTGTTCTAATAAACAGCAGTTTTAAGCAAGCTGCTTGCAAGAATGTTCCAAGGCACATCTCAAGATAAGCCAAAGAAGCCATTACGCTGATTGGGATGTTTTGGGGTCCAATCTAAACCCATTAAGTATTTGAATGTATTGATTGCCAGCAGGCTTGTAAAAACCAGTATGGATGTGGTCATATATCAGCATCTTCCAAAGCCCTGCAGATAAAAATAATTAACATTTAACTTTTTGCGGAGGGGAAAATCAATGTAATCAAAACAGATATTAACCTATGAATAATGTATATTCTCAGGGGCTCTCCGGTTGAATTAACTTGTAAGAACGCTCTTGGGCTCATATGTAATGGAACTTACAGGTCGCTCACACAGCATATCTTAAGAGGTGGGAGTGCATGGTGGAGGGGGTGGGGAGAGAGGGGGGGCAGCTCATCTGCTGGTAGCGTCACTGCCAACAGCATTGCTTTTGTATGGGTGCTGGGAGGAAAGTCTGGGAAGATGCTAAGTAGTTTAATCAAAACAGCACATTCAGAAATATTATTAGGCTGTATTGCTTCAGAATACAGTTGCAGAATTGCATGACTGAATGCCACACACCTTCAAAAAAACACCTCCCCATACATGGAACACATTGCTGCTGGGATGTCTAGCTCAGAATTTACCTTAATGTTTTCATGGAGGGGGCGTTTTTAATATGGTGTATCCTTTAGTAGTAGTAGTAGTAGTAGTAGTAGTGGTAGTAGTAGTGATAAATTATTATCCATCTGGGCGGCTTCCAACAAAATTTTAAAAACACGGTAAAACATCAAACATTAAAAACTTCCCTAAACAGGGCTGCCTTCAGATGTCTTCTAAAAGTCAGATAGTTTCTTATTTCCTTGACATCTGATGGGAGGGCATTTCACAGGGCGGCTGCCACTACCGAGAAGGCCCTCTGCCTGGTTCAACCTACATTCTCAAATGGTACAATCCTAGGAAGGCTGCACCATGTAGTTCAGGTAGTTCATATGTAGTTCAGGTCTTAGGCTTGGGAGCATATAACTGAGAACAAACCGATATGTAATACTTATAACACTTCTGAAGGAGAAAATTCAATGTAAAATGTATAAAATGTAAATTTGAACATATACTATAAATGCTCTCCTTGAACTTATTCAAGTAAGCATAGATTAATGCATTTATTTTCATAGATAAAGCTGCAGGAAAGCAGCAAAGGCCTCTCTCTAGCGAGAAATAAGGGTTCTCTTGTCCTCTTTATACCTTATCACTTGGTGAATAGAACTGGTGATAGATTTTTTCCCTATGTACTTGGCCACCAAACAGCTCTCAACCAAGTAGGAAAAGGCGGAGCCATGTGTAACAGCAATGTTAAGCAAGCCACATATTCAAAGGACTTATGCTGAGCCTGTGACAGATTTCATGGCTAGAATATCTGGATATACTTAAAGGCTCGTTAAAAATTCTACTATAAAACAGCTTTATATTGTAAAATAAAATAACCTGTAGGTTTATTTTCACCCATGTATTATTGTGAGTTGAAATCTTATGCACACTTAGTTGGGAGTAAGCCCCACTTAACAAAATGGACTTACTTCTGAGGAAACATACACTGCATCAAACTGCACAAATGTGTCCAACAGTAAACTTGATTCTTAAAAGAAGGGCAGTGTGAGTTATGGTAGAGAGAAGGGGAGAGAAGTGCACTGTGGTTATTTGTGCCCAGGAAAAGAATTTACCTCAGAAAATGAGCCAAGAAATGGACAATGACTCCTCATGTGGAACTCTCCTCAGACGCTGAACAATTTAGAACAGATTTTTGTTTACTGTGAATTTCAGAACGTTGGCGCTTTTAGCTGCTGCTCGTTGGGAGTTTTTAGCTTATTTCTGCCAGCCAACAATAGGGAAAGGTTGCACATATTCCATAAACAGAATTTCATAGCAGTTTGACCCTTGACAATAAAAAGAGATTTTCCTCACAGACTGGTGGATGCTAGAAAACTAATCTCGTTTTGTTGGGTTATGTTTAACTGTGTGCTTTATTTAGTTAATTATTTTACATTACAACTTAGCTCCCTTACAGTGCTTCCTGGGAACTGTAGTTCTCAGTATTCTTGGTGCCTGGCATTCTACCAAGGAAGCATCAGGTGCAGGGAGGGGGTTCCCTTCCATCACAGCCTTGGAAGCCACAATGGCATATGGAAGGTTTGAGGGAAGGGGGAGGGGAACTGGAAGCTCATGGGAAGGATCAGATTCCATTGCTAATTAAACTCAAATTGGATTGGAATAGACCATACTGTTTCCCTGTTTAGGTGGGAGTGAATAGCACATCTTATTCTGAGCCAATCAGAAGGGTGTGTTTGGCAGAGGAGATGCATTTGCACCATCAGCAACAAAGCCTGCCTTTTCAGATACCACTGGCAAATCCCAAATTTGCACCCTCCCCATTTGTAAACTAAAAAAACCCTGAACATAAATAGCTTAACAAATTCAGCAATAAGAGTACAGGAGGGGATACTGGGAGTCTGTAGGCACTTTGTATCAATAATTAACGCTTTGGAGTATTTTAAATCAAAGGACAGATATCTTAAACAGACATACATTACACTACGAAAATAGTGGCACAATACGTTGCCATCATTTCGTAATGACGTACTGTAACCCTTGGGTCAGCACCTAGGGCCAGATTCATCATAAGAAGGGTTATTTTCTTTTCGTCTTGGCTCAAGATCCCACCAGGGAAAAGCAGGTTGGCAAATCTCTTCTTTAATAGTTTAGCTTAACAACAGTTCAGCTCTTACTGTGAAGCGGTCCAACAGCAACTACTCAGCTCTGTAATCTTCACCCCACAAGGGAAGAGGGTTATTCAGCTGCAATCCTGATCTCATCTACACTGAAGGATATCCCATTAAATTCAATGAGGCTTACTCCCAGGTAAGTGGGGGTTAGGATTGCACTCCCAGTGCCACTTTTGCTCAAGGAGAAACAAGTTATGACTTAATGAGAGTGCCTGGGAAGAAGGTACAAGCATCCAAGTACTATTTGTTATCTTATCACAACAGTTTCATATTGCATGCAAATCAGTGCTGCGCTTTGGGTTTCTTACCTAAGAAAGGACTACCAGCTTCCACCACTGGGTGGCTTCTATTTTTCTCGACCGTTTCACATGTTTTTGAAGCTCTACCTTTACTGCAAAAAATCATTTATTTAAATATCCCAAAACTAAGGAATGGGTATACAGCATTAGTTTCAGCAAAACTCCATAATAACTTCATGAAGTCAGTTCATAAAGTCAGAGATGTGATGTTCCATCATCTGAAATAATCGCCTGCCATTTTAATACCTAGCTGATATCCTGCCTTGTTTGCCCTAATAGAAAAGGAAAATATATATTTATGCTGACACCTCAGTTTCACTCTCTTCTGGCATGTCTTATGTACAATAGCAGATGCTCTGTAAAGGCTTAGTTAGGCCAGGAGTCTCTAACAAAGTTATACCACACTGTAGTTATTCAAGAAAACCACATTTATCCTGTATTTGCTCAGATTTCTGTGCAAGACTCTCAAACTCTAGAACAGAAATGGGAAACCTCCAGATTTTGCTGGGCTTTAACTCCCATCATTGTTGACCATTAGCCATGTTGGCAGAGGCTGATGGGAACTGCAGTCCACAACATCTAAGAGACCTCAAGTTCCCAACCTCTTCTATAGAGACTGGTGGCAACCATCCTGAGTTGATCTCCAACAACCTCTGGAGGGCCAGAGGTTGCTCATCCCTGCTCTGTAAGTTGTTTTTCTCCCCTTCTCTTTTACCTTCTCTACTCCCCATGGCCATTTTTCCTATTTCAGCTTTTCCTTATTCTTAAAAGGGAACACACCAATTCATCGATTCCTGTTATGCTGCCCGAACCTTAAATACATCTGCTGTGTTCAAATGAGGCCAAGCTGTCGTGATAAGTGCACAAATGGAATGGTTCTGTACAGCAGACAAAAATAGGCTACCCCATGTTTTCAAGCTTAGGCAAAAATGAGACAAAAGTCCCTTGGCATTTTGAAGGCTGGCTTGACATACCTCAGTTTAAATTTAGGTAATATAATTTGGCAGCACAGGGCAGGAAAGAGGTTATAAAGTTGAGCCAGCATACTTCCAGGGAAAAGTAGGTGTGTATTCCAACTCTGCCATCCACAAAGATTTTGAAACTGGAGGTAAACAAGAACTGACTACAACCATAAGGTTTATCTGTCAGCAACAATCTACTCAAGGTCCTTTGAATCTACACCAGTTTCTCCATTACAGTTGGTTCATGTCTTCATGGATATCAGTTTGCTGCATGAAATACACTACTGTGTTTTATCCCTTCCCTTGTTCTTTTCAGAGACCAATCACCCAAAGGGCTGTACGGAATGGAATGTTTTTAGAACAGCGTTCTTTCCACACCAGTGAAAGGCACCAGCTCCTTCAGATCTCTGTATGGCATTTCCTCTCCCTTTTCACATTTATTTTCAAATTGTTGTTGCTAAGATTCATATCCCTGCCTTCCTCTCAAAGGAGCCCAGTACGGCAAACACACAAAAGTAATAAACAATAAAAACATTTAAAAGCAATTCCAATATGATGCAGACTGGGAAAGGTCTCAGTCTAAAAGGCTTGCTGAAAAAGGAATTATCTTTAACAGGTGCTGAAAAGGAAACCATGGTGGTGCCTAATATTTAATTAAGTTGAATTCCACCCCCGAACCCAAATATTGAAAGAAAATATATTCGTTGACAGGTGCTTGAGAATTTTCTCCTGAAAAGAAAACCAGAAAGCTTCCTCTAAAGCACTAACTTTCTATATGATAGAATTGACCATTTAAAATATAATGAGATTAAATATGTTCACGAGCAGCCATAATCAATTGAACCGTGTTTATTGTTCCTTGAATTCCATGTTAGTTACCTGAATTAGCAATTGGGGTGTGTGTGTGGGTGGGTGGGTGTTTAAATCAAATATAAATTCCAGCTATAAATGAGAGGCTACAAACTAAACCTATACAAATTGCCAGGGTGCATGCATACCCTACCTTTAAAGCACATTTTTCACCTCAAAGAATCCCGGACCCAGTAGCCTGTTAGGGAACAGCACCAGCAGCAATTTTATTATTTATACCCCAGCCACTCTGGGCGGCTCCCAATACATATAAAAACATAATATAACATCAAACATTAAAACTTCCTGGTACAGGGCTGCCTTCAGATGTATTCTCAAAGTTGTGTATCTCCTTGACAAGTGATGAGAGGACATTCCACAGGACAGGTGCCACTACTGAAAAGGCCCTCTGCCTGTAACTTCGCTTGTTGCAGGGAGGGAACCGCCAGAAGGCCCTCGGAGCTGGACCTCAGTGTCCGGGCAGAATGATGGGGGTGGAGACGCTCCTTCAGGTATACTGAGCTGGGCCGTTTAGGGCTTTCAGTATCAGCACCAACACTTTGAATGGTGCTCAGAAAGGTGCCGTGTGTACTCAGCCAAAAACCAACAATGATTCAGGGTGATTGTGAATGGGGAGAGCTGATATTGAAGTGAACTGCTTTTGCACCAGGCTGTGGTGAAACAAAAAAACCACGAGGCTGAACAGTGGTTTTAGGATATGCACTTGCAACTTTACTTTTTCACCAGACCCACTGGACCTTACTTGAAATGTAGGATGCTGTTAGGAAAATGGTATAAAGGTATTCATGAGGTAGGCAACTGTGACAGGTCAGTGGTGGGCTTTTGTCATTCTGGCTGGAGCTCATTTTGTATAAAGATCCCTCCCCAGAGAATTACGATAGTCTGTGAGCAGATAGGGTGTACTGTATATCCTGGCACACCCAGGACAGATGCAGATTGTAAGAAAATCCTATGAAATATCCTCAAAACCCAGGGATAGCCTTAGTAACCCTGCTGCCTAACAAAAGGGAGAATATCCTAGTAAAATATTCTGAAGAATTGCCTTTTCAAACCAAGGAAGCCAAGTGTCAACATATAAACAATTTTATCAGGGAAAAGAAGAAGAAAGGGGAAGGAAAAGGGAAGGCAAGAATCACACAGAGAGACTTACAAAAAATAAATCAATAAAGTCAATCTAACTTAACAAGCTATGTGTTACCTGATTGAGCACAGTCTTAGGTTTCAAAGCATCTGCAAAAGAGAGAGGTTCTGAGAGAGGGCACTTTTGGATTTCTAATTGGATGTAGGAAGAAGACTGATAACATAGCTTCCTATTTTTGTGGGAATCTGAATCCTATAAAAAAACAGCTTCCTGACTAAGGTAGAAGACGGCAGATCCACACTATACATTTAAAACACATGGCTCCCTCCAAGGAATCCTGCGAACTACAATGTAATGGCAATGGAAATAGCTCTTTGAGGGGGAAACTAGAGTTCCCAGGATGCTTTGGGGGAAGTCATGTACTATAAATGTTTAGTGCATATCTGCCCAGAGTGTTGCTTTGTCCAACGGTGGAAAAAAATCTCCATTTCTGATCCCACTGGCCCATTAGATAATTATTTAGAAATCAGATCTACCTCCCTAATGACTCTGACCTTACATTTAAAAAGGCCTAGCAAGCGCTAACTGAAGGCAGCATTGTGCAAAAGAGCTTAACTCCTGGATGTTTATTCAGAAGAAAGGCCTTGGAGAGCTGTTAATTCAGAATTCACTGGAGAGTGTGAAATCCCAGACCCTGTAGGTGGCACTGTTGACTTCATTAGAATATGTACTTCAGGCCTGGGCTTCATAACAATGATAAACTCTCTTCTCCAGCGTTGATAGGAAGCTAGGAAATGAATGGGAAGATGCCGGATCCAAAGCTTCAGAATAATTGTGATAGCATGCACACCTCTGTGTTTGAAAAGCCTCTTCCCCCTCTTTAGCAGGGGGATGTGCAGTCCCCCCACCATGATTTGGACATATGAGTAGGCAGGGGTCCTTCTGCATTGTACTGAGAGGTGGACAGGAAGCTTGAGCCTGCTTGAGACCCAGTGGTCCAGTTCTTCACTTGATGTGGAAGTGGGATCTCTGACCATTCTTCTAGGAGGGGGCAGCCTACATCTTTGTCATGGTTGTCTCTTCTGTGGCCTGGAGGTCTGGGAGGTGACTGCCCCTTTATAAGCAAAATAAGCAGTGACGCTTGTAGAGATGGTGGCATTTTAAAATGGAAGAGGGGAGGACTTAAGAGATTAACTCCCCAATTCAGGAAGCAAAAAGAATTATAAGCTAAGCCAAAACTTTGCCTGTTTGTTCGAACCTGGTCTGCCCCAGGACCAGCCTGGCAGTGCCCCTTCAATCACTCCCTGCTGCTGGCTCTCTTAATTCCCAAGCGTATCCTGATGAGCAGAGACTGGCAGGGCAGGCTGAAGTGGAAGGTGCAGAGTCTCATTCTTACAGAGTCTGGATTCTTAGTAGCCTGCTATAGAGGATCCTGGAAAGTAGAGTTCTCAGTGATTCTCTGCTTCTCCTAGTGAGCCTGTAGCCAATGGTTTCTACCTGCGGGCCACCTACCTTTTTGGTCGCAATTGAAATGCCCCCTGTTTCTTCCTCATCTAACTCAGCAAACGATTTATTTGAAGGCTGCTGCTGGCTGTGTTTGGACTGCACAGAGAACTGAGGAAAGCTGTGGAGCTTGTGGCTACAAATGTCACTTGATAACCTTCTAACCAGTGACACAAGGACAGCAGAAGCACTGAGGATTCTTGCTTGCACAATCCTTGGTGCAGCATGTGTGCGAGAGAGAAAGGGGGTGTGGGGAATCACACCTCTGACTCCACAACGTGTTGATTTGTGCTTTCCGTGCATGGCTATTTTGGGTTCATTATTGGTGCACAACACTGTGGGTGGTGGCAGTGTTGGTCAGCATCGTTGTGCGAGTTGCTGTCGGTGATGCTATTTCTACCAACATTGTTTTGCTTTCCACTTTGCGTACATAGGATGGTGACTAAGATATGCCAGCACTATAGCACTGGCCCATAAATTCACATGGGCTACCTGATGGTGCTGCATCAAGAGCTGATGGTTCCAGCTTGTACTGCAAGCTGTTACCTAATTTGCTTGTATTACTCTTTTGTACACCCCATTAAATTATCGAATAGAAGGCAACTCCCACTTCTTCCCACTACAATTTTTCATCAGAGAAGGTGCCTCCTCATTAGAGCCTGGCAAAAACATAAAACAGATTGGATTAAACTAATTTAACATGAATGCACTAGGGAAGTGGCCAGTTTGAGATTTTTCTTCAGTTGAGCTTGTTAATTGTAGGCTGGCTGAATACAAATAGAGAGATGAAGAATTGCAAGAGGCAGTTGATTGGTTATTCTTGGCTGCCAGCAAATTATTCAAGGAGCAATTGGAGGAAATCCAATTCTCGTTAGCTTACTTTAACTCTTAAGATAAAGGATTACTGGCATAGAGCAAGATATGGTTGAGAAGAACTACAATTGGAGGCATGTATTATCTAAATAAAGCTGAAATTCTCCAAAGATTCTAATCTTTAAGAAAGGGAGAAATCACACAGCCTTGTTAAGGATAAATGAAATTACAGTCATTCAGATTCCTTGTACATGTTAATTGCTGATCACAAAGGAATCAAAAACACTTTGCATAAAATGCATAAATTTACTTTTAATCCCTTTTGTCAGGACCTTTAAAAACACCAAAATATTAAGGTCCTGTGTTTTTTAAAAAAAGGTGTACAATGACTAGGCAATCTGTAAAAAATGCTGTTTTGGAAACATTTAAATTTGCTTTAGAGGCAAACACTGAACTATGACCTGTTCCTACAATACATCTTTTCACTGGAATAATTGTAGCATATGTGAGCTTCATGGGAGTTTTATAAATTATACTGCAATTGTGGAATCTGTCTGTAGATGGCATCCTCTTTTGTTCTTCTGGACATTTTAATGCAGGCACTGAGGGGAGAGAATAAATTGAGTAAAGATGGGGTTTACAGCAGCAGACACAGTACACAAGCTAAGCTCCTTGAGCCTTTTTTTTCTTCACTATTTGCATTGCTAATGAGAGATATAAACTGTTGCAAATTTAAGGGATATCACATTTTTGGCATTTTGTACACAAATGTCCTAAAGTTAAGAACATGCTTCTGATGCTACCGCAGACTAAATCTCAAGACGTTATTCTTTTCTGTAGCTAAGATTGCTACATTCACAAAATAGAAATTGTGTAAATTTAAGACTATAATACACACCCCGATGTCCGGAGGGTGGTAACACAAGAATGGGCCTTTTCTGCAGTGGCTCCCCATTTGTGGAATGTTCTCCCCAAAGAGGTTTGGCTGGCACCTTCATTATACATCTTTAGGCACCAGGCAAAATTGTTTCTCTTCAACCAGGCCTTTGGCTGATTAACATTCTATGTCCTTTTAAATGTGTTTGTTGGGGGGGGGGGGGATTAATGGTATGATGCTGCTGCTGGTGCTGATGCATTTTTATGCTGTGAAATGCCCTGAGATCTTCGGATGAAGGGGAGTATACAAATTTAATAAATATTAATAATAATATAATAAGCATTTTCCTTCAGCTCATATAGTCAAGAGGATTATGAGATATGCAGCACAATCCTATGCATGTTTACTTAGAAGTAAGTCCTTCTGTGTCCAGGGGGGCTGACTTCCAAGGAAACTTGCACAGAGTAGGGTATGTAGTCCAATGTAGTCCTTAACATGCTTAATCTTTAAGGAATACAAACATGATGGGCGTATCAGGATTGTTCCACAGCAAAACCAACACCATTCTATTTAACATCAGCCAACAGTTTAGACAATTCCAAACAGGAATTGTGTTATAGAACAAGTCACACTCAGGCACAAAGAATTAGGCAGTACTTGCAAGGTTCAATTGGTAACCCTCCCTCAAAACATGCCTTGTTACTTATTCCTTAAACACTTGAGTTAAACTTGGCATAGAAATGCATAAGGGAGTGAACAGAAGTAATCTAGGACATCTCTATCACTATCGCTATCTCCATCTCCATCTCTCCCCAGTCTAATAGCCAGTTCATCTTCACAGACAGTTGCTCTGTGAAAGAGAGGCTAGATGAGCTCTCTGATTAGGGATCTGTAACAGAGAATTCCCAGACTTCTAACAAATCCATGATTAATACTAGTCATCTATCATCAGATGACTTGGACTGGCAAACCTTCCCCTTAAATGCATCTGGAATGTTTTCTAGTCTACATGTATGATCATCATTCTAGTTTAAAGTTCAGAGGATAAGGGTCATCAGTACAGAGTCTTCAATGTTGTGGAACAATGGTGTGGTCCATTTATTACTTGCAAATCACTCAATCTTCACATCATCTCATTGCTGCTAGCCAACAAATCTAAAATTAAACATTTTATGGCTAAATTGAAACAAAACAAAGCTACCTGTCTGCATGCACTTGCTGAGTCATCCCCATTTGCTATTCTCCAACAGAATGGCAAATACCTTTCAGTACGTTGACACAGGAATTAATTTGCCCATCACTGAAATGAAGACTTCCCCTTAGGTGAGACGTGGCAACCATTCTATTCTGGCAACCTCCAAAACAATTTACTGAAGCATTTAGGAAGCAAAACAAACTTGCCTAATTAAAACCACAGCAGATCTTGAAATGCAATTATCCCAGTTGCAATTTGGCCAAGATATTGAAATGAATACCTTTTGCCATCAATTCTTAACATAATTATTCCCAAACAGTCTTGCTGAACATATATAGGAACTCAGGATTATAGCCCTAGGTGCCAACCACAAAGCACTTAATCTGAAGCATTTCCACTGACTTCAAATGAATCATACCGGAAGTACAAGAGGTTGGTTTGCAGGCCATCGCTTTAATCTTCTATAAGCGACATTTTTCAATAATCACTACACAAAGAGTGAAGGCAATCCAAAATCCATGACTGGGCAATAACTTTGCTAGGAGCAACCAAAATATCACAAAAGCATGAACGAGTTTTTGAATTTTTCCAAACCCTTTCATCAGGCAATACTGATTGATTTCATTTATATCGCACCTTTTTATACAAGGAGCTCATGAAGGCACACATGGTTCTCCTTCTCCTTATTTAACCCCCACAACAACCCTATGAAGTGGGTTAGGAAGCAAAAAGGATGGGGAAGGGGGAGTGGGGGGAGCAAAGGGTGGGGGTGAGAAAAGTTGGTTTGTTGTTAACATCAGAGGATTACATTTAGTCACAGTCTGAAGATGGAGAAAGATCATAATCAGAACTACAGTAAAGTCAAATAACATTTACATACCTTACTAGGCAGAGAAGATGTCCTTCTTAAATTGTCGTGACCAGAACTGGACACAGTATTCCAGGTGTGGTCAGGCCACAGCAGAATAGAGTGGTATTTTATTTCCCTTGACCAGGACACTATATTTCTGTTGATGCAGCCTATAACAGCATTAGGTTGTTGTTGTTTTTGCTGTTGCATCACACTGTTGGCTTGTGTTAAGCTTGTGGTCTACTAAGCCCCCTAGATCCTTTTCACATGTACTACTGATAAGCCAAGTGTTCCCCATCTTATATTTGTGCATCTGGTTCTTTCTGCCTAAGTGCAGAACTTTACATTTGTCCCTATTGAAATTTGTTTCGATAGTTTGAGCCCAGTTCTCCCATCTGTTAAGGTCATTTTGGATCCTGATGCTGTCTTCTGCGGCATTAGCTACCTCTCCCAGTTTGATTTCATCTGCAAATTTGATAAACATCCCCTCAATTCCTTCGTTTAAGCTGTGTAAAAAGACATTGAACCACAACGAGCCTAGGGCAGAACCCTATGGCACCCCACTTGTCACTGTTTTCCAGGATGATGAGCACTCTTTGGGTTGGGCCAATCAACAAGCTACAAATCCACCTAACAGTTACCTTGACAAGTCCGCAGCATTCCTGATCCACCAGGCTTGTAACTCTATCAAAAAAATGTTGGATTCAAAAGTATTTCCTCACATAACACAAAGTTAAACTATTCCCAAAAAGGGAACTGATGACCGCCAACTTGGATGGCTTTAAAAGAGAATTAGACAAATTCATGGAGAAGACTACCAATGGCTATTAATACTGATGCTATGTTCTACCTCTACTGTCAGACGCAGTCCACCTCTGAACACCTTCAGTTGCTGGAAGCTGTAGGAGGGAAGAATGCTATTGTGCTTGGCTCCTGATTGTGGGCTTATTCACGGGCATCTGGTTGGCCACTGTGAGACCAGGATGTTTGGCTAGGTCACTGGCCTGATACATCAGGCTTGCATTATGTTCTGATGTTGTCCTATCCAGCATGACCAAAGGACAGGAATGATAGGTGTTGTAGTCCAAAAATATCTGAGGGGCACCATGTTCACTACTATGTTCACCAAAGGGTTTCTAAAAGCCATTTAGCTCACGTATACAAACAGCAGTGCAGAATTCATCTCAGCATATGCTTGAAAGCTGCCATGATGAGCTTCTCTGTCTTCTGTCACATGGAAAATGGGGCAAGCTTGTTTTCTCCTGCTCTGGAGGGTAGGACTCAAACCAATGGCTTCCGAGTAAATATCAGGAAGAACTTTCTGGCAGTAAGAGTTGTTAGACAGTGGAACGGTCTCCCCTCTCCTTCCTTGGAGGTTATCTGTCATGGATGTTATAGTTGGGTTCCTTACATGAGGTTAAGGAGGGCGGCTGCAAAAGGCATTGGGGTTATTTTGTGTTGATGGCACCGAAAGCGGCGGTAGGTGGTTGCTGCCTCTAAAATACAACTCAACAACTTTGTCTCAAAAAGGTGGGAGTTCCTGCTTCCAACTCTGTTCTATTAACTGCTGGAGGGCCACCACCTTGTTCTGCACGTTTAGAAGCTCACCTTAGATGCGATTTCTTACATAAATAAATTGTGTAAAAATGCAGAAGAGGAGGTGAGAACCAATCAAAAGATATGGTGCTGAACAAAACAGGGTGGGTGGAAGATAGTGTTTATGCCTGTGAAGTTCATAAACATAAATAAGCAGTGTTCGTGTCTGTATTTTTAGGGCAGTCTTCTTGTATTACTTCAAGCTGTTTTGATTAAGCTATAAAACAAAGAGAAACAGTGGAATACAAAGCCAAGAGAGTATAAACGAAGCTGAAAACAGATTGTCATTGCAAGGCTTCAGATCAGTCTCATAAATAAGCCCCACAGGAACAGAGGATGCTGCATTAAACTGAGGCAGATTATTGATCTACCCAGCTCAGTATTATCTATACTGACTGACAGCAGCTCCCTAGGGTTTCAGGCAGGGTTGTCCCCAAACCGTAGCTAGAGATGCTGAGGATTTAACCTGGGACCTTCTGCATGTAAAGCAGATGATCTACTGCTGAGATACAGCCCTCCATGCTAAAGTCACTAGCTTGTATAAAAGGCCTACAGTATATGCCTGCTGGTGGGCTGACAGAAGAAAGATGGAGACCTGCATTTCTGTGCTGAATATGGAGGAGGGGGCTTCCCTCCTCTAGGGGACCACTCAGATTCTCTACTCAGCACAGGGGAGGGATGGAGCACTCCACCCCTTCTCTACCAGTCTGCTAAAAGCTACCAGCCTAGTACTTAAATACAAGACTGATAAAATATACGCACTCATAGGCTCGTTTTATTACAGGGCAATCTTTAAGTATTTCATAGCAAACTGTCAAACAAGTCCAGCTGCCTGTTCAGGTTCAGATAGCCCCATTTGTACTGGTCCTGTAACTTACAAAGGCACATGCTCCATTTTTCCATGGACATGAATTTTGCATACAGTCAGACTGCATGATGGGTTCCGTAGTCTTCTGTTAGCGTGTTCTTTCAGCATTTACATTACCGCACACAGTGCAACTGTGCACACTGTCCAAATGCACAAAAATCGCAAGGAGAACAGCCCACTTTAATCTTTGACACAAGGGAAACGACTCTATAAAAGCTGCTTGGAGCTTTCTACCACCCAGGGAAGGAAGTATAAAACAACGTGAAGCATACTCCTTTTGACAAATCTTATGCTGAATGAGATGAGTTTACAAAAAGACTGATTTCCTATGTCATGAAAGCACGAACCCTTCTGTTCACAAAGATCTGGGTAAGGAAAAGGCAAATGTTCCAAAAAAGAAGAAAAAAGCTAATTTCAGCAAGAACTTGTGAGACAAACAGCTTGCATCTGTAGTATGCTAAAGAATTAAAAGCTCCCATGGATTCAAGGTACCATCTGCAAAGGCAAGGCCCCCTTCAGGGTTGAGGGTTTTTCAGTCAGATTATTTTCAAGATGTCCCATGGCAAACATCTGGTGTGGGCCCTGGAAGCGTCTTGAGCTACGTGGTGGTGCCAGGGCTCTACAGAGAATAGTGTCCACTGAGTCTCTGCAGGAAGAGAAGGTCTGTAGCCCAATGGTAAGACATATGCCTTGCATGCAGAAGGGCCCAAGTTCAATCCCCAGAATCTCCAGATTTGAAATCCTAGAGAGCCACAGTCCATCAGTGTGGAGAATAATAAGCTCTATTAGCCAACGGTCTGAATATAAGGCAGTTACACGCATTCCCAGAATTCACTGCTCCAGCCACACCCGCAATCAGGCTTCACTGATCAGGGGAGGTCTACCTACAAGTTTGGGGAGCTTTCTAGATCTCCGGGAGAGAGGTTTTCTCTTCCAAATCCCTGCACAAGCTGAACTTGGCCTACATTGGCTCATTTGAACACACTTCAACACTCACTACATTTGAACACACTTGCCACTTACTCTTCCAGTCATACTGGAAAATGGTGCCATGGCTGCAGCCTCAAGCTCAGCGGCGAGAGGAGGGTAAGCTGGCTGAATCTGGGGATGTTGTACCACTGGCTGAGAAATTGGGCTGGGTTCCTGAGGCTAGTGATAAATGGCCTCACATTTTCCTGAGCTCAGTTTGAGGAGTCGAGTCCCTTCCATGCTACCATGCGTGTCCAATGAAAGACGGAGCATGCCAGGTAAGGGCTACAGAAAAAAAGGAGAAGTGCTCACCCTCAGGGTTCTCCCTTTAAGGATTCACATACTTCCAGCAGTGGGGCGGAGTTGTAGGCAGGGCTGGACAGGATGAAGAAACTCATAAGCCCTCAGTCCACCTCCTGCCGCTTGTCAAAGTGAGCTGCTTATTAGGAGCTTTATATTGTTTTGTTTGGTGGATGTCTGCTGCAAAAGGGTCTGAATAATGGGCGAATCACAGATGGTCAGAATAGAAGCATGGAGGAAAGAAGTCTTGGCTAAGTTGTTTGGAGACAAGGCTATCTCAGTCGGAGCTCTGCTTACAGGTGAGGAAACTGAAATTAGGTATCTGTGAAGGATGAAGCCAAAGCAGCTTCAGTTCAGTGGAAGGTAGCCAATCACAAGGGAAGGCAAAGCATTTTAACAGATTCCCAAATCTAATTGGCATCACTTAGGCTAAGAACAACAAAGCAAAGAGGGAGGCTGTTTGCCAGAGAATTACGTGAAGCTATGTGTGAGGGGAAGAAAAGAGGGGAAAGCGTGCTTCCAATTTTAATTCTGGGGGTGGATGGCATATACTTCAAGTATCTGAAGTCTGTGAAAATGTTCAGAGTTGTTAAAACAAAAAGAAATTGTGAAGTGCTCCAGAAGGACCTCTCCAAACTGAGTAAATGGGTGGCAAAATGCAAATGCAGTTCAGTGTAAACCAACATAAAGTGATGCATATTAGGCAAAAAAATATACTTTCACATATATACTCATGGGGTCTGAAATTGATTGACTGACCAGTGAATGACCAGGAATGAGACCTTGGGGTCATAGTAGAAAGCTTGATCAAGATGGTAACCCAGTGTTCTAAAATATTACCCGTTCTGTGCATTAACTTTTTTGGAGTGGAGATGAGATGTTACAATGAGGTTGCATTTGCACCACACCCATTAAATCTCCTCTCTGGTCATATCACAACTTTTTCCAAATGAGCGACCTTCATTCAAACTTGTCCCATGTGCATTCACAGCTAGGTCCTGATCCTCTACCATGTGAGCTTACAGTACATATTCCCCCCTCAAATGGAGAAAGCTTCAAATATTCTTTCATTATTTGTACAACGACCTTTCCCATGAAATGAGATGTGGCTTGTGCAATGGTGTGTGTGTTGCAGGAAATCCAAATTAGCAACACAGAGACACTGTGATTAGATGCACCAATAAACTATAATTCTGTGAATAAGCCCAGGTGAGCCTTGGGCTTGCATGCTTCTCCTCAAGGCAAGCAAGTTAAGGGAAGGGGGCAGGATCCATAGGGCCAGCAGATCCAGCCTCCTTAGAGCCACTTCCTCAACACCCATCCCACATGCTGCCTCTACAGCGGCCTCTTGGCGAATAGAAGGTGTTGCTATCTTCTCCCACCCTTGTTCCCCTGTGTAAATCTTTATTCCTCACTTGTTCCCAATGCAGAACTTCACTCACTCCTTCTTCCCTGCCCTGGAGGGGGTGCCATTTTGTGGTCCTCCTCCTCCTCTGGTACAGCTGTGAAGAAGAGATCAAAGCTTTTACTTCTATTTCTACTAACCGCAGGTTAGCATGATAGTCTGGACCTGGACAAATGGTGTACTGAAGTTTTAACTATGGTGTACAGAAACAAATCAACTTCCAGCTATGGTTTATAAGGCTAGCTAGTTTCAGCAAATCTTAGTTAAAATGAACCACTCTCTTGTATTCAGACATAATACTAAATGGTGCTTAATTAAGAACAGAAGCAAATCTGCTCTGGGTGGATATGGAAAGTGTCCTGTTGTCTCAATGCATCCAATAGAATGCATCCTATAGAAGATGTTGCTTTCACTGCAGCATTTTAAAGCACTATTAAGCAGCAGCTGGCGCAAAATACAGCTGCTGGCGTCTTAGTGGGATACTGAACTTTACAAATATTATGCCAGTCTTGAAAGATCTGCACTAGCTGCCTATTAGCTAACAAACAAGGGTCAAGATTTTGCTGTTGACATTTAAAGCTCTAAGGAAACCAGGATACCGAGAAAACTGCTTCCCCTAGCACAGACCAAGCCAATCTTTAAGACATTTTGAGCAGACGGATTTCTACTTCGTGGTAATGTGGAAAAGGGCCTTCTCGGTGATTGCATCCACCTTCTGGAATTTCCTCCCTCGTGTTCCTGGTGTGACAGAGGCAGTAATGACCTTTAAAAACCACTTTACAACTTCTGTGTTTACCCAAGCTCTACCAGACTCTGACCCTTCTTTTCTGTTTTGCTTTGTACACTGCTCAGTTTTAATTGTGATATACAGTTGTGTTTTGTTTTCATCTCATTTTTAGGAAGTGATACTGAACGTTGTTGTATTAATTTTTTAATACAACAGCATAATTATTTAAAATAAACAGGATAATTTTACAGCATAATTTTAAAAGCAAAACAAATAAACACCTCTGATGTTCAAACTACACATGGATTTTGGGACTGGTTTTGCTTTTAGGGAAGCACAATCTTTGGCAGTTCCATAGCCTGCTCTACTGCTAAAGGGTAAGGTACTTCTGAACAAATCAATATAATGATTCCATAGTACCACTTCCTCACAAAGCATTTTTTTAAAAATAGCAGTCAGCAAAGGACAAACATTCAGCTATTCAGTGCTACCAGCTAAAGCAACAGATAAGTGACAGCTTAAAAACACACACACTACTTTTTTAAAAGCAAATTCAAGGATTCTCTACAGGGATTAACCTTGATGGTAAATTAAAACTACTACCACTACTACTACTACTATGTGGAGGGAGGGTTGCCAAACTCCCGATATATTTCATTCTTTGAAACCTCCTAAAAATCGCCATCTTACAGAACTTGAAACGAAGACTACAATCCCTGCTAGCTTTAGCACAGATGATGCAGCTGAATTTTCATTTTTTTAAAAGCTTCCTAGTTTAGCACCAAATTATAAATTTCTATTTTTCACTTTTTGAAATGGATTATGCAGACACTATTGCCATTACTTTGAGTTGTAGTCAACTCACTTTTACTCAGAGTAGGCCCACTGAAATTAATGGCTGTAACCAGGGCTCCCCCCCCCCCAGGTAGAACTCACCAGAACTCAGCAACGCCAACTCTCAGGTAGGTGCCATTGCCATTCTAAGAGAACAAGGGTGGTGTTCATGGTGAGTTCCAGCACATCTTTTTCTAGAAAAATAGTATTGGCTGGAACTAACTTAAGTTCATTAATTTCAATAGCTCTACTATTGAATCTGGTTGAATAAAACTCTTTATTTTTGGAAACTTCCAACTTTTGTTGTCATTCTGCAAGTCCTTCCACCCTAGAATCCCTGAAATCAGTTGTAGTGGCTGGATATCCCAAGATCAATGGCTGTTTCCCTTCTGATTTACAAAATGTATGTGTTTATTACATGTAAATGAAAATCTTTCCGTTTTCCCCCTTACTATTGCTATGTCACCAACACACACTGTAATATCAGTAGTTCTACTAACATGCAGTACTAGTTTTTTGGTACAGGGAAAAAACAGGCTAGATGGCAGAAATACGTCCAAAATGTAAGGAGCTTCACAATACATTTTCACTTTTCTGACTTAAGCAATTAGAGGTTCAAAGATGCACAGCTATCGGCTAGGTGCATTTCTACTCATTAGCTGATTCTACATAATGAAGTGCTAATTAGAGAAAGTGCTCTCTCCATTTCCCTCTCCCGTTAATAGTCTCAGTGTGGCCTTTATGGACAATTTCCTTTCTAGTTATTGAGAGCAGATGGTCAGTTGACACTGTGACATTTCTGTGGGCTTGCTGGGAGAAAGAAATTAAAGATTAGAGGGGATTTTGGTAAATTTAGTATGCAAAACTTTCTTCTATATAAGTAAGCTGTGGGTCCTTTCTTACTGATACTCCCCAATGGGGGGGAAATATTTCCCTGGGCTGACAATGCATAATCATTATGAATGAATAAAACTTGTCCCTTCATTTTGGGAATATTTCATGCAACTCACAGGAAGATGATAATATCAGTGTTATGTACAGTAATAGATATGCATCATGTATACATCTTCAAATAATTGTTGCACATAGCACATATATTATCGTCTTCATTCTAGTTTAATTGTGTTTTCCTAACCACTACAACAAATCAGAAACACTGTGGCGCATCATGTATGCAAACAATATAATTGCACATGACCTTGCACACTGCCACACACTCCTGCAAATTTGATGACAATATTGCAAATCTTTTTACTTTTCCATTACCAGCAACAAGACTGAATATCTTCATTTTTTACAGATGAACATCCATACAGTTGTTTTGAATACAAGTGATACCTTTAGTAGACTTGATCCATCTTTGGTTTTCTGTAAATACTTGATTTTGCAGTGTGGATTATGTACCCCCATAGAAATTAAGGATTAACACACTTTCTACATTTGACATAAGCAAAAGTATTTTTTAATGTCTGTGGATGCCCTCTCTGCTCTTCAGCCCTAGACTTCCACTTGGAAGGAGATGTGGGAATTCTTACACAGAAGGATGTGGTAAGTGATGTGCTCTTGGTGCCAAATCACTGGGAAGAGAAAGATAAGCCCTGTGGACTGATCCTGTCCCCCCCCCCCCATGACACACATTCTCAACTGTTGAGGAACTGTGTGTCAGGTTCATGTGGGTCACTCTCCCTGGTTGTGTGTCCTATTGTGAACTTTTTAGGAGAACTGAATTTCCCCTAGGTCCTGAGAAATGTAACATTAACAACAAGGTTTGTTCTTGAATTACCACTCATGGTCTAAGACAAACCACAAAGCTGTGTTTGCTTGGAACAAACACTAAGTCAAGCAGTGACTTAGCTTTCAGTAGCATCAAGGACTGGGCAGAGGAGGAATGGTGGACACCGCCTCCCCATCCTGACCCTCCCAGAGAGGAGGAAGAGGAAGGCAGTATAGATTCACAACAGGGGTTTGAGGGAGGTCACAGCTCAGAGGCAGATGAGAGGAAAAGCTAGGAAATCATTGGACAGCTGGAACAACATGCAGCTGACACATTGTCATTAGAAAGCATTCCAGACTCTCCATCTCCCAGAACCCGGCGAGCCTTAAAAGTAGGCGAGCAAAGAGCTCAAAGACAAAGGGCATGTAACAGCACCTGTAGAAGAGACAATGAGAATGACAAAGGAGGAAGTGGGAGAGATGGGGGGTGGAGATTCACTTGGGACAACACCATTATCCAAGAGGCTGGGTTCTATAGCCTCTCTCTGTAAGATTGAAATAAAGAAGGACAGTAAGAAACTTTTCCTTGTCTTTGTGACTTTCCTGGGCAACCAGCCGGGAGCCACTGACAGCATCCTGACATACAGTAGTATGGCAGTCACGGTAGTGAAGCAGACACCATTTTCTAAATGTCCACCAGTATGCTTCGTTGCTTACCATAGTTTGGCTTAGCATTCTGTGTGATGCTTCTGCTGTCAAAAACATAAGGGACATATTATATTTGACAGGCATAGATATCCTCCTGTGAGAGATTCCTGTGCTTCTATTGCCTCCGTTGAAGTAAATTGTATAAATGCTTTAAGAACAAGAACAGCTTCCACATCAACCTGTGCTCAGTGAGTCTCAATATCCGTTTTATACACAACATTGGTATGAGGCTCACTTGCAGGCGTGACCCCGTTTCTGAGAAACTGTACGTTGTGATTTGACCCTTAGCAGAGAAGAATGACAGGCTGGGGACAGAGTGCAACAGAGCTGAGACACCAACAAACTACAGAAAGCCGCTGAAGTAACAGTGTCAGAGAGGCCTTGTTAATCCTGGAAAACTATGAAAGGAAAACAGAACCGAATGCCAGAAAACTTCTTGGCATCTCTGCAAGACCTCTTTATATACAAAGAACATATGGGCAGAGTTCAAGCTGTTGATTGATAGCTACTGCACTTTTTAAATATGTTTAATTTTGCTGTTCTTATATTTTAAAGGAAAAGTGTAATCTTTCACTAACTGGCTTCTACTTAAGCTTTGTAGCTTAAAGACTGTATATGAAAACAGATGAATATCAAAAGGCAGTGCTTAATAAGTTTCAATATGCTCTCGATTGTTTTTAAATATTTTTAGATTTCTGAACTTTTAAAAAATGTTCTAAATAGGTTGTTATTTAGTTTTATTTAGTGTTTATTTAGTTTCAACTGTACTGTTTTACTACTTTGTTGATGGCCACCCTGGGCTCCTTTGGGAGGAAAAGTGGGACAGAAGTTTATTATCGTCATCAATCAACAGACTCCATTGCTATGTGAGCCAGGCCATAATGAACAGTTAATTTCTAAAGATGTGAGGATTGGTTTATTGACCCCACAGTTCTAGAAGAAAGAGGATGAAATTTAGGCCCACAAATGAAAGAAACCAGCATGCCAGTGGTTGCATTAGTCCTTTTCTAAGCTACTGAATTTGGCAGTTGAGAATAAATTCACGTGACTAATTGATATTCATTGGCTAGAAAAGCCTTACTTAAAATGTAGAAAATAGGTTTAAAAAAACACTGGGGTGGAAACATGATTTGAACTAACTTCATAAATTTCATTGTCTGTTCTACTTAATCTTGCGTCATGAGAGAGCCTGTTTTATAGCACTATGAGTTTCTTCAGGATTAAATATTGCTGCTTTAAAAACAACAATTCCTTGCAACAAAGTGAGATAATCACTGGTCAGGTGCAAGTAAAAGGAACCACTGAGAGTAAGTCAAGTCCTGTGTGGTTCTTTTAAAAAATTGAGCAGTTAGCCATTTTTTCTTTGTAGTTCTGACCTCACCTATATTCTATTAGATAAGGGTGTATAATTTAGGCTTGCCTGTAGTAGAATAACACAGTATTATGGTTTAACATGGTGAGCACTGTGTGTTCAAATTTCAAACTAATTCTTCCAATCTGTTTAGTGGAACAATTTCCTGTTGATTTCATCTGTTACTTTCTATTGTATTAAAAACTTTTTCCTTTTCTTTGTTCTACCTTTCACTTTCATTAAGTGCTCCTTTCTTCTGAATTGCAAGTTTTCACTTGTTTGATTGACTTAGAACTTGACAGCAAATGTTCCTGCCTTGAGAAACAGATTTGCACTTGGCCGAAAGAAGAAATGGTGAGTGGGATGTTTTCACAGCTACCAAAAGCTGTCATGTAGGAGGCTGGTGGTTTTTCTGATGAGAAGGTGGAATATTTCCTAAAATATGAAAGGTAATTGGGAGAGGTCCCTTAAAGAATGGATGAAGGGGTGGTGGTGTTCAAACGATCCAATACACGCAGAGTCACAAACCTATCACAAAATATATTGCTTATTTTGACAGTTTCCAGAAGATGCTGAATTACAAGCCTTCAACATGTAAGCTGAAATCTGAAAACTTGGTAATATTTATGAATCAGTACAAATGTTTATGGAGTTCAATTTCATGTCATGTAACGGGCAAGATTCTTCCAGTTAGTACCGTTTATTTTAAATTGTATACCCTGCTTTTTGAGGAACCTCTTTCAGAAAGCAGCTTACAATCTCCAGTAACAACCAGTTCCACGTTTTCTCAGTGAAATAAATCAATTTACCATACAGACAAAGCATGAAAAACAAAACATTCATATGGACACATTTCCCCCCCAAATATTTGCTTACCTGGAGACATGACTGCAAACTCTGGATAGGGTCTTCAGACCATTTGAATATCTGGGGCCTAGACATATGAATGGTCTATAGAGGAGGTCATACTAAATAAGACTGAGAAGACCTTATCCTAAGAGTATAAGCCTACAGGTGTGTATTAGTTAGCATGCAGAACTCCACTCAGCTGACACCACCAACCCTGATTAATAGGATTTTCTTTTCTTTTCTTTTGGAAGCACAGAGAGACAAAGGCTTCAAGAAATGCAGGCAATTTAGAAAAGAAACCAAATGTAGCTTTTCTTCTCTGGCTCCGAACTGTTGGTACTTTGCTGACCCAGTACTAAACCTTACTAAAGTCAGCATCTACACAAGCACATCTGGACATGCAACATGATAGAAGCCATCTCTCTAGAGCAGGCATGGCCAAACTTGGCCCTCCAGATGTTTTGGGACTACAACTCCCATCATCCCTAGCTAACAGGACCAGTGGTCAGGGATGATGGGAATTGTAGTCCCAACACATCTGGAGGGCCACGTTTGGCCATGCCTGCTCTAGAGTAAGCGATTTCTCTTCTCCCGCCCAAATATATATATAGAGAAAAACTATTTCTCCCAGAAGGGGACTTTGGGAGGTGACCTCTTTTTTTTTTTTTTTTTGCAAGGGATAGTCTTGGCCCATCAGGTTTAGTGGTACTTGTAGATTTTGTTGGGAATCTGGTATGAGATGGCCATGCAGTGGAAGTTGCTCCCGGCACCAGTCACCACATAGCAGCAGCAGGTCCAAATAGCTTTTTGCTGCAGAAGATAAGGCTCAGTAAAACAGTTCTGGACATAGATATATACAGCTTGTAGGATTTGAAGATACAGATATCTACAGATCCATACTAGAACAATGTAACTCCATTGCCCCAAATAAACTCCAGCAATTCAAGACATAACACAGACTCTGACTCACACTGATGAACACAATTGAGCTGACATACATTAATCACAGATATAGTCAGGGACACTGGGCTGGGTGATCTTGCACCTGCAATTAGCTCATCCATGGGGTGATTTAGGGTCATGAAAGAAATCAACCCCTTCCCATGTCCAGTTACTCCAACAGATTTGGTTCTGGCCAATCGGGAAGCTAGCTTTAAACCTGGCCTTTCTTAATGTTTTGTTAACTGCTGAAGGTGCAAAGAGGCATGTAAGAAGACTACCACCAATAAGTGCCCTGGTGTCCCTTAACACCCCAGTTTAACAAGACATGTTTATGACTTGTTAACACATCAGACTGGCAAGAAGTGTGGCTGAGACAATAGGTGTGAAACTCTATCTGGGCTACACCTGCTGTTTCCTGGAATGTGACTCAGCAGTCTGTTCTGATGGCAAACTTGGGGTCAATCTAAACTGCTAGATTGGCGTATTCAACTATATCCAAAATGGAGCCTATCCATCATACCCATAATACATCCTGAAATTTGGTGCCAAAGCATCTAATACAGTTTTCCCCACATCTTTGCCTCCAAATCTCTGAGAAAGGCTAACCAGTAAACTGAGATGTGATGATATTTATTCCATTAGTTATGAGTGAGCATGAATATGCTATTATGCTAGTAGACATCTTTGGTGACGACTTCCAGGCCATTTGAAATGACGGCTGTTACTGATGGATGCTGGAGTCAAATAAGATTTGGTAGGATACCGCATTGGATCTCTCTGGTTTAGACCTTTCCTTTTTCCTTCCACAGAGGGTCCAAAGATAGGTTATAGGTTATAAAAACAGAAAAACAACAAAATACCAATCCCAAAATCAGTAATCCATACGGGGAAGACACCGACAACATCACTTAAAAAAAATAAAAATCAAAGGCCAGGGTAAAGAGATGCATTTTTAGGAACCAGTGGAAAGTGTAATAGATTGTGCCAAACACACGTCTCTGAGAAGGGAGTTCCATATTCTTGGGGCTACCACCGAGAAAGCCCTCTAACAAGCCAATGTCACACTCCACCCCCCAAACCTGAGTGCAGCGGAAAGAAAAGGGGCTTCTCTTTTGAAACGAAGGCTGTTAAGTCTTAAAACACTAATACCGTACAAAGCTTTATGCAAAAAAACTCTCCAAATACAGTTTATATAGTTTTCACAAACATTGTTTTGCTGGGTATCTGCCTTGAATGAAGCATTGCTCATTTTCTGAAATTTGATTAGCTCTCCAGGAAATCAGTGTTCCAAAATTAGGACAGTTGTGCCTGGCCTGGGGGATGGAGGAGGAAAGGGAGCCTGCAATTTAGATATGAAATTGCCTGGCGATGAGCAAGACCATTGGCTCATCTGGCCTAATGCTGCGTGCTCTGACTTTGTGGCAGTCCCAAGCATGGGTCCTCCCCAGCCTTGTTACATGAAGTTCCTTTGGACAAGGAGATGTTGGGAGCAGAACCTGGACTCTGCTACATGGTATGTGCTCTCCCACCAAGCCATGGCTTCTCCCCAACTTCACATGAATGCAGTTTAGACACAAAGCTCTTTCTGATATGGCTTCCGTTAAAGGGGTTAACATCAGCTGAGTTTTAAAATCCAGAAACCTCTTTTCTGTTTTGAGTGCTGCCTTGGGATGGATTGAAATTCTCAGCATTGCGCAGCTCCTGCTCCATATTCTTCTTGCACCTCCTCAGTACATGACGAGACAGCTTCTCTGTAACCTCTGCATCACTCATGTCTCCACCTCCTTTCCGTGCTGCTCAGATTTCTGCCACAAGCGGTTCACCGTGAGGAAAAGCACACTTCCTAGTTATATCTGGTATACTGAAAAGGGCTAACGTACTTCTTTGCTGAAGGCCAGCCTAAATCAGGCTCCAGTTGTTCTGGTCTACAATGGGTGGGGCTGGTGTGAGTTGTGGTCCAAAATATCTGGAAGTCACCCCTTGGGGGAGGCAGCTCTAGACTGTGGACCCAGTGGTTTTGTTTGTTACTATGTTGTGTATTTCTGTGTTTTTATACTGCAAACAGCCTTGTGATCCGCGGATGATGGGTAGTATAGAAATTTAATAAATCCAAATAATATTAGCCAGGAGTAGATAAATTGCAACTGCATTTCCCCCCACAGCTGTAAATGTCCCATATGATGGGAGTTTTCAATACGGCAATCTTACCACTGAGATACATAGAAAAGTAGCTAAAAGAGGAACACACTATATCTGCATCAAGTCTAATTCTAAAAAGAATTGTCTTCAGCACAAGTACTTCCATGCAGCTTTTAAAAGAAAATCAGGGGAAGGTGGCAGCAATCTACATACAGAAGCAGTCAAACACATAATAAAGGGGGGTGGGAGGGGAAAAAACCACACACCCAAGGCTGTATCTTGGAGTGTATCTAAATGCGTTTATGCCAACCCTCAAAAGAAGGGCAGGAAAAAATCATTTTGTAGCTTGGAGCAAACTGGAGTTATGCGTTTGCATGTATTTCATCATCGGATTATTTAATGTCTTCTGTTTCTTAGGATGACTCTATAATTCATCAGCTGCCTTAGGAGACCTATAATAAAGTGATGCTTGTCCTGCTTCCTCTATTTTTATAACTCTTTGCAGGGAATCTCTGAATTCTAATGCAAAACAAGGTACTGAAGTCTGGCTGGAAGCAGGTATTCCTATTTCTCTGTTTTGCTCCCAAACTCATAATATTTAAATGCTGTTAGGATGCTGAACAGCCTTAATTAAAAATAAATATATCTTTAGGGTGAAGAGTCAGATCAAAGAATCAAAATACTACGACTACTGTTATATTCAGATTGGTCGGAATAACTCTGGAACGTTGGTGATAAATTATCATAATAAAATCTTATTAGGCAACCGCAGCAGTCATAGCTAAGTGCACAGGTAGCCTCAACAACTGAAAAGGGCAGGTAACTGCTGGCTGACATTATGTGTAATGGCAAGATAATTTCAGGGCAATTTTCAGTGAAAAGAGTAGTAAAAGTATACTGCAGCTTCCTTGATGCTACATGATTCAAATTCATGATTATACCCCGCCCTCCCCAGCCAAGGCCGGGCTCAGGGCGGCTAACAAGCAATAATAAAAACAAGTTGAATGAATACAACTTAAAAACAAGATTAAAATATAACATTAAAATATTGAAACGTTAAAATATTAAAATGCAGCCTCATCACAGGAGGAGAAAGGAAAAAGAAAAAAGAAAGAGGGGGTGGGAATCAAATTGGCTCCAAGCCAAAGGCCAGGTGGAACAACTCTGTCTTACAGGCCCTGCAGAAAGAAATCAGATCCTGCAGGGCCCTGGTCTCATGAGGCAGAGCGTTCCACCAGGCCGGAGCCAGTGCTGAGAAGGCCCTGGCTCTGGTTGAGGCTAATCTAACTTCCTTAGGGCCCGGGACCACTAGGGTGTTGCTATTTATGGACCTTGAGGCTCTCCGTGGGGCATACCGGGAGAGGCGGTCCCGTAGGTACGAGGGTCTTAGGCCGTGAAGGGCTTTAAAGGTCAGCCACAGCTTCCAAGCATCTGGTCAGTGTGTCCAAGGCAGAGTCGGTGTGGCCATCCATTACTGTTTATTGTGTCATCATACTGCACAATAAATATTTTTATTGACATGAGCAAAACCACTAAGGTAATAAGAGATAGAGTTCTTGCTTTGGAAACTTTTAAAACTTATTCAACAAAATTTGTATGCCACGTAACTGTAAATGACTTTGCTGTT
This sequence comes from Podarcis pityusensis, assembly GCF_964106645.2. Classification (NCBI taxonomy): domain Eukaryota; kingdom Metazoa; phylum Chordata; class Lepidosauria; order Squamata; family Lacertidae; genus Podarcis; species Podarcis pityusensis. The sequence goes on from NC_138028.1 coordinate 46,440,013, forward strand.
AATTTTGTAAAATGGAAGAAATAACCTTGCAACTCACTTTTTTTTTTACAATCAAGTACAGTGGTACCTCAGGTTAAGTACTTAATTCGTTCCGGAGGTCTGTTCTTAACCTGAAATTGTTGTTAACCGGAAGCACCACTTTAGCTAATGGGGCCTCCCGCAGCACAATTTCTGTTCTCATCTTGAAGCAAAGTTCTTAACCCGAGGTAATATTTCTGGGTTAGCAGTCTGTAACCTGAAGCGTATGTAACCCGAGGTACCACTGTATATAAATTTTATGAAATAAAACAAAATAAAACCTCTAAGCAGTTTACAAATACTTGTATCTAATGTAGCACTATGTAAGGCTCCTGTCACAACAAGAACTTCTACTTGAGCAACAGAACATTCCCCACTCCACACACTCCAAATCTGTTCTGTGCAGAAGAAATCCTTGCTCTGACAAGACATAGGAGCCAGATAAAATAAAATAAAATATACATTAAAATTGTTAATAAAAATGATGGTAAAGGCAAGTTGTTGGGTTTTTTTAAAAAAAAGCAAAATGAATAACACCAACAGTTAAAAGTATACATTTATTTATTTATTAGATTTGTATACAACCCTTCATTGGAAGATCTCAGGGCTGTTCACAGCCTAAAAATACAACATAAAAAACCACAATACATAATGAAAATAAGAATGAAAACAAAACAAACAAATAACCCCACCTCCCACAAAATAATCAACCAAAGGCCTGGTTGAAGAGGGATGTTTTTGCCTGGCACCCAAAAGTGTATAATGAAGGCACCAGGTGAGCCTCCCTAGGTGAGCTAAAATGACTGATTAACGTGCACATCTTTACACATCTGGGCAGAAAAGTTTTCATCAGGCTCCAAAAAGAATACTGAAAAGCACCTGCCTAATGTCAAGGGGCGGAAAGTTCCAGACTGTAGGAGCCTCATGTAGCATATCGAGTTAATGCCATGTTCTTCCAAAAGCAGTGTGTAATTTGGTACAACACTTGGGTGGTTCAGAGTGGACCATTTTCCTCCTCGCACAGCTGCACCTGCTGCTGTGTGGGGAAATTCTTCTTCCTCTTTGGCAGACTGATGCAGACAGCCACGCTGCCCTAGGAAGAAGCTGCTCCCCACAGGGGAGTTTACCTTGTCTCCCTGTCTCTGACCATCCCTGTTCTCTTGAGCCAAAGTCTTCCAAATGTGGAAATTGGAAAGACATTCAAAGCACCAAATCCCTTGACTCAGCTACTGCTAATGTGGAGAAATGGCTGTAATTTAAAGTCTGGACCCAAAACAAGATTTTGCAGTAAAACCCACAGCGCATTAATGGCCAGAATTCTTAAACGTTTGAAAACCTCTGCAAATGGCCAGTAAGTACTTCAGTACTGAGGTCCTTAAAGCAGGAGCTCATTTTTTATACTTTTCTTAAAAGAAGGAACAACAGCTCCAAACAGTTTTTCAGTAAAGGTTACCATCATTTATTATTTATAAAAGTGTAATATTACCGAACAGATATAAAAAGAACAGGTCCCTGGACACAGGCTCTAACATGAAGCTTTTGGGGAACGATAGAATGGGACACTGGTCTTCCAGCCTGCTTAAGGATGAGACCAGATTTTAAAACTACCCTGCAAGAAGGCAGAAAACTTGTATTGTCTGTATTTTTAAAAGGGGGAGGTCAAAGAAAGGGAGTCATTCTGTCTCAAAACCTCTCACCCTAGAAGGGTAAGCTTGAGGCTAAAATCCTCCATACGTAAAGGTAAAGGGACCCCTGACCATTAGGTCCAGTCGTGGCCGACTCTGGGGTTGCGGTGCTCATCTCGCTTTATTGGCTTCCGGGTCATGTGGCCAGCATGACTAAGCCACTTCTGGCGAACCAGAGCAGTGCACAGAAACGCCATTTACCTTTCCGCCGGAGCGGTACCTATTTATCTACTTGCACTTTGACGTGCTTTCGAACTGCTAGGTTGGCAGGAGCAGGGACCGAGCAACGGGAGCTCACTCCGTCATGGGGATTTGAACCGCCGACTTTCTGATCGGCAAGTCCTAGGCTCTGTAGTTTAACCCACAGCGCCACCCGCGTCCCATACCCTGAGTCTAATTAGGCCCACAAGGCCCTTTGGGGCAGGTAATGCCCACCTGGCCCAACCCCGATGGCATCTGGTGCAAGGCAGGTAAAAGTTTGGTTCAGGTGAAAGGGAGAGTTGGAGGCACCTCTGATCAGCTGCCTAGCACTATGTGCAAAATAGTGCTTTGAAAGGAGTTTCAGGTCTTTGGAAGTCCTTCAAAGCACTCTCTTGTTCTGTGCTTTGAAAGGAGCTCAGCAAGACCCAATAATCAAACGATTATCAGGTCCTGAGCAGGGATCTTACAAAGTTCTCTGCAAGACTTCCGTGGGCAAAAAAAATCACCTAAAGCCATTGTGACATCAGGTGATTGGCAGCTGGGAACCTATCATAATTGGCCTGTGAGGGGTGGGTGAGATAATGATCTGGCCCAGCGGCCAGATCCCCACCCCTGCTCCCACATTTACCTGGGAGTAAGCCCAAGGTTCCTTTTTCTAACAATAGCTCTTCTACGGATGCTGTTAGAGCTATTGTGCTGAAAAGGAACAAAATCAGATTCTTTCCACAGTGAAAAGCAACACAATAATTACCCTTCATGGGTGAGAAATTCTGCTTGCTCCACGGGGATTAATTTTAGTTTATTTCAAATTAACTGCCAGGCTTTAATGATTTTTAGCACATGCAGTTAATGAGGCCTGGGAGTGAGAAATCCAGGGGTCTTTGAATCGCAGGCAGAGAAAGCCCAGAAACACTTCACCCACCCACCTGTTTTTCGTTCTGTAATGATCAGAAGAACGCCAAGAGTGGAGAAATGATAGTTAATAGTGAAGAATGGAACCTGCTCATAGAACCACATGCATTTCCACTGGACTTTAACTATTTATGTATCTCACTTGTGATGGAAGCAGGCAGGTAGTGCCTAGGGTAAGCTAGGCACAGTCTGAACAACAGCCTAAATAGGCCTCAACAAGGTAATAATTGTCAAATTATGTAACATTCTCATTTCATAAATGTTCAGCATTTAAGAACATAAGAAGAGACCTGCTGGATTGGGCCAAGGGCCCATCTAGTCCAACATCCTGTTCACACAGTGGCCAGCCGGATGCCTGTGAAAAGCCTGCAAGCTAGACTTGAGCACAATAGCACTGGCAGTGGAGGTCAGACACAACCATCATGGCTAGCAGCCACTGCTAGCATTTGAACACGCTTCCAAAACTGAAGCCAAATCACATCACCTTGCTGGGTGGGCTTAGTTGCTGTGCTGCTGAGATCCAAGAGCTGGCTCCCGAGTTCAAGAAAAACGCAAAGTTTTGGCCGCCCTTCAAACTGATTTGTGAGGGTAACAGTCAAGTTATTTGCCCCAATTTATGTGTAGTACTTCAAATGATTCTCACTGTAACTGTTATGTCTGATGAGAGGTCATTTTCAAAGTTGGAACTTATAAAAAGAAGTATGTGTTGCAAGAACATCCAGTAAGATTAGCTGGTGTCAGCTGAACAGGGAGAAGTTTGGATTACAGAAATTTGATTGAGGACTCTGCTTCCAAGAAGGCGAAACAATTTTTCATTTCACTAAATAGGGAACAAAAACATTGACTTTTACGTGATTAATCACTATAATGTTATTTTTCAGGCTATCACTAAATTCACCGAACAGTATATCCTTCCTACCATATCATACAAAACCTTTAAAAAAGACCACTTTGTGGGATGGGGGGGATGGGGGATGTTTCTGGTTACAAAGGAGAATCGTGTATGAAGGTAACAACTTGTTTATGCCTTGCATTCATGCATTTACAGTTTGTGGTAATATAATGGTTTGCATAAGAGGTCTTCAATTGGTGGGTGGTGACCCACTAGTGAGTTGCAGCTGGATCCAAAATGGGTCATAACACTATCACCGTGAAAATATGTGGCAAAGGGTTACGAAATGGGTCTCCAAATGCATGTTTGGGTTAAACATGGGTCTGAAGAGGTTGGAGAGACCCAGTTTACATAATATTCTCCATGCCAGTTGTAATGAAAATTGGCAAGGAATGTATTAATGAATCATTTATCTATACTTTCATTGCAGCTTTGTGTATAGAATTGGCTCTATTCATGCCTGACTTGCTTTCATACCTTTAATGGCCACAATGACACTCTTGCCCAGGCCCCCCAAAACCCTAGGGTATCCATGGGCATAGCCAGGATTTTTGTTGGGGGGCAGGCTTTTGTTGGGTCAGAACCTCAGATTTGTATTGATTTTTATTGATGGGGGGCAACTGCCCCCCCACCTACACCCATTGTTGAAATGTATAGGAAAGATTCCAGTAGACAGGTTGGGAGGCAAGTAATTACACAGAGTTGAGAGTTTGCAGGAGGGGGTGAGCACATGATCTATGTCTAAGCCTGTCCAAAATTATTTGGGCCAGATCCAAGATGCAGAGGAAACGGATTGGTGCTGAAAGACCAAGATAAATTGTGTGCTCATGGAGGCTCATTTGGAAGCAACATCAATATGTCAAGTCTGTAGAAGGTGTGTATTTTAAGAAGTGTATTTTAAATGAACACACACCCTTGTCATGAGGCTCCCCTGATTCTTGGTGTTTGCAGGAGGAAATCTATGCACAAAGATTACATGACCAACAGGTGAACAGATGAACACTGGAGGTGGGGAAGCTGGGTAATGTTGGAACAGGACTAACCCCTAATATGGGTCAAATGATGTAGTACTGTTGACCTACCTTACAAGCTTACCTAATAAGGATTAATTATAACACTTTAAAGCCTCATACTTGTTTGTTATATTTTAATATATGCATTTTACAGTTACAAATAGCTTCGTTATATAAGGAAGATGCTAGGGGAAGTGCAAGAACATTAAGATTCTGATAAGTGGAAGAGTCTCACCTTCTTGGAGCTGTTTTACATGGCAGCCTTCAGAATACTTTGTACTCCCAATGACAGGTGAATATGAGCTCCTTTAAAAGGAGCTTGGTGCCCAATGGAAAAATCTCACATTTTGAACACTGAAATTCTTTATGCGTATCTGTGCTTTTTGTCTCCACTGTTGTTCCCATACTGATCTAAGTGCAAAAAAAAAAACAACTTCTGGTTGTTTGTCTCTTCCATGCAGTAACTGAGGAACCAGGTGCCTTTTTGCATGAACTCAGATTAGAGAGGACACAGCTACAGAGGCAGCAAATCAAACACACTTAGACATATATACGTGCAGGGAAGTTACGCCCAGTCAGTTTCATTAGCATGCAAACCTTAACTAGAGCCAATCTTCCACAAGAGAAAGTTTGTTTTCTGCGAGAGACCCTAGTGTAGGTGTAGAGAATCTTTGGCCCTCCAGAGGTTGCTGAACTATAACTCTCTGCACTAATGCTTCACACAAACTTTACAGGATGGTTTATTTTGGCACAGAACTGGGCTTATTGTTCAATAATTGTATAAGAGTGGCTAGATGTACCTATTTTATTAAATACATTTGTTGGCCCTTCTAGAGTTTATTTTTCTGTCACATTTTTTTTTAAATAAAGAAAGTAAACAAAATTTAACATTATTTTAAAAACCCTCCATCTTCTGTTCTACCCCAAAGGGCAATCTCAGTGGAGAAGAGAGTTATTATAGAAGCTAGGTAGCTGTATTACAATGATTGTCAAAATCCTGCTAAAGCAAAGTGATCTAACTGGCTGAATGCCTAGTCCAAGGATATCCAGTAATGAAAGTGCTTCATCATTGGAAAGAATAGCTGTAATATACATAACAACCTACAGAACACTAAATTAGGTGGGTTTCATTTGTAATATGTAAACTGCACCAACTATGCTGCAACAGGATTCAGACAGATTCCAACATGTTGGATTAATAAATATTAAAGACTATCAAGTACTAAATGGTGCTTACATTTCCGGGAGACATAAATATATCAGTTTGTGTGATTAGTCAGCTCTTTAGAGTCAGAGGCGGATATATTTATATCCCCCAGAATATCCAACTGACAGGCACCCACCAACAAGCAACAAGTGAAATCCATTTCTGACAACATTGTTGCTTACTTGGGCTAATTCGTAGGAGCCAACTCCTAGAGGCCAAGGTCCCTTCACCCCCCCCCCAATAGAATATCTGAAGGGGCCAGCCCCCCCCCCCAGTTAATGGGAATCGCCATTCAAATAATGTGCATGTGCTGCATCTTGTGATCGATTATGCAGGCCGGGACTTACCTGAGCCCCTCAGTATTTTATTCAAGTTGGCACCCCTGGGCTAATTACATTGAAAAGACCTGCATCTGCATTAGACAATCACATGTTGTGTCCACTTTGCATGATTTAAAATCAGAACAAACATCCTAATTAGGAAGAATGAGATGTCCTTCAGTTCTAAAATAAGATTTGGTGTAATGGGTGAAACATGTTACAGAAAAATGTTTGGGGCACAGCTTCAGTAAAGAAGTATAGTGGTACCTCGGGTTAAGAACTTAATTCATTCTGGAGGTCCATTCTTAACCTGAAACTGTTCTTAACCTGAGACACCACTTTAGCTAATGGGGCCTCCTGCTGCCACCAACTTCTGTTCTCATCCTGAAGCAAAGTTCTTAACCCGAGGTACTATTTCTGGGTTAGCGGAGTCTGTAACCTGAAGTGTCTGTAACCTGAAGCATCTGTAACCCAAGGTACCACTGTACTAGTAACATCTTGAGAGCAGTTGCACTGTAAAGATACAAAAGTGTACGCAATCAGTTTGCGAAAATAAATTGTCTGAATCCAGGAAACAGAATAGGCCTGTGCCATGAATGAGACTCCTCACATACCTGTCTGTTGTGAAAGGTTTGTTTCTTGAAACTTTCCCTTTTGAAAATACACAGATTCAGGACCTGGGAAAGCTGTGGGCCCCAAATTTCGTGTGTGTGTGTGTGTGTGTGTGTGTGTGTACTTCTGTGGAGGGGTAGAGGTATTAGCAAATCTGCTTGTGTGCCAGTGCATGTGTGCCTGGGAACCCATGTCTCACAGTCACAAAAGATTCACAAAATCTTCACTGGAAATGACTGTGCACCACAAGCATTATTGCAATGGTCATGATTGTCTAGCTTGCATTGGGGAATTTAGCAATAATCACACCATTGTTATAATTAGAATAGTTATTCACAAAAATAGCTTAAAGGGGAGTTTTTTTAAAGGTTTTAAGATTGTGAAGTGTAGTTATAGAAGGATAATATGCTTAATGGTCACACATGGCATAGGCTACCCACCCCATGGATCCTGGACTATACCAGGCATAGGCAAACCTGGCCCTCCAGATGTTCTGGGACTACAACTCCCATCATCCCTAGCTAACAGGACCAGTGGTCAGGGATGGTGGGAACTGTAGTCTCAAAACATCTGGAGGTCTGAGTTTGCCTATGCCTGGACTATACACTTTGACTGTAATCTTAACCCCTGGAAGGCAGTGGTAGGGCTTAATGGAAAGGGGAAACCAGCACGGCAAACTACTGCTATGCCATCCAGGGCAGAACCAGTGAGGAATAATAATAATAATAATAATAATAATAATAATAATAATAATAATAATTTATAACCCGCCCATCTGGCTGGGCTTCCCCAGCCACTCTGGGAGGCTTCCAACAAAATATTAAAATACAGTAATGCATCAAACATTGAAAGCTTCCTTAAACAGGGGTGCCTTCAGATGTCTTCTAAATGTCAGGTAGTTGTTTATCTCTTTGACATCTGATGGGAGGGTGTTCCACAGGGCGGGTGCCACTACTGAGAAGGCCCTCTTCACTGTGTCAGCTTCCAGGTTCACAAAAAAAGAGATGGGCAAGGTCTGAAGCATGCTCAAAACATGGTTGATAATGCACAGACAAGGCTCTTGATATAGGCAGCAGAAAACGTATCACACCAGGGCCAGCCCAAGACATTTTGGCACCTGAGGCGAATCACAAAATGCCCTCACCCCAGGCAGGGAAGAAGGGGTGAGTGAATAAAAAATAAGGGGGTGATGATGATTTACATCCCGATTTACAGCAGGGACAAGAGTGGAAGGGGGCCAGCAGTGCCTTTTACTCATCAAGATGCAGCTGTAGAAGCAGGATGGGGGGGGGCTGCGGAGGAGGTGGCAGATCTGGCCTCCAAGGAGCACACTGTGGTGGCAGGTGATGCATTCTTGGAAACTGGATCTCCTGCCCTGTATCGTGCCTATTGTCACCAGGGTGCTCAAATACCATAAATCAAAAATGCAAATATAGAAATGGTTGCTATAGTGTAAACAGAAAAGAAATACCGGCCTGTAATGGGGAAGACAGTGGCCATGTCACCTGTGGAGGTCTGCTCAGCCTGCTGTCCAGATGCTCTGCTAACTGCTGATGGGCTTGTTGTTATTTACCGGTATCTTAAAACCAGACTTGGTCTGGACATCACTTCAAAAGAGGGCTGTGCTCTTGTCAATTGCAAACAGTAAAGTACAAACTATATGAAGGCACTGGTTTGGTGACGCCTGCCTCTTATACTTAACTGATCAACACAACAATGCTTGCTCTGTTTTAGGCTCCGGCTTCCTCACACCCTCCAGACGACGATTCAGATAAGGCTGCTTACAGCCAGGGCTGTCCCAGGAGCTTTAAATATATGGTGTGAATGCACCCTTTGACACTGCTAAAAGGAAAGAATGTCTTTCATTCACATTTTCCCCTGTTGAAGAATCATAGAATTGTAGAGCTGGAAGGGACCACAAGGGTCATCTAGCCCAACTCCCTGCCATGGGGGAATCTTTTGCCCAATGTGGGGCTCAAACCCACAACCCTGAGATTAAGAGTCTCATGCTCTACCAGCTGAAGTAGCCCAGGTCCTAAGCGTTAAAGTACTCTGAAGAGAAATAATAATAGCATTTATTTATTAAAAAGATAAGCTTGCTTCAAGCACCATGGAGACCTGACCATTACATTTTGGTAAATGGTCATTTGTATTCACCCAGTTCCTATGTCTTATCTCTCATTCTCACGAAACCAGTGCACAGGAACGACATATTGTACCACATTTATACTAATATATTTGGTTTTGGTTTTTGTTCAAAATTTAAATATTCCTGCAAGCTCCCCTTTGAAGGTGCAAGAGCTACATATATTATTATTATTATTACTACTACTATTACTACTACTACTACTACTGCTACTACCCACCCTTTACCCTAAGGTCCCAGGACAGGTTACAACAATTAAAACTACTCAAACTTCTCACCTACATGGAAACACTGAAAGCTGCCTTATACAGAGTCAGGTCACTGGTCCAACAAGCTCAGTATTGTCTACACTGACTGACAGGGTTTCAAAGAAGTCTTTTCCAGCCCTGCATGGAGATGCCAGGGGTTGAACGTGGAGTTTTCTGCATGCAAAACATGTGCCTCTGCCACAGAGCAACAGCCGATCCCCAAATGCTCTCCTTATAATCACTTAGGTACCAGTTATTCATCCATATGCTGATCAACTAAAAAAGGGAAGAGGCGCAGTTTGACACGCACAGCTAAAGGTCTAATTCACTGAGGACATTTAGCTACCTGTGAACAACATTTATATGGTGACTCAGTAACAAGCAGTCCGCTGAAAGACTATTTTTCGTTGTTTTTTTTTAAAAAAAACAACCACCACCTTTGTTTTTAAAAAAACAACCACCACCTTTCACAAGAGGTTTAAAATCAATATCGGCAGACTTCTGCTGCAATTACACTGATAAGATGAAGATAGTAGCTAGGGGACTGTTTCAGGAAGAAACTGGTGAAAGATTATACACCGCTCCAACATTATTAGCAGAGTCAGTACGCTACTGCTAATTAGAGCCGTGAGCTCTTGTTCCAAAGCCGACTTTGACCGATTTAAAAATGGCATCACTCCCTTTTTCTTCTAAGGAAGCAGCCTAAATTAAGAGAATTCAAATAGAGGAAAGATGAGGGAGAAGCATGGGAGGCATTTTCAGCTTGCACAATGTAAAAATCACATCTCCTCCCCTAAATTTTCAATTCCATGGAATAATTTCAGTTCATCCAAACGCTACCCAAAGTAATGCCATGTGTTCAGTTATCCTAATAGAGTTAATTTACAATTGGAGGAAGTGTTCACTTAAGAGGCAACACCTCCTTTCTTTGTTACAATTAATAGCAATTGCCACACTCTATTCAAGCTGTCAGTAAGAAAGACAGTTTGCCATAAACATCTGTTTCCTTTCATTTGCGCAGACATCTCTAAACAGCTCTGTTCCTTAGCCTAATGCACAACTACATTAGGACTTCTACAGCAGGGCCCACTTCAAAGAGGGATCCTAGAAGTAAAGGTCAACATAAGATACGCAGTTCTATAGTGATGATTCACAGATCACTTACACAGGAGTAATCTGGCATATTTCAATAGCATTACAGCAGCACAGCTGGCCTCTAAATTGTCCTTAGTTTCCACTGTTACTCAGAACTACTATCAACAGGCTCCAGTTACAGATAGGTAGCCGTGTTGGTCTGCCATAGTCAAAATAAAAAAAATCCTTCCAGTAGCACCTTTAAGACCAACTAAGTTAGTTCTTGGTATGAGCTTTCGTGTGCAAGCACACTTCTTCAGATACACTGAAACAGAAGTTGCCAGATCCTTCTATATAGTGAGAAGGTGGGGAGGGGTATTACTCAGAAGGGTGGTGGGAATGGGAGATAGGCAGATAGCTGGGATGAGCCTGCTGACGACTCTTAACGACTGTAATGGGTCTTACAGGAAAAGGCAAGGGGTGAGAAGGTGAGAAATGGCTTAGTCATGTATAATGGGATAAGAATCCAATGTCTTTGTTCAAACCAGGTTTCTCCATGGTTTTAAGTTTGGTAACGAGTTGCAATTCAGCAGCTTCTCTTTCCAGTCTATTTCTGAAATTCCTTTGTAGTAAAACAGCTACTTTGAGATCTTGTATAGAATGTCCTGGGAGATTAAAGTGTTCTCCTACTGGTTTCTCTGTTTTGTGATTCTTGATGTCAGATTTATGTCCATTTATTCTTTGGCGTAAGGTTTGGCCTGTTTGTCCAATATAGAGAGCTGAAGGACACTGTTGGCATTTGATGCCATACACAATGTTAGATGATGAGCAATTGAATAGTCCCGAGATGGTATGTGTGATGTTGTTGGGGCCAGTAATGGTGTTGTCCGGGTGTAATCTCCCAGGACATTCTATACAAGATCTCAAAGTAGCTGTTTTACTACAAAGGAATTTCAGAAATAGACTGGAAAGAGAAGCTGCTGAATTGCAACTCATTACCAAACTTAAAACCATGGAGAAACCTGGTTTGAACAAAGACATTGGATTCTTATCCCATTATACATGACTAAGCCATTTCTCACCTTCTCACCCCTTGCCTTTTCCTGTAAGACCCATTACAGTCGTTAAGAGTCGTCAGCAGGCTCATCCCAGCTATCTGCCAATCTCCCATTCCCACCACCCTTCTGAGTAATACCCCTCCCCACCTTCTCACTATATAGAAGGATCTGGCAACTTCTGTTTCAGTGTATCTGAAGAAGTGTGCTTGCACACGAAAGCTCATACCAAGAACTAACTTAGTTGGTCTTAAAGGTGCTACTGGAAGGATTTTTTTTATATCAACAGGCTGTAAGCCTAACCTTACTTACCTAGGAGGAAGACCCATTGATTTCAATAGGACTTACTTCAGAATAGGGTGGCACTGTTAGTTAATGAAACCAAATACTTATTTCAATAAGCTGTTCGTAGCATTGCCATATACTTCTTGTTGTTGTTTAGTCGTTTAGTCATGTCTGACTCTTCGTGACCCCATGGACCAGAGCACGCCAGGCACTCCTGTCTTCCACTGCCTCCCGCAGTTTGGTCAGACTCATGTTTGTAGCTTCGAGAACACTGTCCAACCATCTCGTCCTCTGTCGTCCCCTTCTCCTTGTGCCCTCAATCTTTGTGCCATATACTTAACCACCAATAAAACCTAATCAGCAGTCCAAATTTTCCTGAAGCAAAAGCTTGTCTATATCAGCCTTCCTCAACTTGGTATCCTCTGGATATTTTGGATGGCAACTCATAGGAGCTCCAGCCAGCGTGACTTGAGGCTGATCAATATTATCCTGACAAGTGATAAGGAAGATTTTGCCATGGTCAATTATACATTCTCAATCTTAGGCCACAAAAAGAAACATTACTACCAAAAATAACAGCTATACAGATTGCATGCATCATCTTTCTTTGATATATGCTTTATTTTATCTATATCCAGGGCTTTTTGTTTCCAGCCAGAACTCGTCAGTTCCAGCATGTCTCAGGTGGGCACCATTGCCATTATAAGAGAACATGAGAGGCGTTCATGGTGAGTTCCGGCACCTCTTTTCCTAGAAAAATAACACTGTTTATATCCCACCTTCCCAGCACATCATGGAACTCAACTGCGGTTCCAATCAAGACTGGCATGGGCAGAGGAATAATACATGACATTACTGACCTCTTCATCCTAAGTGCATAGAGGGATGCATTCCACATGGTGGATCAAAAGCTATGTAAGCCTAGTGTGGGAGAAATCGGAAAGTATTGAGAACTGGCTGTTTCTATTTTTATCTAATGTTTCAGCTGAGGATTTTCATACTGTGCAGGAGACATCAAAATGAAAGAAGACTGGGTTGTAATTCAGCAGCTCCTCCTTGGCTTCCTTTTCAGGGAGAGAAGACCAGGGATACAGTCACATGCACACACATTTGGTGTAGATAAGTTACAGTTGTCTTGCAAGAAGCCTATACACAGTCCTTGAGGTGGCGAGAGAAGGGTTTCGCCTGCCTTAGGAGCTTACCCCAGTCTGGAGCTTTGCACCGTTCTGGCAGAGCATACTCCACAGTTCAAGACAGGAGTGTGTATGTGTACACCCCCCCCCCCGGTCTACTCTGCTAGCAGCTCTCAAAGGTTTCTGACCCACATCCTTTCACTGGAGACGTGAGTTGCCAAGGGCTCAACTCTGGGCCTTGTGTGTACTCTGAGCTATGTGGGTTACTTCATAGTTAACACAAAGACTGTTCAAAATCAGCGAGCTCATGCGATCCTTGACTGGTGCTTTAGTGCTTAAAATCAGGCAGGAAATAACTTTTCCTTCCACAATGAATCTCCTTTGTCACACCAGTGAACAGACAACAGACTCAGAGAGGTGCTAGCTGCATACTGAACCCCTTCCAAACCACTGCCCCCATACAAACAATTCACTTAACAATTCAGTCTGTGCAACATCCTCCATGTGTGCACATGTAGACATCTTGGTGGACTAATGGTCCCATTAACTTTCTGGCATGATTTCTAGCTTTGATGGTCTGAAATGAGAGCAGTATTTGGATTTACGTCTTTACCTCAAATGCCTTCTTGGCTTTCCTTGTAATCATTTTCTATGTTAGTTGCCGGAGGTTATACATTCTCCTGTGTTCCTCATTTGCCTTCTATTTATTTGAGGGTTTTTGTTGCTGCTAGCTTGATTCAAAAGAGTCTTTCTCAGTGCCCTGCTTAGCCATGTGTTCCTTTTTTATACTGAATTGTCTTTTTTTTTTTATTAAATATTTATGCTGAGCCTCTTATAATAGTTTTAGATTGCAAGAGGCAGTTCTGCTTTGTAACTGGCCCTTTTAAATGGCTCTAATTAGAATTCTCATTCATTAACTCCAGTTCCTCTTGAAGCTTAATGTTACTGTGGTGGCTATTTGTTTGCATTTTCCAGTATCTGTCCTTCTGCCGTCTTACAAAAATACAAGCACATTTGTAGTCATCACCACTGTGCTCCATTTACATTTTGAAAAAATGGCAACCTCTCATCATGTGGCTTTCAATGCTACCACATCTTAAGTGTAGTCATTTGTGGTATTTAAAGCACTCTCTACATTGTACATAGAGGTGACATTTGCAGTTAACATAAACAAAATTTAAAATCACCCATTAAACTGTGTGCACTGTTCCCCATATGATTTTTCAATCTCTGTTCCATAGTCATAGCAATTAAAGATATACCATTAACTTTTATCCACTTGGGCATTACCTTCTTCTCCTCTTCTTGGTACATGTTAGTCTAACTAGTATGTTCTCCTAGAGACATTTCAAGCAATGCTTACTTCTGCTCCTGTGCTGACCATCACAGAAGGTGCATGCGAATAAGCCAACATAAAACATGAGAGCTGGGAGACTGGGCATTTTCATGGTCTAGGCAGCTGGAATATTGCTCATATGAAGTTATATCTCCTGGCGCAAATCCTCTGTTTACTTCACACAGAATGGTGGCTGGGAGAACTTATGTAAACAAAGACATCAGCAAAAGGCGAAAGATTTATACTATCTGAGGAGAAACGTAGGATAACATGTCATGGCTCCCAGTACGTTTCCAAGTACAATTCAAAGTGTTGGTGCTTTAAAGCCCTAAACGGCCTTGGTCCAGTATATCTGAAGTAGCGGCTCCACCCCCATCGTTCTATCCGGACACTGAGGTCCAATGCCAAGGGCCTTCTGGCAATTTCCTTACTGCGAGAAGCCAAGTTACAGGGAACCAGGAAAAGGGCCTTCTCGGTAGTGGCACCCGCCCTGTGGATCGCCCTCCCACCAGATGTCAAAGAGAACAACAACTACCAGACTTTTAGAAGACATCTGAAGGCAGCCCTGTTTAGGGAAGCTTTTAATGTTTGATGCATCACTGTATTTTAATACAGTAGTACCTCGGTTTACATACGCTTCAGGTTACATACGCTTCAGGTTACAGACTCCGCTAACCCAGAAATAGTGCTTCAGGTTAAGAGCTTTGCTTCAGGATGAGAACAGAAATTGTGCTCTGGTGGCGTGGCGGCAGCAGGAGGCCCCATTAGCTAAAGTGGTGCTTCAGGTTAAGAACAGTTTCAGGTTAAGAACGGACCTCCGGAACGAATTAAGTACTTAACCCAAGGTACCACTGTATTTTGTTGGAAGCTGCCCAGAGTGGCTGGGGAAGCCCAGCCAGATGGGCGGGATGTGTATAAATAAATAAATAAATAAATGCCAAAACTGTGTATAGTCAAAACACATTGGGTGCAATGGTGGGTGGGATTGCCAAATCTGGACATAGCTGGACAACACAGGAAAAGATAGTTAATATATAGATAGTTTATTGAGGGCACTAAGTGAAAAGCATTTTGGGTCATCCTCAAGATGCATCTCAACAGTGAAAAGCAGGAAATGAAGAAAATGGACCAAAATTCTCGTATTAGGTGCACACATTAATTTTCACACTTTCCCAATTTCAGTCTGTGTTTCCCCATCAATGCTTTAATTATCTTGTGTTAATCGGATCTCTCAGGCGTTAGCAACATTGGATGCCTATAACCCCTTGTGTGTAATTATTTCATGATAACCACACCTCAGGGTTACCTGAGTTTTGGAAAATCTAATTCTCTTCCCCTGCTCACCCCCACCAAATCCACTTTGAAATTAAATACATCTCTGACCTATTTTACACATTCCTAATTCTTCTTCTTAAAGGGAAGTGTGATTCTTTATTCTCTTCCTTAGAGAAAACATAGAAAGCCTAATCTCTTTTATTGTATAAGACCTTTCGGAACAATATACAATCCTCCAAGGATTCAGGATTTATTTATTTTTTTTAAGATGACAGATTGGACTTCAGGACTAATATATTCAATATTTTATTTAAGAAGGATTATCATCACCAGCTATAGTGTGAGAAGCTGAGAAAATCTGTGACTCAAAGTCAAAGAATCAGGACTGAATCATATGACTGTGAATGGGGCTTATTTCTGTCCATGCAAGATAGTCATGTTTTTATATGGGTCAGATGTGTGGCAAATGAGACTTGCAAAATGGCAAGCGGAAGCATAAATCGCATATAGTATATGCGATAGTATAAATCGCATATACACAGATTGTATTTGCTCTGAGAGCAAGCCACACTTTTTGTACATACATACACACCAAATTTCCACTCAATTCTGCTCCGTAAATTTCCTTGCCATGAAGTTTACTATGTTGGCAAAGAGGACCAGAGTTTTGTTTTGTTTTGGAAACAAATGCAATAAATGAGTATGGGAACAATGTCTCAGTCAGTAAGGCTGTGTACACCTCACACATTTAAAGCATATCCCTCTCCCCCCCAAGACTCAAGAAGGAAATCTTGCATTGATGGGATAAATAATTAGCTCTGCACTGTACAAAAGCCAAAAAATTGTAGTTCTCTTATTAAAGTTGACTGTGCCAGATACAGAGACACGGGTGGCACTGTGGATTAAACCACAGAGCCTAGGACTTGCCAATCAGAAGGTTTGCGGTTCGAATCCCTGCAACGGGGTGAGCGCCTGTTGCTCGGTCCCTGCTCCTGCCAACCTAGCAGTTCAAAAGCACGCCAAAATGCAAGTAGATAAATAGGTACCGCTCTGGCGGGAAGGTAAACGGTGTTTCTGTGCGCTGCTCTGGTTCGCCAGAAGCGGCTTAGTCATGCTGGCCACATGACCCAGAAGCTGTACGCCGGCTTCCTCGTCCAATAAAGCGAGATGAGCGCCGCAACCCCAGAGTCGGCCATGACTGGACCTAATGGTCAGGGGTCCCTTTACCCCTTTACCTTTACCTTATGCCAGATACAAACAGTTTGGGTTTTACTAAACAACTTCTAATGGAAACCATTTTGTGCGAATTCATATTTCTGGTTCAAACACTAAAAAACAACACACGAAGGAGAGTAAGTTTGCCCACCGTATTAGGTAGTAATGAAAACATCAACCAGTGCATAGATCACGATGCTCCCAAGCATTGCAGGGGCAAATAAGTGCCTGGGATGAGGTGCAATAACTGCTGCATTAGCAGAACTTCAAAACTGCATTAGCAGAACTTCAAAACACTGGCTTCCTCAGTTCATCCAATTAATGCAGCGACATGACTTGGCACAGCATCACCATGTCCAGCCACAGCAGAGAGCCATCACACAAAGCTGCTGTGTAGAACATGACTCAGCAGAGAGAGGGAAATGGAGAAGACTCCAGTAGCTATTCTAAAATGGAAATTTGGCTACCTCAGAAGCAAACATTCAAACTGTCATGAACAAGCTCTCTTCAGCTCCCAAACTCCAGGATTTCAGAGTTTTCTCAGAGAACACTTGGGAAAACTTAGATCTTTCTGGAGGTTCAGAAAGGAAGATCATATCTATAAAGGAAGTTCATCCTTCACTGAGAGGAGCTCAGAGGAGGATTTCCCAAATCACTCAGCCCCTGCTGCTTCCCAAACAATAGTACCAATAAACAGAATTTATTGGCTTGGAAACACACATTAAGACAACATGGGTAGGCAACATGGAGTCCTCCACATGTTGCTAGGCTCCAGCTTCCTCCAGCCCCAGCCGGCATGGTCAAAGCTTGAAGATGATGAATGTGGTAGTCCACAACATATTGAAGAGACCACATTGGCTACACCTGCTCAACAGCACCCAGATATTAAGGGCAAGGCCTGGAAGACACCCCCTGTTGCTAGCCAGCCCTTCCAGGCAGTGCCATGTGTCTGCTTATCTATGTAAGCATAAGTTTGCTAGGAAAGAATGGCAGATACGGCTGGCAGCAAAGCCAGGTTTGTAATCTCAGGGTTGTGGGTTCAAGCCCCACCCTGAGCAAAAAGATTCCTGCATTGCTGCTGGGGGTTGGACTAGATTACCCTCACAGCCCCTTCCAACTCCATAGTTCTATGATTTTAACCTCCCACAATTCAAAATCCATTTGCATACAGTGGTAACTCGGGTTACATACGCTTAAGGTTACATACGCTTCAGGTTACAGACGCCGTTAACCCAGAAATATTGCTTCAGGTTAAGAAGTTTGCTTCAGGATGAGAACAGAAATTGTGCTCCGGCGGCGCGGCAGCAGCAGAAGGCCCCATTAGCTAAAGTGGTGCTTCAGGTTAAGAACGGTTTCAGGTTAAATACGGACCTCCGGAACGAATTAAGTACTTAACCCGAGGTACCACTGTATTTGCAACCAATGCAACCCTATGGAATAAAGTGCTCTTTAGTGTGTAGTGATGTATGGAAGTGAGAGCTGGACCATAAAGAAGGCTGATCGCCGAAGAATTTATGCTTTTGAATTATGGTGCTGGAGGAGACTCTTGAGAGTCCCATGGACTGCAAGAAGATCAAACCTCTCCATTCTGAAGGAAATCAGCCCTGAGTGCTCACTGGAAGGACAGATCGTGAAGCTGAGGCTCCAATACTTTGGCCACCTCATGAGAAGACTCCCTGGAAAAGACCCTGATGTTGGGAAAGATGGAGGGCACAAGGAGAAGGGGACGACAGAGGACGAGATGGTTGGATAGTGTCTTCGAAGCTACAAACATGAGTCTGACCAAACTGCGGGAGGCAGTGGAAGACAGAAGTGCCTGGCGTGCTCTGGTCCATGGGGTCACGAAGAGTCGGACACGACTAAACAACAACAACAGTGTGATGACAGTAGCTCACACAAACTATCTGCCTTGAAAACAAATGTTACAGAATGCAAAAAAAAAGTGTGTTCAAACAACTTTCCCTGAACATTATAATGATTCTCTACCTCTACCAGCTGATGACTCGGTGGATTAACAATTAAACACACAGCATCAACGAAGAGACATCCATTATCCCTGCCTTCCTTCAGAATGTTGTTCAACAATGGCTGTGCTAAGCCTGAGCTCTGGGCTAGTCAGGGCCCCGTGTCTCCTTGCATCAACAGTGGCACCAATTCTGTGAGCCGCAGTGACCATTCCCAGGAACTCCTAATTGATTTGGAAAATGGTAACATGAAGTAACCCAGGCCCAATTATTTGCAACAGGCTAGCAAAATGTAGCAGAGATAAACAGCCCATGGTTTAAAATGTACAACTATGCTTGCTGGTGTAAGCTCATCAAAGGTTTTGTGCGTCAAAGCAGCAAACATTGTGATGAAGGCACAGGATTCCATTTTTCACCTGTCAGTAGGACATTTTGACAATAGTAAAGTAATGAAATAGAGCTGGGCTCAAATAACAATGAAAACATTTTTTCAAGAAAAACCCAAAACTACATATTCAACCACCCAGCAGAGGCGTGGAAAAACACAGCAGATCGAATGCTGTGCATATCTGACACAAGTCTCCAAATTAAGACTGCAACCACACAGCAAAGAAACTCTTGCCACAGAGACTGTTTATTTTTATTGATTCTGCTGGGGCAGTGCCAGGGAATTATTAATTCAAAGTCATTAGGGAGAAGCCAATAAATTCAGCTGCTTACATACAAACTCCTACTTGTGCTCTCCTTTGCTTTAAAAGATATGCATTAATAAGCCTCCTGGAGACTGAAAACAATAGGATTAAAAATAATTAAAAGGCAGGAGATAAATGCCATGGTTCCATTGTTCCATTTTCCATGTTGCCTTCACAGTGGGGGAGGTCTTTGCAGCATTGCTCCATCCATTACCATGAAGATTAGGTGTGAGGCCCCAGTGCACATGGGAGGAACCTGTGCTCCGGCTCCTCCCCATGCCAACACTGCTGTACCCAGAATTTGGGTAGGGGAACTGGCATCTGGAGGACTTTCAGTCCTTGGACTCCAGTTTCTAATATCACTTTCTCCATGGAATGAGAAGGGGCCACTCACAGTACCTCTCATCCTACCACAACAAATAGGGATGCAGGTGGCACTGTGGTCTAAACCACTGAGCCTCTTGGGCTTGCCGACTGGAAGGTCAGTGGATCGAATCCCTGCGACGGGGTGAGCTCCCATTGCTTTGTCCCAGCTCCTGCCAACCTAGCAGTTTGAAAGCACGCCAGTGCAAGTAGATAAATAGATACCGCTGCAGCGGGAAGGTAAACGGCATTTCCGTGTGCTCTGGCACTCGTCACAGTGTCCTGATGTGCCAGAAGCAGTTTAGTCATGCTGGCCACATGACCCGGAAAGCTGTCTGTGGACAAATCTGCTCCATTTAGCAGTGGGGAGGAGTTGCGGTGGACCACATGGCCACCAACTCCCCTCCGGGGGCGGAGGACTGAGTCCTGCGTCACCCGGAGGCTCCCTGCCACGCCATCACCCAGCCAGCCAATCCGCTGGCTGGGGAGGCGTGGCTAGGCCCCATTTAAACAAAGGCATGAGATGAGCTGGAGAGCTTTCTCTTGGCTCGCTTCCTCAATCTCCCGCCCGCCCTCCCTAATTTCAGGTTTTGACATTGGCCTTGCTATGGACGACAGTCGGTCGCCGTTGAGGGGCCTGGTAGGAATTTTTCCACTTGGCAGATTGGCAAGGGCCACTTGGTATTCGCCTACCTTGTAGCAATCACCACAACTCTGTAAGGTTTGGTGGTTAGGCATTGGTTGATCTTATGATGGGGGAGGTGAGGTGTGGACATCACCTGCCCCTCCAAGCTTAAGAGTATTCCGTTAAAGGAATCCGGGGGTGTGGATCTTGTCCAAAGTCCGGGGCTGGGCTAGGGCCATGCCACAACTCCGTCGGGAACCCTGGGGGAGCTCAAGTTGGTTTGCATCAACGGGGCTCCCCCTATTTGTGGTTGACCCTTACTGGACTCCCTGTGTGATGGGCGGGAGTCAGGTATAGTCGGGTCAACTCCAATGCCTAAGCCAATACCACTCACATTCTGTAAGCAATAAAGTTGTGGCCAAATTTTGCCCAATAACATTAACCTAATATCCGTGTCCCTGTGTCTCATACATTGGCAAGAGGGTGGTTTCAAGGTCTCAACACACAAACGCTGGCTCCCTTGGCCTGAAAGCAAGATGAGCGCCACAACCCCATCATTGCCTTTGACTGGACTTCACAGCCCAGGGGTCCTTTACCTTTACTTTTTTTTTTTTTTTACCATGACAAGGACTTCTTTAACCACATATATTTTGTAATCAATTACAGCAACTTTCAAAGCACTATAGTCAACTTCTTCCCTGTTTACTTCCTTTATTGTCTTTGATACCAATATTGATGGTATGGAAGGAAGCATTTAACATATTCATGAAGGTAACAGTTCAGCACATCTTAATATATGCTCGGTTTTTGCTCAACATATTGAAAAGTCAGTTTAATGAACAATAAAGTCAACAGCAAAGTGAGTTCATTCATTTAAGTTCCCTGCTGCAATAGTATTTATGCGTTGTTTGTTTATATCGACAGCAAATGTTTAATTTTCCCCCTGTGTATTTCCTAACTCATGTTTAACTCATACAAATGTCATAAAGGTACTCTGCATACATACCTTGAAAGCAACAAGTAAACCTGTTTTTCCATTTCTTTCTTTTAGCTGCAGCAAGCAGCTCTGAATAATGTATAGTTATTTGAATTGTAGGCTAGACACTCTTTTTTAAAAAAAAAATGTCTGGAAACAAAACCAATCTGTCCACTCTTGGCTGAAGCAAGTCAAAAACATCATGAAAACTTCAGGGGCAGGTAATGAGGAATTACTAGACTTTCTGCAGTCTGGAAATTCACCCCAGGAAGAATTAGATGCTGGACCAGTCCAACCCCTCCCACACCCAGATTTCAAAGACATCTGCATTCTGCACTGGCGTTTAAGGTACAAATCCTAAGGCTCCCATCCTACACATATTTACCTGAGACTAAGCACCATTTAATATGCACAGACTTCTGAGTATGTATGCATAGGTCTGTTCAGTAAATTACTTTAGTTAGAATACCTGGTCCTGCTGTGGCCAACTGAGGCAATGATGATGCCTTGCTGCTGTCATTTTTTTAATGTTAAAAGCAGAATGATAATCTGGCAATAAGCAACAACTCTGTTGTCCTCTACTAAATTTACTGACTGCGTCGAAAGATCTAAGTTGCCAAGACAAGCAAGAATGCACTTATCTACATAGCTTTTGATAGCTTCACAGCTGGAAGGGATTTTTAAAAGCTTTGCATTTTGTTGAAGTGGAAGCTTAGGTTTTACGAAACATACAAGTACAAAAGAAAAAGCATAACATTAAATCTCAAAGAGCCCACAGACCTTTTGTTCTCGCACATCTCATTTATCTTCGCGTTCTACTACGTTTGTGTTTTCAGTCCTACACCTGAACTGCATGCTCAGGAGTGCAAGAATGGGATATTTGCTCACCTGAAGAACAAGAAGCACATCTCTGTAATTATAGGCAATGCAGTTACTGCCACATCCAATGAAGTTCTTATTTTCTTCATATCTCAGCTTCATCCCAAATGGGATTTTGACTGGTGCCTGAACAGCAGAACTCAGCTCCAGGGAAGACTTGTGGCATTGTTGTCTTATTACGTTTTTAATTGTATTGATTTTACATAGTTCCTAAGTCACCTTGCGGAGCCTAACTGACAGAAAGGCAAATATTTTATGGCATCCCTCTGCGAACAGTTCTGAACGCTCCAAAACAGAAGCAGATTCTTGCTGTGTTTTTAAATTTGGAAGGAGGAGATTTTGTGATAAGTGTTCTGGTCCTAAATCAAAATCCCAAAGCACATGCTTAAGTTCTCTTCCGGGTCCGAGCTCTGCTTCTTGCAAATGTTCATAGACTCACCCGGCAAAGTTTACTGAATCTGAAATCTGCCCAGGAAGGAAGGGGATCGCCAAAGGGCACTCTGGATGTGGCCCCAGAGCCCCAGAGTGCATTGACAAGCACAAGAAGAGTGCCTTGGGATATGTGCATGGTGCTTTTCTGAATCATCTGAACCAGTCTCCACATAGATGGGGCTCAGGGAAGGCTAACCAGTTGTTTTGGACCTGGCCTCACGCTACAAATTAAGCATCAAAATATAAGAATTACATAAGATAATGCATCTCCTTCACAGCCTAGTTACCCAGGAGGAGGAGAGGACTGCAGGTCACTTTCTGAATAGTTGCATAAGCCAGATTGTTGTAGTACTGTGGCTTGTAAAAATAATTAAATGCTTGCTAGAAGGGGAAAGGGCACTGCTCCAATAGCCCAATAAAGCAGTTGCTTAGCTAATAAAATAAACACCACTAATGTAAACTGCTGCCAACCAATTTGTAAACTGTTAATGTTCAGTACTCCAGAGCCTTTCTACAGCTGGCATGGTCCAGTGGAAAAAAATACGTGAGTTAGAAGCTGAAAAATCTGGTTTCAAACTCAGGCTCTGCAATTGCCTCACTTGAGTATTGATCACCTTTGGCAAATTATTATCTTTATATAGTTAGAAATACAGGATTGTGAAATTAATTTTGGTGCATATACACATTCCTCATAGTTCCATCACATTCTCGCTGCAACTTGGGACCAAAAAGAAAAATCATCTTCCCTGACAGATGGTCCTGTCTCTGTCTGGAGTATGCACAGCACTCTCTCACAAGGTTCCCCAAAACATATATGCTTTTTCTGTCCCCACAACCCTGCACATCACAATTCTGCTAAATTTTTGCTAAGCCCTGCAGTTGAGGTTTTTTAAAAAATGGAAAAAGACCCATGCATATTTCAGCACTAATCACAATTGGACAGCAATAGATCTTGTCAACAGTACCAAAACTCGTTACATATTACACATTTATATTTTCGCCAGTGATTTTTCTTTTAAAAAAAGTTAACTCATGGTATGCTGCAGACTTAAAAAAAGATACAGAAGAGGAGGACAGATATCTGTATTTACAGTATTTAACACAAAGCAAAGTTACTTACTCTGTAGGTCCAGAACAGGAGGCTGCTTATTGATGAACAGAATAAAATTCAACTACATTGGAAAATAACATGCTAGAGAGTCCAACTCATTAACTGCTGGAGACAATATTTAACTCTATAAATACCAATTACTACAGTTTGTTTAACCCTGTCTCCTCAGGCTGGCTTTCTGCTCAAAATCATGCTTCCCCCACCTCCAGCAAGCTGCAGGGGGGAAAATATATGAGTAGCTCGCTGTATCTTGTTGCCTATGAAGCGGGGGGTGGGGGGAAGAGAGAATCTGGGGAAAGACTGAGCGGGGGGGGAAACAACCTGAAAGAAAAAAATTGGAGCAACCATCCTTCCCCTCCACTGTTTTTCTTCAGAACTGCCTTGTAGGTGGTTACTTTTGAGTAAAAAGGGAAAAAGAAAATGCTGGGATGAAACACAACTTATGGCTGAATAGATCATGTAGTTGGGCCCTACTTTTGTCTGCCTTTTTTTAAATCATTGTAATTTTTGGAGGCTTTAATCCAAGAGCACAGCACATCCAAATAAATGCTAGGGGAGAGGGAGAGAGAGCTACACGTGCAGATTCAGGTCACCATCCTTCCAAAGATGAAACCAACCAGTGTAATTTAATATTTATCTATTCTCTGGCTCATCTCCCCCTTTGTTTTAGTGTGTTGTCTTGATACAGTTCAGCAGAGGGGAGAACCAGGAAGTGAAGCTGAGCAGTTCTCTCGCCTGAACTGCTCTCTAGATAGCACTCTGATACAGAAAGAGACAGGGCTCAAGAGAATATATAAATATCTTATAAAGCATCGCAACACTCAATAATTAATTTCCAGCAAGAAGAAGCTTTTATTTCAACAATACATGGGTGCAAAAAAGAAAAAAGAGTGCTTTAATTCCACATCTGCTGCCACATTACCCCTGACCTGACCCCAAACTAAGAGAGAAAATGGAAGAGCCCCAACTTTAAAAAAAAAGTATTACTGCAGCTGAAAATATTTAATGTATTTTTTCCCCTAAGCATTTATACCCCACTGTTCAGTCAGAAAAGCACTGAGAGTAGCTTACAAATCAATAAAAACAACAGAGTCCTTTCCCTCAGGTTTAAAACATGGCACAAAAGGGGGGAAGTGATGGGGAGGGAAGAGGAAAACAAGCAAACTCTGGCATCAAATTCTTAATGCTACAACATTCTTCTAATAACCAGCTTGGATTGAAACAGGCTATATGCAAAAAGTTTTTTTTTTTTAAAGCCTTGGTGGGCAAAGCCTTGAAGTGGCTATAAATGCAGCAAGAAGTTATTGACCTGACAGAGTAGAGTCTTGGCCTCTGGGGTCCTAGCTGGAATCTGCCAGCTTCTTGTTTCTCCTGTCATGACAGGTAGTCTCCACTAAAGCTCTGTGGTAGAGCATCTGCTTTGCAGGCAAAAGGTTCCATGTTCATTCCCTGATATTTCCGGGTAGGCCTAGGAAATATTCCTGTATGAACTCTTGGCAGAAGCTGCTTGGACTATAAACACTACTGAGCTAGATGGAACAATGGTCTGGCTTGGTAGAAAGCACCTTCTTACATTCCTAACACCAAGCCTCCTCTATCTGTGCTGTACAATCCCCTCTTGCACCACTTCTTTTCTGTCAAGCCATAGTTTGCCATTGCATCCAAACTGGACAAACCATGGCATGCACAACCATAGTATTCCAAATTCAGGTAGGTAGCCGTGTTGGTCTGACGCAGTTGAAATTTGTAAAAAAATATAAATTTTGTCTAGTAGCACCTTAGAGACCAACTAAGTTTGTTCTTGGTATAAGCTTTTGTGTGCATAGTATTCCAGTTCAACTAATAAGGCCAAACTACAGCTACAAACCTGGAAGTGCTGGTGAATGTGAGAAGGGAAAAGGAGTACGTAAACCCTGGTGCTCATTCTTGTAATTCCAAACCACATTTCGGGTGATACATCTTAACTGAGCTATAGTAAGCGGCTGCAAGAATATTTATTTATTTCAGGGGCATTAATGCCCCACTTTTCAATCAGGGTCTCAGGGAGGCTTACATATTAAAATAAACAATAACACCATCCCTGCCCTTTGACTTGGAATCTAAAAGGACATAACCCAATCGGAAAAAGAAGATACAGCATTGTTCTGTATACCCTGCAAATAACTACTCAATATTTAGACTACCAGTCAGCCACTTAATAATTTGTTCCATGGCATGAAAAAGTCGCTGAATATACACACATCTCCTCATTTTAACTATTTCTGAGGGGTTTTTTTCACAGAGCTTGTCTCAGAGAGCAAAGGAACAAAATGCTCATTGATTTGTAGTTAGCATCTGTTTTGTCAGCAGTAATTTGAGATTTATATACTGAATGCTGAGCTGAAGTAAAAAGCATTTCTTTGGACTGGATCCCAGTATTAGTTAAGAATACTTAATGTCAGTGATAGAGTAGTTCCCCGAAAAAAAAAATGTTTAGCATCACATGTTAACCTAATGGCACAAGCTCAGCTGTCAATCCAGAAGCTGCTCACCTGTGGCTCCTACTTCAAGGTGAAGTGCCATGCTGCTGCTCCTCACTACTGAGTCACAACCAGCAGCTGAAACCCACAGATTACAGCTGAGGATAATTCCAGTTCTTCGCGTCAAATGAGTTCTCAGCACTGTTCGAAATTAGCCAGGCATCAGGCGCATTTTGCAACTGTGGTGGGTATAATTGCGACCACGTGGCGCTCTCTGAATGCCAGATTGACGACCGACATCTCCATCTGGCTGGCTCCTCCAGCCTTCTTAAGCAGGTAAGCAGAAGAGCTTATTTATTTCATTTATATCCCAAACAATCCAGGGAATGGTTGTTTATTTAAGGGTAATAAAAGTGATCCCTATTCACCTCACAGAGCTACAATTCTCAGAGTGGTCTAACGGTCATACCCTCTTCCCAGGAACAGTAGCTCTGTGAGGAGAACAGAGGTCTCTCAAATTCAGCTGTCAGTTTCCTATCTGTGACCGGCTACATGGAACATATATCACTACTTCTGGATACTGGTGCATTTCCATGCACCATTCGAAGTCCTAGTGCTTGGTTCCCTGTCCAGAAAAGCTCATCAGGGACCAGCTGAGATGTCATTCTACTGCCAGGAGATGGCCTTTTTATTATTATCCACCCAGTCTTTTTAGCATGTAGTATCTACTGGACATGTGGTGATTTTATCCAATCTGCTGTTCTATGCTGAACTTTTATGCCATTGTCACTTTTAGCATTATTTACAATAATAACAGTATTAACTGCAGCCTTTGGCAGGCTGATGAGCACCTGAGGTTTTGAACTACAACTCCCATCAGCCTCAGCCAGTACAGACATCACCCGTGGCTGATGGGAACTGCAGTCCAAGGCATCTGGAGGATACCAGGTTGGCAAAGCCTGGTTTACAGTAGCAGCAGCTTATTATGACTATTGCTGGTGTTTTCTTACTGTAGTGCAACACTGTCATAATAGTTCCTAAAATCATTCAAATAAATCAATGCAAAATTGGAAAGGGTGTCAGTTTGACTTTCCAGCTCAGGCATGAAAATACCACTGGACACTGTTCAACGTACTGTTTAATTAAGCAGCAGCATCCAAAAGTCTCCCAGCCATTACATTATCCATCAGAAAGATTACAAGTAAAGTTATAGATTTCATTCCTGGCACCATCAGCTATAGAGGGGGGACAGAAAGCTCTGGCATTCAAATTAGAAATACATATTTGAATGCCCTCTTTCAACCACTTAGCTTCTCTTCAACAGTTAAGCTATTTCACCCATAACTGTGTCTTTCCCCTGTGTGATATGCAGCATAATCTTATGCATGTTTACAAGATCCACTGTTTTCAGAGGTAGAAGAAGAGGAGTTTGGATTTGATATCCCGCCTTTCACTCCCTTTAAGGAGTCTCAAAGCGGCTAACATTCTCCTTTCCCTTCCTCCCCCACAACAAACACTCTGTGAGGTGAGTGGGGCTGAGAGACTTCAGAGAAGTGTGACTGGCCCAAGGTCACCCAGCAGCTGCATGTGGAGGAGCGGGGAAGCGAACCTGGTTCCCCAGATTACGAGACTACCGCTCTTAACCACTACAGCACACTGGCTAAGTGTGCATAGGGCTGCAGGCTGAAGCACATTACCAGGAGCAGGTCCCATTAACCACTGTGAGATTTATATATGGAGATACTAACTTGCTTTCATATAAATAACTCTGTTCTCTTCCAACAGTCTGGATTTGAGCCAAGGATGTAGGCATTAAACTATCTCCACTTACCATGTTTAAAATAAAACTATTTCCCTCATTTTAGTTTGTCAGTTTTCATTCCAAAAACATATGCACAAATCCATCAATGCTTAAAAGGAAGCCCTGCCTGCCTGCCTTACCAGGTATGCAATGGAGTGGGGAAAATTAAAATAGAATGAGAAATGGAAGAAGTCCGTGCTGCACTTCCTTCATATTCCATTTAGGAAAGAATCTCAACTACTCCTGCTTGAAACCCCTGGGGAGTCCTCATCAACCTGACATGTCTTAATTTGAGCTTGTTTTCCAGGTCATTGGCTTCCTCTCTCGGTGCTTCTCCATTTTAAAAACTCTTAGTAAAAGAAGCGCGAGATCCACCCAAAACAATTTCTCTAAATATGCAATAATTTCCCAGGAGCAGAGATGGCACTCTTGACTCGCTAAGAGAAGGAATCATGACCTGACTGACATCCATGCATTATTGTCTCTCTGGAATTGTGAATATGTCACAAAGCCAAGTGCATGCCCCATGCAGGGTGCAGGGATGTGACTGGCTTATGGATCATATCCTGCACTTCCCTAAAGCCTTGATGTGATGAGCAAAACATGCCCTGGCAATTTATTTATTTTTGTGGTTTTCACAGCACATTTTCAGAGTAACTAATCCCCTTCCATCCCTTTCTGATCCTCACCACAAAATTTTGAGTTGAGCTGG